>NW_028186623.1:4375162-4470061 GCF_003343005.1 Rhea americana | reverse complement strand
CGTGAAGCCAGCATTTGCAGAGTGCAGACCTGGCTGGAAGTTGGGGCTACACTGTGCAAGAACAGAGTGGCAAAGGGCATGGGCTTCTCCTATATAAGTTGGGGAGGAATTTCATGTCTGGGGCCTTGTTGAATTATGGACAGACTTTGCTCCAGCTCTGGATCACACGCTAGCCTCCCCAGGAGGCAGGAGGCTAGTGTTGGCAAGCTCTGAAGCGTTTGTGAGGGGTTGTTGTTTAACTGTGGTGCTTCACAAGTCTTTTTCCAGTTCTATAATCCAGGACTTGTACCCCAGGAGTGCCAATACCCATCAGTCAGCTGGTTCACCACTTGGATCTGATAGGCATGAGACAAGTATGTACTTGGTCTTGGAAAAAAGTGCCTGAATCTTGGGAAACTATGGAAATGTTACTTGTCTCCTACTGAGCTGTCTCCAGGATAGCATTACGCAGGCAGGAGAGAGCCTGCACATAAATAAGCAGGTGCKAAGCTGTGCTGCCCTGCGAAAGGAGACATGGGCAGCCTCTGAGTTCAGGTGAGCTGTGCTCATCCTGCTCCTGCGCGTGTACGCGGAGCACGGCGACAGGATGCACCGCTCTTCCTGGAGCTCCTCTGGTTGCAGTGTGGTTTCTCTGCCAGTCAGGCACTGTGCTAATACTTCTCTGTCCATTACCATTTAGCGCTGTTGTATTGTACATTATTGCCTGGGGAACTCAAGCAAATGATTGCATTGTTGGAATCTCAGACTGTTTCGGTAAATACAAATACAGCTTCCAGACAACCTAATCAGTCGTCAAATCAAGTTTTTCTGGGGGGGTTCTGCATAAAACACTACAGAAATGTTATGAAGTCTTTTACTGTGATCTGCAGGTCTCTATTTAGACTGACAGATCTGCTAATCAGAAGTTAAATGTCTTTTATTTTATTTATTTCCCCCCTTCCTGCTGTCCTCAGGGCTGGCACTGCTAAAGACCAGAAGTGCATTCAGTTAAAGAGAAAMACAAAACAAAACTTTGGCTGACAAGTTTGACAGTTTTGGAAATCAGATCTTCTGTTTTCCTGGTTGCTCTGCTCTGGCAGAGTCGCTTGCAGCCCCGCGTACAAACAGGCCTTTCCCCTCTCCCATCCTAGTAATGATGTTTGAGTTGCACGCACATCCACTCTCTTGCATTTTTCATGGGCCGCGCTCTAATCAAACAGCACCAGACCAGGCAATTGCTTTTGCTCCCTGCTATAGCTGGTAATTACCCTCCTTACCCCGAAACAAGCTCTGACAACTGCCACCCTGTCGGTCGCTAGCCGCAGCTTTAATTGACAGATGGTCTATTACCGCTGCTCACGCAGGCTTTCTGATTAAGTGTGGGGAGAGGGCGGATGATGCCATGTCCGTCTCTGGGCAGAGGAGGGCAGGGAATAGGCTGTGGTCTGTGGCTGGTGTTATCCATCCTGTGCTAGTAAACGCTGCCTTTTCCCATCCTGTCCTCTTGCAGCAGCTCRGCAGGGGGTGGTGGCCGTGATGATAAGGCAGAGCCCCCATCGTACCRAGGCTGCTCTGGGAAAGGCCCGTGCAGGGAGGACAGATAAAAGGGTGGAAGGGAGYGTCTCTTTAAACAGTCCTCCAAGAGTTTACTGTGGGTTTATCCCTTTCATTTGAAGACCTCAGGCCTGAAAGCAGCAAAGTAGTGATCCTGCTTTCTGCAGAGGACAAGTATCTGTCTTCCTCCATACTCAGGAGCGGTGGAACCCCTYTCCACCTAGGCAGGACGGTGCAGAGGCACAGCTCCCACATCTGCTACCATACAACGTGGGGCCTTCTTGGAGCTTGGCTGCAGGGCTAAAGGTGGGATAAAACACAGCATGACATCCAGGAATTTGCCTTCACTGTGATGAGCCAATGCTGCAGAAAACACACTCGCTTCATTGCTTGTGTTCACTCTTCCTCTTTCACTGATCAACCCCAGAGCCTGGATTTTCAAATCTTGATCTCAAAGATGGAGTAATTGCAATTTGCAATTGCAAATATGACTTGTTCCCCACCCCCACCAAAAAAACCCTCCCAAAATGTTAGAGCTAACAGCGCTCTGTGCTAGTGTGATGCAGAGCTGTCATCTGCATTTTGGTGCATGCAGATGAGGAGTGGAGGCAAGCTCAAGGCTGAGGGCTGCTGTGATTCAGCTCTACCACTTTTCCACAGCCTGTCAGTCACGATGGAGTCTGGCTGGAGTTGGATGCACATGTACCAGGTGCAAGATTTTTCTGTGCTTGCAACTGGGGAAACGGTCTGGTAAGAGCTCCTGTGGCCTGTGGTTCAGTGTGCTCCGAGCCCAGAAACCTCAAGCATTCCTTCTAAAAAACACTGCTCTTCTCCAGCTGCACACTGTGGAGCAGAGACACTGCTCAGCGTGCAGACCAAAATATCCATCCTCGCACTGGCTGGGCAGAAAGATACTGGTGGTTCCCCATTAGGACGTGCTTCACCAGCAGCTCCATGTCCACAGCCTGAGGAGGGACACAGTGCCATCATGGCTGGCAATCTAACTCTGCCTCCAGCTGCAGCTGGTTTAATTAAAAGGGGAGGAGATTGAAGGAGTTTGTCCTTGCTTGTTCCTTACTTTCACAGCTGGAGACAGGAGGAAAAATATCCTTTCTTGGCACATAAGACATGTATGCGCTCCCTGGACTATGCTTTTTAAATATTCTAATTTCTCCAGCCTAAAAATAGATCGGCAGTTGCAGTTTCACCAGGAATGTATCCTGAAGTTGAACAAAAAAATACTTCTTCCTGTACTTGCTCTGGTTGGAGCATTGTGCTGCCACAGAGCATCCTGTGGCCTCAGTGTGCCCTGAGGACTGCTTCTGGTTATGGGTCAGGGAACAGCCCCTTCACTCCTGGCATTGGATAAGGAGCTCTGGAATATTGCAAGAGATCACTGGGGCTGTGGGACCTCATAGTGTAAAGAAAGAGAGGAGGGAATCTGGCTTAACTGGAAAACTCCAGGGAAGAGGAACTGGGAACGTTTTGGCTATGCCAGTAACTCCTGTAGATGTGCAGGCTGTGAAGGACACAGGAACATGCAGAGGCTTCTGAGACAAATAAGAGCATCTGCTTTTCCCACTCACTTTTCCTTCACTTCTCAGCCTTTTGTCTGTGGTCATCTATGACCATTTGGGTACACAAGATGAGAAGAAGTAAGTCTACTGCTATAGCAGCACAGCAAAATCCAAAAAGACGTGCTGTCTTGTCTCCCTACCTAGTTCTCAGCATCCCACCAGCAGCTCTGAATGACGTGCACACTGTCAGGACTTGGGACTGTATACTGTTTCTTCACCTCTGCTCTCCTCTCTYGACATGAAAACATCCCCTCTAGACAAAGAAACAACAAAGACTGGTAATTTGTGAGTATTGAATAATTCAAGGGACTTTTCTGCCTTGTTCTTGTTGCTGTCCCCTAGGGGATCCACTCCTCCACTCACAAACTCACACATAGTCCCCAGCATGAGCACGCACTGGGGATGGGAGTRTGCGAAACCCTCCTGGGAGACACAAGCACTAAACATGCTCATTTCTCATTGTATATCTGTCCCTTTAACCATCTCTCCATCCTTATATACATAACTATCTCCTCCATCCCTTTCCACACTTTGCTTTCTCTCTGTCTTGCACACACCTCTTTCTATGCTCTGCGACCAGAATATCCTCTAGTCTCCCTCAAGAGCTCTCCCTTTCAATAAGAGATGGGATCTGGGAATTTGGCTTTAATATTTCATAAGTTTCCTTCTAAAATGTAAAGTATATTTACATTATTTGCATCAACTACTAGGAAAACAGATGCCTTTGATTTGCACGCAGACCCTAACCTGCTGCCCATTTTTCCAGAGCTGAGCATAAATAACACAATTTATTCAAAGGAACCCTTTCTCCTATTTACATTTATATTGAATAATTTAAAACACCTTTCTCTATTTCCATAAATTATTCCCTATAGGATGGAGGAACCTATCATAGGAGGAACCTAAGGAATGTGTTCCTAAGGGGAACTTCTAATTACACACGCACATGCGTATGTTCACAAATCTGGCTGTATTCATGCCCAAGACATCCTCCAGGATGGATGGACCATGCTGAGCAGAGAAAGAAGGGGCACTTAGTACTTGGGGTGCTGGATCAGGAAGGCAACAGTGAGCTCAGGAACGAGGGCTGCAATTYGATCCCTTGGGGGAAAGGCTTTGGTAGGGCACATTGACATGCAAAGGTGGTGCAAACTGAGCAATCTGATCTTGCACTGACAAARCTGCATCCTATGAATTCATTTGGGAAGGAGGGAATGGATTTGATCTCAGATGTAAAGGGACACAGCAGTCTGTGAGCTGGGAGAGCAGGGGATCRAGAATCGTCTGACCCTTTCCAAATCCTATTCCTTTCTCTCTGCACCTGCCTCTGAAGTGGGGATACAAAGAGACTATGCTAGAGAACACTAGAAACTGATGCAAGAGGTTAACAGAACAAACTCAGACTCTACAATCTTAATGCAGTTGAAAGGATGTAGGATTCAGCCTGCAAAGTGTTAAGGTTGCAGTTACTCCCAGTGGCATCTGTGGAGGCATGTCTTCAGCTGGTGTCAATTCATGATAACCAGTGGGTTGATTTAAACCTACCCCACACCTGTTTGTGGGTGAAGGATATTTCCTTTTCCTCAGCATTTATATTTTTGTTGTTTCTTTGTCTCAGGATTTCTTAGGCAGAGTTCTCTTAAGTTTAGACTGTTCGCTAGACATAGAGTTAATGTTATTATTCTATATTGACTTTAAGATATGTTGCCCATCACTCAGGTGTAACAGGTAAATGAGCCAAAAATGAGTCAAGCTACTATACCCCAATGAATATGGGAATCTCCTTTGGAAATCCTAGTGGAAGTAGTAAGAGAAGAAAATGCTACAATAAATCTCAGTATAGAACTGGGAGCGTAGATTAATTAGCGATAGAGAGGGTGGAAGTTTGAATAGAGTTTAGGTTTCTTTTTCTCTGCTGCTCTCAATATTCCAGGTTTTCTTCCTAGTATTGAACATGATTCAAACCTTACTTTAAGGTCAGCTTGGCAGGCTGAAGAATTTTTGTATCATATTTTCACAGGAGATGACCTAAGGTTTTTTGGTGTTCTTTAATCTCTGCTTTTCTTAGCCTGGTGGACCTCTCTACCTAGTAGACACAGGGTTGACTGTAGCGTGTAGTTTATTGACCAGCTAGTTATCGAGTGGTGTGGTACACGTATCTCCTGTGGCTGGAGAAATCCTGAGCTTAGTTTAGTTTTGCTAAATGGTAATGGCTAATTTGTTGAGTGGAAGCCAGGGAATTGAAGAGGGCTCTTGAAGCAGACAAAGGGGTGGTAATCAGCCCTTTGGACATCCACGGCTCCTTTGTGGCAGTTACGTGCAGATTTTAGAGCTTGCAAACAAACAGCGTGTTTGGAGATGGGATGCTGTTGTGCTGAGAAGGGCCAAGATATAAACTCCCTATCGTAAGTGAAAAGGAAGAAATGTTGCAGAAGAGAGAGAAATTGCAAGTAACTTACTTGTCCTTTTGGCATTAGTTTCTGCAGCACTGACAAGGATCACGTACAGCATTGTGGAGAAGCCCAGAAAATTCTGCTAGGAGGAAAGAACAGCCTGATACAGTACTRGAGGGGTGTGAAAGCAAGGCAGACAGAGCAATGGAGGGGAGATGGGGTAAGATGCTGCCTCCTCTTCACCACCAGCTTTGATTTGCTGTTAAGAAGCCGGTTCAGTCTGCTGGGTGCGTTCAGTCTTTGCCTGCCTGAATGGTCACTTTATCTCACAGAAGCAGCAGGTCCTAAGCTATGGACAGTCACTTGCTAGGCTGAGACCTACACAGCTTGATTYAGACAGGCTCATAGCCATCATCAGGAAGTTGCAGCCTTTCATTGCCAGTTTTGAAAGGAGTCAGGTTCAAGGGTGAAGACTTAAGGACCCCAGATCACAGAGTCCTTAACTGTTCACTTTAAAGGAGAAATCTGACTCATGACCTCAAGGACTTTAGTACATAAACTCACTGGGGCAGATCAACAAGAGATGCGAGCTAGTCATACTAGGCTATCCCAAGGAAGAATTCAAACAAACTGCAGGAATTGTAGCCTCAAATAGGTGTAAATTAGCCATTCAATTGGAGCTCAAGACACTTGTCAATTATTTGGGTAAATCAACTTTTTAATCTTGTGTTAATTCCACTTGAAAAGGGGGAACCTACTTTCATCTTGCAGTAAAACTAGAGAAGGCTGCTGGCAAATCAAAGCTGATTGAGTAACAGAAGTGTTAGTGTTTTAATTGAAAGTGGAATAAATCCACSGGTGCATAATACTGCCACAGAACTGTCCTCCTTAAAGATAGCTTCCTTTTCTCTTCTCAGCCATTACTAAAATTTCAAGGTTAGAGATTAATTATAATGGTAATATTACCGTTTATTTTACTGCTGGCTGTACATGAAGAATAAATCTAGCCTGAAAATAAATTACGATTACTGTGTCCACACTTAAAAGCTTCTGATACTGCCTCTGTATTAATGAAATATTATTGACTAATTCTATTGAATTTGGCAAAAGCCTTCCCTTGCTGCTTCCACTGCACTGAAGCACAGATCTTGGCAATGAAAGAAGAGTTCAACTCCTGGCATCTGGCAAACTGCTGTATCAGAAAAGAAAATAATGACCACACTTTCTTTTCTCCCCTTTAACCTAAAATAGCTTGTTCCCTTTCCCCCTTCTCTTGTCTCATTTATTTCTCTGAAATCCAGCACTCAGCAGGTGCCTCCTGGTAGTGTTTTATGTTTAAGGGCACAGATACCCATTTAATTAACTCCATAATTGTATAGTAACTGCTGGCCTTCTGATTGCACAGTAAGCAGCAGATAGATTAAGACAGTAATTTCGTGGTTATTTCTGTCTTTCCAAACTGCTGGTCYCTGAGGGACAAATTCAGACATCCCTTTTGCAGCTTATAATTAGGCAAAACCTCTCACTCCAGTCTGGGAGACCACGGTGTACCTAGGGAGGCCAAGGCCAGAACCTTTACGTGCGACTATTGAACCAATTGTCGATAATGTAACGAAGGGACCTAAAGCTTCCTGCTGTGGACTCAGCAGTGCCAAGGGTGACACACACATGATGGAGAGGACCCCAGCTCTCACAGCTTGTAATAGAAGCAGCTGGGTTGGGGAAATAGGGGCAGATGGTGAAGAAAGGCCTGGTTCATTTATCAGATGCTATGTTAGGAGWGTTGTCCCCTTACTTCCTCTGTATTATAAAGAAAAGAGTAAGCACCTTCTGTGGATGATTCAGCCTGCCTGCAGATCCAGATAGCCTCCATGGGAGAGAGCGACCTTGCTGATCAGGGTGAGGGGGAAGGCAGCTCGGATTTCTCCCAAGTTCTGCTCCACCTGTCCAAACACGGCCTGGGAGTTAGGAAATAATGCTGGACAGATTGTGTTCATCTGACTCGTCTGCACAGCCCTCTGATAACTGGGATGGTTGTCTGGGCAGCCTTTTATTGTCCAATGCCTTATTGGAGGTGGCAGTGTTCCAGGCAAAAGCAAAGCAGAGTTCCAAGGGCAGCTTCTGCATCCCTCATAGCAATGCCAGTTACTCATCCTTGCTGATAGAGGTGAAGGCGTTAGGCTATGTCAAGACTGGAAGACCCTTGGTGCTCACRTTCATCTTGGGGAACCTGGTAAATGGGATGGAGGGAAGTGAACAGAGAAAAGTCGGGAGAAAACTCCTGCAGCAAAATTAGGCTAAGAGAAAGGTAGAATAACCTCTTCTGCTCCGTATTTTAGCACCTCCTTGGCCTTTTGCAATATCCCTGCTTTTATAAATGCCTAATTGCTCTGCTCTTGAATGCAAATATCTTTCCCTGAAGATATTTTTGAAGCTATAAAGACAGATTTCCCATGAGTTTCTGACATTGGAAGCAGGTCTACAGGCACGATCAGCCATGAAGTTTTTTGTGGGCTGCAACTGTGTGATACATTGAACAGATCCCACACGGCTGCAGAGCACGAAACTCTTGGCTTTATTAGCTCAAGCTTCTTTACTGATATTAGACTTGTGATGCCCACAGAACAGCTCATCCATTATGCTAGGTAAACATAACGATATTAGTGAATTGACTGAGTGGTAGGAAGTGACAATAGATCATGTCCTTGTTCCTCCTCCTTTACCAGCTCTCCCATCTCAGCTGGTGTATCATGATGTTGCTTTCTCCTTTTCTGTCAAGAGACAGCTGCTTATATTAGATGTGAGGTTTTTGAATCTAGAGTCACTGCAGGGTATTGAATCAGGAATGATATAGATCACGAGGACTTTGCAGTCCCAGTTGACTATGAGATTGGGGCCACAGGCTTTTGAAGCCAGTGGGAGAACTTCCTCCGTTTGACTAGATGTGTCAGGACTTAAAAAGGAAAGTAAAAGAAGATACCAGGCAGGAGCAGACTAAGAAATTGGAGTGATGTAGCAAACTCTGCTTTCAGTGAATATTGGCTGAACCTAGAGTAAAACCAGTGCAAGATTCAAAGCTGAGATCCACTGGTGGTTTCCACTGGATCTTCAAACCGTCTTTAGTTGTGAGAACATCTGGGAACCATATGGTACCGATGGTACTTGTCGCAGAGCTTGATGTGCTGGAAATTCTGTTTGGGAACCAAAATCAAATCTTCATTCTGGATACATTTCCCAAAGACCAAAATTGTGGTGTCCTTTAAAGCACCAAACAGGGGCCCATTAGAGAGCTGGTGTTTGAACATTTGAAGCTATTATTCATGTTCATCAGCTTCAAATAGCTACCAAACACCATGTGTTTTTCCTCGATGTTAATAAAAACCTAAATGATTCTTCATTAAGAAGCCCATTAAGACAACTGCAGTTTCCTCGAAGCTCATTAGAGGATATTCTCACCACTAAATTATCACACTGGAGTTTTATAGAAGTCTGGGAGAAGATGCCCTATTGTGATTAATTCATGATAGATTTTTGTTACTTGCTTATGCTCTGTTCCCCAGACTCAGTTTTGCTAATTTCCCAACCTTGTTTCATGCTTACACTCTGTTCCCCAGACTCGATTTTGCTAATTTCCCACCCTTTGAGTTACGTGGAGAATAATTCTAGTCAGCTTTGCTCGGAAGGAAAGACGTTGCAGAGTTGTGAGGTTATGAGCCTGCCACCTGTCTTTGTAGAACTTGCCTCTTACCTTCCTCTTTCTGCTTTCACCAAGGCCTCTCATCTCTAGAGATCATTCTTGGCCTTGTGAACTCCAAAGCTCCATGGATATCTGCTAGTGGTAATGGTCAGAGGAAAGCTGGCACATCTGGAACAGAGCCAACGTTGGCGCAGGAACTGGAGTATCATGCTGCACCCATCAGCCACAAACCCTCTTCTCCACTGAGTTGGAACAGAGACCTGTTGTCTACTCATGAATCGTCTCCTCCTCTAACTCTGTACGTTTCCAAATCACTGGGATCAAGAGCAGCTTTGCACGGCAGAAATCTGAAGGCAAATTATTAAAAACAATAGCGGGCAACAGAATTACTTAAGTTAAATCATGCAGGATCTATTTATGTCGTCCTCAGACTAGCTTGTCTTGAACCCAGTGGCAAGGTATAGCAACTGAGCATTACAGAAGTGTGGGAACATAGGCTGCCTTAACAAAACGGAACTGTTCTAATCTCCCACTGAGTATTAAAATCTCATTTTATGGTACATTATACACTTGGCCTTTTGAACAATCAATGACCATAAACAGTGTTTGCCTCCTGAAGCCAAATCTAGGGAAATAACAAGAGATAATCCATCTGGCTAGAGAGGATGGAGCAGGAAGGGCCAGCACTGCATGATTATTTACGTCCATTCAGAGTCACAGGGAAATTAAGTGCATTAACAGGGCTGCCAGGCCCTTCTCCGAATGGGGCTTTAAATGATATTGATGTGGTACTAATAGGTGCACAGTTTGTCTTTTGTGTATTACAGCTCTGTGCTTGGAACAGGCACTTGGATAGCAGGTTTAAGCATATTCTGTCTCTTCAGGAGGATTTGTTTCTAGGGATTTGGCATTTTAGAAAGCTGCAGTAGCAGTCTGATCCAATAAGCCTGTGAGAGGAATCTGGGGTACCCAGACGTGGCAGCCCATTTTGGAGGTGCAGCCAGCTCACAGTCAGCAAGAGAAAGTAACTCTCTGCTTCCTTCTTTTCCCAGAAGATGATACAGGCGATGAGAAAATGAGAATTATCGTAGTGCTGAGTGATCAAACTGAAATCTGGTCTACATGTCTACTATATGTATGGCTAGTTAGCAATGATGCCTGCTCTACATAATCCATACAATGTGCAGAAAGAAAGCATATAATGGATGTCCACAGATGCAAGCAGTAATTCACGTGGCAAAGGTGGATACAGGATAAGGCCCGGTAAACCTCAGAGAAGATTCTCATAGATAAAGTCAGGCTTTGTCTTGAAGTCCAGAATACTTGCTGAGGTCTGGCTTCCTAGCAGCAGTCAGAGGGTATCGTCAGAAACCGTGAATGCAGTGCAATGTAATGCTGCCCGTTAAGGGGGGCCGCGTAGTCAGCTCCAGAGGGGATTCCGTCCAGCGTGCCACCTGCAGAGCACTATGCTCCACCGTTTTCCCTTAGACCTTGTTCACCAGCCCAGGGGTCAGGATTCCTTAATTCAGGGATTTGTCCAAAGAAGGAATGAGCAAAATCTGAATAAAACCACCAGGCAGAGCCTTTGGCCAGCCAGGATTTGGACCAGGCAGAAAGCCTCATTTCTTAYGGAAGCCCAGGTTTAGGACCACCTSTCAAGYGTCTGGGAYCATTCCTGGAGTTATTACAAACAGGGCCAGACTTTGTACTTYGGGAATCCTGAATGTGCTGAGATGCATTTCTCCTTTGGGCCCGGAGGAGAGTTTCTGGAGGGGATTTAGACTAGTACAATGAAAGTGGTAGGATTKGGCTCTGAAGAGAGAGGGCGACGCATAGGTCTTGCTCTTCATCAAGGTATGATCAATTATTGTTTATGCTGCGTGGGGGGAATTGGAGATGAGCAGAGCTGAGCAGCCCAGGGTGCTGCCAGGGCTGCTGTTACTGTGCAGGGCTGTGCAGGTAGTCTGGGCAGTGCTGCCTGGGGACTCTGCGCACGGGGGTCCCGGGGCTCTGGGGCCGCTGTCGGCGCGAGGCAGCTTGCGGAGGGATGAGGTCAGTCCCTTGACAGATACATGCCTTTACTTTTCTATCTGGCTTTCTGCTCACAATTGCAACYGGAGTTGTCTGAATTTCTGTCTATAACAGCAATAATAAAAGACTGAAAAGTATTTGRCTGAAGTCCATGGGCAGCATACAGATTAAGGTAGCACATTCCCCTGCAAATTCCAGTTGCTAGGGATGTTTTGAGGGAACTGTATGAAGAACAGCTGATGGTTCATCCCTGGCTGCTGAGATTCTATTACTAACTCCATCTACCCATGCAATTTTATTACTTTTAAGATTTGTATCATTTTTTTTCTCCTTATGAAGTGCAAAATTTCACATGTGAGTTTAATTGTCGCTCCACTGATTTTTTAAGAAACTGTGCTGTGGGTTGCATTTCATCCTTTAGCACATTCTACAGTGTCTTTGTTTGTTTGTTTGTTTGTTTGACGTGAAGTTTTGGCTCACACATTTGGGAAAGGCCTCTTGTATCCCTGGAACAAACTGGGCACAAGAAAATACTGTGTAGGTGGGAATGCCTGTGGCATTCTGATTCAAAGAGAAAAGCAGGAGAATGCAGCCCTTATGCTGGGTTTCTGTGACAGAAATGTGCTTTTCAAGAGGCTTCCTGGCCTGGGCTGTGTACCACTAGCCCATTTTCAGTCTGAAAGTTGATTTACAAGTACTTCTGAATTAGGATACCTTTGGGTATGATGGTATCTCTGGAGCTGTGCATCTAGGCGTTTGGGACGTGCTTTACGATGAAGACTGTTGTATCGTGGGAACTTAAAGGGCTCTGGCCTTTGGCAGCCTATGTTTTCTTACCTCTGTCACCTTCCTAACACTGCCTAGTCTGGGGAATTTCTTCTTTTGCCTTCTTAGGTTTTTGGGACATACCTTGTATAAAGAACCCACTTTTCCTCAGGTGGAAGAGGAGACCTCTGCACATGCTTTGGGGCTATGTGCTTTCGCTTGTAAGGTTCCCTAGAAGTCCGTCCCACTTCTAGATAAATGTTCCCCGTATCTGGCCTATTCCTTTCAACTTTAATCTTTTCTAGAATCAGCTATTAAATCAAGAGTACATGTGATTATCTGCTGTCATCTTTGGAGGAAAAGGTGCAAAGTCTGAAGGCAAAAGCTGTTTTTTCATTCAGTTCCTTCTGCAGCTCAGGCAGAAACACCAATCTTAGCACAGAATTAGCAGAGGAAGGGCCGTGCTGTGATTTGTTGCCTTGATTTGACAGGCAATTTTCAGATCTGGATCAAAAAGTTATATTCAAAGTTTTAGAAGTGGCTGCATTTGGGTTTAGCTTWAAGGTAGAAGAGTATTATTTTTACTCTAGATTCAGAGTGAAGATASGGGTTTTCAGTCTGTCATGGCAGACTGAATGATTTTCAATGATTTCGTTGTATTATTGTAGTGTCTAGTGAAGCCAGCTGAGACTGGAGTCTAGTTGTGCTGCGCACTGCACAGGCGTGAAGCAAAGAGCTTAGAAATCATAACAAACATAAATAACTAAGCAAATTAACCTATGAGTAATAAATCAAAATGATGGATGTATATAATGCCATCATTTTCTAATTCACTTCCTCCTGATCTGAGAGTGTAAATACATCATTCAGATMAACTGAGTGAAACTGGTCCAGTTTTGAAATTCTTGTTGGACCACGTCTGTATAGCGGGTAAGTCAGTATAGTGATCTTGTACTTGGGGTCATTTAAGGCAGCTGTTGCTGAAGGGAAAACTTTCTCCAGATGTCTTGGGGAGAACACAAACAGCTAAGATGATTTGACRGCAAGTCAACTTCATGCAGGAGCCAGCCAAGCCAGCTGGGCATGTGCTGTGTATGTTTTTTTTCTTTCTCTCTCTCCGCACAAGCTGAGATAATTATTTCTGCACATCGTGGCTCTAAAGTGAACATCCTCGATACTAGTTCTGCCTCTTATCATGAGACAGCTGCAAAATTGCTTTCGAATTCTTTTACAGTGRGGTTTTGCTTGTGAACCTCTTGATTGGGCAAGGCAAAACTGACAAGAGAAAGGTGTTTGGGGCAGGAGGGAGCAGAGAGGAAGCCAGGAGGTTGAGACTGAGGAGGCTTAAGAGATGAAAAGGAGGATGCAAGATGCTATTAGCAACACAAGTGCCCGGGTCAGCAMAGAAGGGACTAACTCCTAAACCTTTAAGTGTGAGAAGCAGCCTGTGTGCTGCGAGCAAGTGTTGATGGCTAAAGACTCTCTTTTACCCTATATTTGCACAGAACCTAGTGCAGGCAGGGCCTGGCCAGTGCTTAGGGAGGATGCTAGGTGCTAGAGGAAGACCAGTATCTTTGTGCCTATAACACCTGCCCACACGTTACAGTTAAACTGAACTAGTTGTCTGGATGAACACAGCATCAGTTTAGCCTGGTGTCTTGTTTCCAGCTGTGATGGAAAAAGAGAGATCATAGCCATCATGCAAGCAAGTGTGTTACCTGGCAATGAGTGAAACCCTCCAGGTGAAATTCTGGTCTCTGCTAAGTGAAAGGTAGATTTTTCTACAGGTTTCCTCTGACAACAGCTTCATCCTCCCTTGTCAGATGCTGGGCCAAAGTTAGCCTAGCTGCTAAGATGTTTCCTTACAGCACAATAAAAATAAAATACTCTCTGATCCAACAATTCTGATAGCAGTGACTTTGTTTAAGTAACTTTATAATGTATCCTAGTTCTTTTCCCAATAGATGCCTTTGCTATAATATCCTACAGTACCATGGAATAAAATAAACCAGCTTTTACAAACTCATAAACACAYAGAAGGGAATGTAAACCAATTTCTGATCTACTTGAGGTGCACTGAGATTTCAGAGTGGCATGAAGCTTGAGTGGATTTTGAAATTGCTCTTGAGCCTGTGAATTCATCTCTCCTTTCTCTCCTCTGCCAACAAAGATGCTGCTTTTAACCCTTTGAAGGCTGACCATGTATTCACACCTTCTTTTGGTCTCTGTGTACAGGTGTGCTTCTGTCCTGTCTTGCATGGGTGTGGACAGATAAGCCCAAGCATGCACACACACACTCAGTCTRTGTGCATACATACATCCCACCTCGCTGTCTAGCATTCCCAAGCATTTTAAGAATGAAGACTGAGTGAGTCCAGGTTTCCTTCCCACACAGCTTGAGGTTTTTCAGCCCRTTTGCAGAGCAGAATGTGGTTTGGTATCTTTGCCTTGTCTTCCTGGAGTTGCATGCTCTGCTGTCCACAGCATGGCTACTTTCATGCTAGCGATAGCTTCATTGCCAGAGGAATCGATTTGTAAAACGTGCAACATGCTTTGGGCTAAGAAGTGACAGAGTAATGTCAACTGTTGTTACAATCATCCTCCCCCTGCCTTGTCTTCCATTCACGCAGTCTGGGAAGCATTAAATGTCTTGGCTGAGCCAGTGGGAGCAATACATTTCCTTTGGCTTGCCACTTGGAGATAGAAAGATCACCTGCAGAAAACTTGCTTAAAGGTCAGCTGTGAGATATGGAGAATTCAGGAGGTCAAGATGCTGAAAGCTCAGAGCTTTTCACTGACCAGCARTTTAGCAGCTCTTGGGAGAGAGGAGCCGTATGGGAAAGAGACCRCTGTTGTGTTGCTTAGTGTTAAATACCTAGCTCCAAAACAGCACGGGTGTGAGCCACCTGGGACGTACAGGGCTGAGTAAACAGCTCATAGGCAGAGTAATAGTTGGTTTCCCTAGAGCAAAGTTGACTTATACCTATCAAGAAGCTGGCCCTGGCAGTAAAGGATGTACTACTCTGTGGGGGACTAGCCAGAGTGAGTCCATTCACCCTTTAAACTTGTTCTGGGCCAGGATGCAAATGGAGGGAGTGCAGCCTCAGTCCAGGCCTGCTGCACTGCCTTGCCGTGGGCACTGGAGAAATGATACCAATATCTAACCGCTGAAGGTACAACCCTCTGCAGCCCTGTCCTCTAATGCATGCCTGGTGCTTGCCTCGAGGGGTCAGGAGGGGATTTTCTCCCCCAGCTGCACTATCTATGCACCTCCTCAGATGGAAGAAGCAGGCTTTCATGTCTTCCCTCCCTTCCTTCCTCCACCTCACTACCCATCAGTGAAGCTATTGCTGTAACCCTTTCCCCATCCCTCGGATAGGGAGGAAAACCTGCCGGAGCAAGTTACACAGACACAGAACCCGGCAGGAGGCAGCGGAGTGGGGATGGGGTTGTCATGGCAACACTGCTGCCTGTGTACKTGCTCCCCCAGCTTCCTCCCCACAACATACTGTTGCAGAGAGGAAACAGCATCTCTGCAGCAGTGCTAGGGGTCACTCGGTTTATCCAGTTGTCAGAAATAGTGGGGAATAGGAAAAGTGAGGCTGAATGCTAAAATACTGCGGGGAGCAGCTTGGGAGGTGGGTGAACTGCAGCTGGGAATGCTCCAAACACCTGCAGGACTGATGGAGTTTGACTTCAGGGATGGTGCCTCTGGCTACCAACTTCAGTTCTGCAATATGCACAGCACCAGACCTGCAGGTGCCTTGTGCCGGTCAGGGTGGTAACCCCTCACGTTGGTATGTGGGCCCCAGCCAGGCTTGCTCCCAAGGGCACAGAGAARTGAGCCAGCCGTGTGCTGCACCACAGGGAACACAGTGCCGTCACTGATGGATATTGTCCACTCCTTGGCGCAGTCCTAACTCCCCTCTTATGCTGGCAGGAARCATGAGCAAGTCGTCAGTGTTCAGAGCGCATTTTCCAGATAAGCTGTGAAATGGAATGTAATTTTCTTGGGTAGACTACTTAACAACCACATATCATACACTGAGACCCAGAAAAACCACTACTGGAAGTCCCCATATGCTGTCCCCATATACAGTCTGTTCAGTGTTGCATGTTCCCAAGTGCTGCAGTCTCCACTGGGAAGCCAAGACAGTCTCACCGTTAGTCTGTCTTCACAGGAAACAAATGCCCATCCTCTGTGTAGTTAACCCAGTTAATAGACATTGATGCATCCTAACTCCATGAAACCAGCTTATTATCTACACTGCTAATTAGCTGTGGGAAAACAGACATGGGTTTTATGAATATCTGTTTAAGCAGGAAGCAGAAGGAAATGAAAACGGGTCGAAGCTGATTCTTTTTTTTTTCCTGTTTTTCCTTTCCTTTTTTTTAAAGAGAGATGAAACTAGAAATGAACTAAACAAAGTAAGGTACCATGTCAAGGGAAAGCACTGTTGGAAAGGCTCAGGCAGGATAGGCATACTTCCTCTGGCTRTATCTGGCCACTGTAGTGGGGAAGAATGAATGGAGTTAGCTAGCCTGGATCAGACTCTCCTAGGAGGGCTTTTCSTCTTATGGGCTGTAAGTACCTGTACAGAAAGTGCTGCATTATGCACACAGCTCCACTAGAAAAGCTAGACTTTCCTCTAGCATCGTTTAYGCTCCCTGGGTGTGCTCCATTAAACCTAGTGAAAAGCTGTGTTTTTTCCTGTCTGTCTCTTCCAGCCCGTGGAGTCTTCCTGCACCTGTCTGACATGACCAGCGTGCTGCAAGCAGGGGGAGACAGGGACTGCCTCCGCAGTGAAAGGTAATGAGAAGACTCTGGTATGCTTGGACCACGGCTGCTGCTGCTGAACAAGAAGGTGGTGGTAAACCCAAGGCTTGGAGGTTTCACTGACTGTGGGGAGAGCGTGGTTTTGGGAGACTAGGGTGAAAAGCTGTGGGAAGAAGAGCTTTTCCTAGATTCCTCTACGTCTTGGTGGCACCCGCACCTTTCTGCCTAGCTCGCCACATGGTTCAGTGCTGCCATTGAGTGTGCTGTAATAAGGGCTGGAAACAGTCCTGAGCAGGGACCAAGGAAAAGCGACAACAGCAGTAACCCAGAGATCAGAGCACACATTGAGTCGTGACTCACAAAACAGCCTGCGGCTCTCAAAGAAAGCTTATTCTGGAGTTTGCTGTTGTGTTTAGTATTCGGAGAGGAATCCCATTTGCTGATTGTGCTGATGGGATATGAAAGGCAGGATAGAGTTTTACTGCAGAGCAGTTGACCTTGCTCCAGAGATATTACCGATACACAGCTGCTATTCAACATTTCAAAATACTACAGTCATTATGTGAATCTGTCTGCTAAGAGAAGCAATTAGACTTCAGAGCATTATGATCCACCATTAAAAAAAGAGGTATATATACACATAGGAGGATGGGAGTGGCTCCCTGTCTCAGTTAGTGGGAGAGCTATGGGGATACAGACAGTGTCTTGCACTGTCATTGAGGGTCCAGAGAATGCCCTAKGCAAAGACCATTTGCCTCCTCAAACCAGTAAAGTCAGGGTGACAAACTGGTTCAGTAGATTGCACAATGGGATGGGAGTTTGCAGTGGTGATCTCCAGCAAGGAGACAAGTCAGTGAGAAACTAAACACAAAAACAGATCCTATGGACTCTTCTAAGCTCTTCTCACTAACCCCGTTGGTTCCCTAGAAAAGATAGTATGCTGCAAACAGCTCCGTGCTGTGGGGAGGTTTGTAACCGAGTAACATGGTTGAACTAATGCCGTGCTTTGTTTCCCCCTGCGCATTGGCTCATTGTGAGTAGGATCTCATCATCTCGTGTGAGGATATATGAGGTGCTGCTTGGCTATGAGGTGGAGATGGGCAGGAGCAAGGCTTCTTTAGGGCTCCCCATTGCTAAGGCAATTTGCAGCCTGTGTAAAAGCCGTGTACCCCCAGCACAATCTGGGGGCTAGGGGAGAGGTCGTGATGTGGCAAAAGCTGTATGTTGCTGCTGAAGGGCTGTTTGATGATAAAACCTGATTCATGTTGGGCGTTTGCCTGGCAGAGGTTTATCCCTTTAAACTCTTTAATGCTAGCGTTAAGTAAACTCACTGCTTGGACAAGAGGCTCAGACTGACAACCTCGGAGTCCTCGCCGGGGTCCTGCTCCCACCTGCCTCGTTCCTGATGAACTYAATAGGACAACTTGAGTGTTTGAAGCTAAATGCATGCTTAAGGGCTTTGCTCTGCTGGGGGCCTTCATGCATCAAACAGGTGATGTGGGCAGCACTAGCTACACAGTTTTAATAAATTCATGCCTGGTGCTATTCGTCAGAGCAGAGTCCAGGTTTCAAGGCCTCTCTTCCTCCCCTTTTAAACACTCTGCTGCCAAAACCAGACCAGAGGCTTTGCTAGTGTGCAGGCAGGCAGGGCCATTGCCCGGAGGCCTGGAGGGTGTATCACTCTAGAATAAAGACAGAGAAGACAGGGAGGAAATCTGATAGCTGGAGAGCCCATGCTGTGTACCCTGGAGTCATCAACCCTGGATAGTAGAATTGGAGAAGGGTAACCTATTTCACATGGATCTTTTAGTAGATGCCAAAGCATACAGACTTGGTTAGGGTAGCTAAGCCAGTCTCACTAGCAAACCGGTGCACACAGCCTGCAAGAAGGGGGACATCACAGGGGCAATGGTGAACAAACCATGGCCGTGATTCAGTGTGGGCTTCACTTGTGGCTGACCGYAGTGCAGAGGTGGCAAAGGGAGAAGTAACGAGATGTGAGGATAACATCAAGGGCTCTTGCAATACCGGTTACTCAAGGGAGRGGAGGTAGGACAGGAAAGGCTTTTGTGCTTACTAGGGAGCCGTAATTATGCTGAAGGTCCGTATCACCAATTACACTTGTTCTGCTTGTAGAGCACAGGGCTGGTGGCTTGTTTGACAATGCACAGCACATTGTTCTCGCTTCAGCCCTGAACGCCACAAAATTGATATTGCTTTTCCACGGGCAGAGGAGATAAGGCATGTGTTTACTACACTGTCAGGGSCATGATACCATCACCACATGGGGAAATTAAAAAGCTTGACATGGCAACAAAAGCCCTTCTTCCCTCCTCAGCATGTAGCTGGGCAGCACAGATGTTCCTAGCAGGAACAGTAAAGAGGACAGCGAGTGAGGATGGATATGCCAATGAGAAACACCCTGAGGCTGCAGAAATGGAGAGAACTCCTTATGTACAGGATAGAGCCTAGAGGACAGAACTAGTTCTCACAACCGTTAGGGAAACGGGAGTTGCACTTGAAATTGTGTCCGTAAAATTTGTCTCAGCTTGTAATGCAACCAATGGCCTTTCTGCCCTTCCTAAGACAGTTCTCTGGGATATATTCCTCTCTTTAGCTGGGCATGCAGCAAGGTGTGTATTTGTATGGTGGAAGGTGGGAAGCTGTCATGTGCTACAGTTAGGGACATGGGGTGATTAAGAGGGAATGAGAGAACTGGAAGGAGAATGGTGAGCATGAGATTGTCTCTGCATCTCAGAGATGATAGCAAATTTTTCATAGAGGCATTTTCCTTTTCTTCACTGAAAAGTGCTGATTTGTTGCAACAGAACTATTCAAAATTTAGAAGCACTTGTGATGAATTTCTAAGCTTGGGAAAAAAGAGTTTTGAAGTTATCAAAACACTCCAGTCTATTATTATCAAGGCAAAAAGTTTGGAAGAGTCTTAGTTTAAAATTACCGTTTCACTTGAAGGTTAAATTTGTATGCTTTAAAAAAAGCCCAAAGCTTGAAATTAAAATAGAACAATCTAAAGTCATTGGAGTAAAGTGTGCAGTGAGCCAATCTGAACTGTATTTCAATTGGTCGTCTTGGGAAAATTGGCAATACTTTGGCTTCCTATCTTATTTTGAGATGGATTTTTGTTAGTAACAAAAATCTGTCTCTGCCTTACCCTTGTATCTCTTTGTATGGCCTGATGTGAGTATGCAGAGGGGATATGTTTGCATTATTTGGATATGTGGGACCCCTGCAGTCTCTGTGCTTGGTGCACATCTCTAGGGGAGTGGCTGTGAGTCTCTCAACATGCAGGCTGCATCATGCTGTGCAGCAGTCTCTTTTCTGTGGGATGAGGCTGCCTTCCTACCTAGCAATGAGAAAAATTGCATTTTTGCTGCACTGTAGTGCTGGTTGGGGTTGAAACAGAAGGAACACCACATCACACACATGGTTTTGTCAGCGACAGATGGCTCCAGGAGACCCATCAGCTCAATATGAGGAGAGTTAATACAGTTTTAATTAAACTTACTTTTCTGGCTATGTGGGCCTGGGGGAGAGAAACTGTTTAGAATCAGAAAACAAGATTTTTCAAAATCCTGTCCCCACCCCACCCCACCTCCATACCCTCCTCCCTCCCCTACCTAGTGCTCACTTGTGCTCCTAATCTGGACATCTCATTCGAGGTGTTTGAGAGCTGCCTGCAGCAGGAGCRGGAGATTCACGATGGGTGGCAGAGAGTTTCTGCAAGTCTGAGACTGCATGAGGGAAAAGCAAAAAGTGTGAGAGGTGGTGGGAGCCACGGGATGAAGGCACAGACACTTAAGGTGTGAGAGCATCACCCAGCTCTGTGTGAATCAGTGGGGCAGGAGCCCTGAGGAGAGGGATTACCTGAACGCAGATAAGAAGTACAGAAGGAACATAAGACATTGGCAGAGCCTGGAAGAAGCTAACATGGGCTTTGTCCAAATATTTCCCTCTCAGAAGAAGCAAAATTTGTTGCCTGAGAGCTCCCCACTCTCTCCCCCCCCCCCCGTCTCTGTCCTGTTAATGAAGTTGATAATGAGCAAAGCAAATCCTGTTGGATGAGTAATTAATCAGGAGGCTGGAGCAGTGGAACAGCATTCATTTTTTGCAAAGCCAGAGATATCTTCCCTGAGAAACCCCGGAGCACAGAGAGATGATGAAGGCTGGGGAGGACATTGCGAGGAAAGGTGGTGCTGTCGCCTGCTGGGACGATTGGTGCTGGACAGCGAGAAAGATGGGTCAGAGCCAAGGGATGTGCAGTCACGTTTCCTAAGAGTGGGCCCTGCTTATGGGAAATACGTGTTTCCTAACTGGTGCTCAGGCTGCAGACAAGAGAGGGAGCTCAGATACCATAATGCTTTTGCGGGGAGAAGATAGAAAGGAGCAAGGGATGCTGCAAAGAGAGATGAGCTCAGGCGCTGGCAAGGACAGACAGTCACAGAGAGGCAATTGATTCCAGCTCCTGGGAGTTTTAGGCCATGTTGTTTTGCTTCTTTTCTGAGAAAGGTCCCACCACAGTCTGGCTGGGACCCTTTGAGGTCTGAGATAAGCCAGTGCTTTCCCGGCCCAGCATTGCAGCCACAGAAGAGGAAGGAGGTAAGCTGAACCTCTCAGATCTGACCTYGTCAAGAGCAGGGCAAGAGGAGAGCACTTCACCACACAGAGGTGGACAAAATGGAAAACAGCTTGAAGGGACATGCTCTCCCTCAACAGCTATTCTTTTTAAAGAAATAGCAAATGAACCCTTGAAATTAAGGTCTGAGGGTTAATGAGGCTAACCATGATGTAGGCTCAACTTCATCATATAGTGTTCCAGCCTTTCCTTTGTCCCCACCTCCATAAGAGATTGCTATTCTGAAGATTAGAAAACGTATGATCTGTCTATATTTTTAAGCATTAAATGCTTTCTTGTGTAAAAGGCTGAAACAGCATTTACTTGTATCACACAAAACTTTTCTATCTCTCATTTTAAAACCATATTTGTCATCTAGTAACAGCCTTCATCCCAAAGAAGGTGGCAAAACAAAAGGGCAGACCATCCACAGGGTAATCCCCAAGCCAACCTAAATATTCTGAGTTGAACATAAAGAAGTTTAAAGTTTACCCAAAAGGGAAATATTTGGTTTCTCCATCTCACTCTCAGAATAAATGTTTTCTCCGATTTCTCCTCCGCTGAACTAAATCAACTCAGCAGTGAGGCGCTTTCCCTCAGCCTCCAGGAGCTCTGAGAGTGCAGACTGGGGAGGCTGGAGCTGCATGGACAAACCGCTGGAAAGCTGGGAGTGCCCTAGCCCCCCATGGACAGTYGTGACTTCCCCCATAACTGAAGGAACTTGGAAAAGCAGAGCAGGATTCCAGAGTTTGTTTTATGCCAGTAACTGCTCTCTGCAGTATTCCCATTTTCACAGATTTACTAGCTTAATGCTTTGTTAGAATAATAAAAGCTAGTTAATTATTCCATATGAGAGTCTGCCTCCCCACCTGCCTTCCTCACCCCCCACTCCTGACCTCCTCATGGCTATATATTTATCTTTTGTTAGTTCATTTGATTTGGAGCTGAATAAATTGGAAAAGCTGGAGTGATTCATGTACTGTGGATTGCATATTGATCTGGCACACTTTCCTCCTTGAAGTCCCCATCAGTCATGCCGATCAATGGTTCCTTCTGGCTGGGTATCTGTGTTTGCAGCAGCAAGAGAGGAGGTGCAGTAAGGAGGAAGGTCTGTGTGCTTCACAGCCCCTATCCAACCTTTTGCATTTTCCAYCCTCTATTGATATAAGTTTGGATGCTGAAAACTTTGTAGAGGTAGGATATCTCTGGTACAATTATGCCTCCCARGAAGGGCTGGCCCAAATATCTTGAAAAGCTACACTAGAGGCATCAGGCTGTTCAGTCTTAGGAAATCCTGGCTCAAAGTGTGGATAGGGGCAGGGCTTCAGATGCTATAGGAAATAGCAGCCAAGGCATCTGTGCAACATGTAACAGGAGCCCCAGCTTGCGTGCCCTTGCTGCTCAGGGCTGCCACTCTCATGAGCTTTCCCTTTGCTSTGCTCCAGCTGGGGATAGGAGGTGGCAGGAGCCAGGCTTCCTGAGGGGAAGGGGACAATTCTGAGTGTTAGTAGCAAGTCCCTTGAGAGCCTGGGTAATGCAGTAAACACTTACAGGAGCTGATGCTGATTGCATCTCTGCCAGTGCACTTTCTTGGATGGGCATTGAAAGTCTAGAGGTGAAGTAATGTGTTATTTTGTGGGCTACTAGAGAAATATTTCCTTCTACATGGAAAAACACAAGGTTTTTCATCAAGACTAGATGCTGTCAAGACAATATCACTCTGCACTAGCATAGCATCTTCCAGCAGAGCTCATAAAACACTTCACTGAGGTACAGCAGTGTGATCTTCCTCAGATACAGACACAGCTAGTTTCTCCACTACTAAATGGGGCCATTTAGACAGTCATCAGAGAGCCATCAGTACCACCAAACCCAGCTCTCAGGCTCCTGACTCCCCTTTTTGTCTGAATCACTGCCACACAGGGCTGGGTAATACAGTACAATAAATCTGGATCCGTAACACATTTTTCAATCCCCTGGTGCTGGCAAGCAGTTTTAAGCTAGATGCTGAGGTGACATGCACCAAAGTGCTATGGGTCGATAATTTTCTACCTACAGTTTGAAGATCATTGAGGGTCGACAGATTATATCTAAGAAGCTGCAAAAAGAAACTAAGAAAAGCCAACCTGTTGTCAGCAGGCTTAACGGAGGTCCTCAGGGGTCAGAAAAACTATTCTTCCACAAGAAACTTAACAGGATCAGAAAAGCAAAAAAGGCTCAAAGATCAGTATGTGTATTGAAGCTAAGTACTCAAACACAAGGATAATGCAGGAAGACCTTTTGGTCTGTTTAGTTTTACTTTCTTTAGGTTTCATCCTGCCTGGGTTCTCCTCTCAAGAGGCCCAGGCCTTATGTCCCATGCCAGACCTCCTTCCAAAGTAGACAAGGAAGCTCTGAGCTACTCCTGAAAAYTGCAGGTCTGCTGTAAATAGAATTCAGAATTTCATTCAGAATTTCAGCTCATGTTATCCMTGAATGTTTCCTGAGGGATGGGACTAGGCATCTCTTCAGAGTCATCCAGTTGTCCCATGGGTATTTCAGAAGCAGAACTTTGTTCCAACCCTTGGAGCTGCAGTTAAGCCTATATTAACACAGCAAGTTCAGTTCATCAGGGTTGGGAAACCTTCCTCTGTCATTGGAYTAGCAGCAAGTCCCCTGTTCTCTTTACAGGACAGGTCCCATCCTGTCCCAGCATCATGAGGACCAGCAAGGAGCATTTATGCTGTGCTTCACCACATGCTGCAACCCCAACTGGACTGTCAAAAAGTTTTCACTGCATCACAAACTTTCTAAGCAAGCTCAGTCCTCGCCTGAGGATACTGGGAGCTGATGTCTCGAAGTTTCACRTGGGTCTGGTTGTGTGTCTGCTCCACAGGGTCCCTTTCTTCATCGTCTGTGTTGGATACGCAGCAGTGAAGGGAAGACTGGTATGCCTTTCCTGTCAGCCTGATAAAATCCTTCGGCAGCTTCAGATGCGCTAACACGTTCTGCCTGCCAAGTTCAGGGTGATCGGAGCATCTGACAGACAGCAACTTCCCTGTGTGTTAAACATTAATAGCTTTCCAGCTTTGCCTCTGGATTTTCTTTGCAAAGACCCAAGCTGCCTCTCTRGAGATGTCAGTCCACGACAGCACAATTACTTCCCAAGCTCAGCACTTCTGAAGAGGCCCGATGGCTTCAGCACGGAAAGGGAACAGGTTGGCCAAGAGTGATTAAAAGAAATATTGGGGCATGAAGAGACTGAATCAAGGTTCTGTTGCACGGGGTGGGGGCAGAAGACAGCTGTGGGGATGCAGAATCAATCCCTACTGAGGAATATGAGTGATGTGGTTTCAGAGATGTTATTTCCAAGACCTGATCACGCATGGTAGCTTGGGCGAAAATTAGTGCCACAGTCCAATTCTGCTATCTTTTTCATGTCTCATTCACTTTCTTCATTTCACATAACTTTCAAAGTGCCYCTCTGTTTCCTCACCTGATATCATTTTCCTGCAGACTTATGACTCTCTGCTCTGCTCCTCTTCAGTGATGGCTGCTTTTAAGGGAAACTGCTCAAAGATGTAAACATGGCAATGTTGTGTAAAGTCTCAGCAGCTTTTTTTCTTCTTCCTTTGTATATGATTCACAATTTTGTCTTCTGGGAAAACTCATGCCAGTGAAATATGTCTTCTCTGTGAAATTTAGCCAAGTTGAGGGCTTTCCTTGTTGAAAATTTCTGAGATTGCAAATGTTAGAGGTTTTGGTACAAATCTGTCTTGATGATTTTCACCATTTGAAACTGATTCAAGATTTCCTTCAWGGCCACCTGATCTCTCACATAGGCTAGATTTGAAAAATAAATTCCTTTTCTCTGCCAAAAAAGGAGGAATCCTTCTATGAAAATAGGATAAATTCCAATTGAGCAACGATCCATGTAAACACCAAAACACAGAGTGCCATCTTTCATAAATGTAGGCATTAAAAGATCAGCTAGCAGAAAATGGCATAGCTGCTTTGAAATCCATATCATTTGCACTGTTACATGGCAAGACATGGACACGTGAAATAAAATCAGCAGGGCTCAGAAGTTAATTGCTAGAGAAACAATCCTTTCCTAAACAGTATATGTCTCTCTGCATCTCTCTCTCTACCTTTCTCGCTCTCTCTCTTTGCTTAGGAGCTGCAAAACTGTTTCTGCTCTTGCTCTGTGTGGAGAAGGACACCAGCTCAAGGCCTGGCCCAGRTCCTAACCTTAGAACTGTTGCAATTTCAATGAAGAGCGGAAATCAGGCGAGGTGCTTCAGATMTTCAGCAAAACCAAACTTTCCCTCATGCTGATTCGCTTCCCCTGACCGCAGTTGCTGCCGAAGGAGTGCACCAGTGGCAGGGCAGGCGTTTTCCCCTGGGGAACGGAGGTGAGGCTGGTGTGCTGGCTCCGGCACGCTGCAGTATGTCCCTGCTTGGTCACAACTGTGGCCTCGCTAGGAAAACACGTCCCTGTAACTCAGAAGCTTGGTATGAAATAGAAACCCAGAGTGTCTCTCTGGCCTTGGCAGCTTTTGCATCAGAGGTTTGAAGCAACACAGGCAGCGAGAAGGTGGCCGTGGCTCCCGGCACTCTCGCGCAGCAGGCAGCACGGCCAGGCAGGAGGAGCAGCTTGCTCCGTGGTGATGTGTACGGGCTGCTTGGCATGACAGCTGCTCACCCCTAGCCCCACAGGTCTGAGGAACTCAGCAGACCCTTTCCTGGCAACCCCTCTTGCCCTCACTCCTTTGCTGCTTAAGGAGGAGCTCTCTCTCTTCCTTGTCCCTATCCCATCTCCCCTTGTTTCCACGCAGGACATCTATCACCTGTCTTCACCTGGGAACCCCATCCATAAATACTCATGCATTGTGGCTCCAGCCAGGCTCCGGGGGATTATATTACCTAATGGCTCCATCCATTTGTTTTCTTAAATAGTCATAGAGTAATATTGTGATAATTTTGTGGTAATATAGTAATATTTTGTTTTCTGTTTGCCTTGCTGCCATTTACCACCACCATCACCTCACCTGCTTACCCCTCCCTGGTGAAACTAACTGGGAGGAGATGAGAGCAGAGTGGAAAAGAAACAGGGTTACATATTTACCAGCCTGTTAATATTTATGAGGACTATGAACCAGATTAATTTCCATGCACCGTTTCGCCTGCAACRCTTTCCTCACATATTTATGTGAGGTGAAAATAAATAAATAAACAAAAAGAAATCTAAACTCCTTCAGCTTCTTTTAGATGGTCCATAAGCCGTCTGTCATTTAAATCAGGATGCTTCTCTCTGTGGAGAACAAATCTTTTTCTGCCTCCTTCTGGCCAGTGGGAATCATTTTCCAAGTCAGAAGCCTAGGGCTGGCTTCCTTTTGGCATCGTGCAGCAGTCTCCTATGTGAACTTGGGAGTCCTTGGCTCCCTGTTGCTACTTGGCTGAGGAAATTCACACTTCGCCTTTCACTAAGGTGACTGGATCCTGGTCTTCTGGAGTCAGAGACTCAGGGGGATGAGTCGCCCCGAAAGGTGTAATTCCTTCTGATGGGTGATACCCCACTCTGGCATTTAATTGGAGAAAAAGAGAATTCGCTACTGCAGCACCATCAAGGGGCCGAGAGTATTATCGTGGGACAAGACGGCCTAACACTGAGCTGTTGGTGGTGTGAGCGGTGCTGTACAGCCCGCGGGAAGAAGGAGCTACAGGTCAGAAATGGCTGGGAGAGGGCCATCCGCAAAGTCACAGAGGGGGAGAACAGCAAGGCCTTGATTGACCAGCTGTACTGACAGACCATGCAGCGCACTGTCCATTAGGCTACACTTCTGCATCCTAATCCCCAGTGGTTCCTGATTTATTGTTCAGAAACACTTCTTCTTCTGTTTGGGTTCCCCCAAACCCTAAGGGAAAGCTTTTCGCCTTGTGTCTAGAAGAAACATAGTCAAGTCTATTTCTAAAACTAGTTATCAGTATAAATTATCATTTAAAATCCTCTCCAGTTTATATTTCCACTTATAAAATCTGCTGTTAGAATTATTTGATAATGCAAATTCTCRTCTGCTGTCTTAATAGACCCTTCAGAGTTAGGGTGGGTTTTGATTTCAATTGCTTTTTTTTCTTCTTCTAGTAATAGGATCTGCTATACATATGACAGATTTGTCAGTGGAATTTTAACAAATACTATTAAATGAACTTTAAATGCCATTTGTATCATCAGTTTTTAATTTCAAAAGTGTCACCCTATTGCATTTTGGGAATATGTAAATGAACAGTTCACCTACTAAATTTTATGGCAGCTCAACGTGTCAAGAATACTTTCTGCTGATATTTCTGTTTATTTAATCCTTGCAATATACGAGAAAGATTAGTTGTTCGTATTTTGTATATTTGTTTTATAATGGGTAGGTATTTTCATTAATGAAATAATTTAGAATTATGCAAAACACAGTACAAACTGTATTGAAAGACGATGATGAWATACTCAGCTTAGGGGGAAAAAAACTAGGCTAAAGAAATAGAAATACATTACTGTGCAACACCACGTGATAAGAGTCTTTAAACTCTGCMTTCATCAGGCTTTGCAATGAGATATACCAAAAAGAGACCCTGACCATTTATATTACTTCTGAAATATAAGAAGGAAGGATGGCTAATTTGGATGTCTAGACTCTGTTCCATTGTGGAGATTTACGTTCTGACAAACCGCTGTTCCTCTTCGAGAAAAGAGCAGTTCTCAGACAGTTAATACTTTCCTTATTTTTTGTAGTGTTTAAGGACCACAAAAGGATGCTATGGAGATTAAAACCTCATTTTTTGCGAAGCTTCTTTGGCATTGTCAGTAATACTTGCAGGGAGAAGGGAAAGGAAAGCATGGTCTTTGCCAGTGACGCAAACCATGTAGGACTTGAATAAAGCCCTGAAGGGGGAGGTGGAGAGAGGAGGGAAGTCTACATGTGATCTGAAAATGCGGGTGAAGTCTGATAGGAGCAGGCTGATGTAAAACGCATGCCAGCTCCTGACCTGCCCTCTCCCTGAGGCCTGGGCCCTAGGCTCCATATCCGTAGGATCGAGTCCTTGCGGTCTGTCCCCTCCGAAACAACCTCCTGGSCATCCACTCTGGAGCCCGAACTCCCAGGGTGCCCTCAGTGGCCGTACTGGCTATCAGTCTGGCTCCAGGCGGGACGGTGCAGGTATGCAAAGAGAAGGAGCACGACTAGTTCCCGTTTCAGTCTGTTTCTACCGGCAGTGGGTGTGTGACCGGTCCGCTTAGCTCTTCAGACTTCGGAGTGGCTTGCAGGTGGGAGATGCACAGCCCAGGAGAGTGAATCCTTGCCGCGCAGTGGGAGGGGAAGTCCGTGCCTTGCAGTGCGAGTTCCATGCCCACCAGTAGCATTCCTATGAAACAGGCTGAGATTCCTTTTGGCTGAAATCAGCCTTCATTACGTACAGATGGCACCATGCTGTTCTGCATCCATATGGGACCGAGAAAGATTGGCCTGAATGTATTAGAGCTAGCCAGCTGTGTCTGGATGAGTGCTGGTGGGAGGGTTTCCAGAGGTGCTGCCCTTCTCCTGCTTGTGTATGGCTCTTCCAGATGGGCTGCTGCGGATGGGTGCTGGGAACAGACCAGCTGGGAGAGTGCAGCGAGCTTGAATGGTGGTTGATACTGGCAGGGAAGAAGTGGGTTTGTTCTGGAGTCACTGCTCAGTGGGGCCATGTGGTAGGCCTTAGCGATTGTGGTGGGGAACAGGGCTGAAAACTCATATCCTGGCATTGCTTAGAGAACAGTTCTGTGACAGGAGCTTTGTCAAAGCAGGGTAAAGCAGGATGCCCTATTGGCAAAACTTGAACCTTGCAGGGAGTCTGTTCCTCCTGCCTAGATATGCCTGAAATACGGCTGTCCTTCTGGCCCTGGAGACTGAAAAGGGCCTGGAGGTCTATTGCACTTGTACAAGGAGTGGGGAAAGAGTCCAAGCATCCCTTTCATGCCACATGTCTCTAATGAAAGAACTCTCATGATAAAGTGCTTATCACTTCATCAGAGAGAATTAATTTAACCAAGGAGAGATGCATCTTTCATGAAACCATCCAAGTGAGAGAGTCTCTCTCTCTTATAAGCCCTCAATTCTCTTCCAGCACAGCAGGATCCCTGGGGAGTTGCCAGCAAACTTTCAGGTGCATCTCCATTAATTACCATAAGCTGGTTAACCACAGAGTAATGATAAATTCCTCTCATTTGTTACTGGCCAGTGATTATAGCAGCAGCAAGAACAGTGGAGGCAAAGGGGGTGGAGAGACATCGATTCCCATCACAGAAAGATGGCAGATCATCAAACGTAGCCTGTCTGCTGGTGCTCGTGTGTGCCTGGGCATGCTGATCTCCCGAGGCCTGTCTTTGCCCGGATAATGACTGGAGCAAATGTTGATTTGTTCCGACATAGACTTGAGAGGATCTTACAGGCTTCTCTGACTTGGCAAATCAATACACATACTTGCAGAGGGATGGGAAAGTAGGGGAATGCCTCCACAGATGAGACTGCTTATGAATGGCTGTGGTTTGGTGACACAGGGCAGGATGTTTGGAGGAGGGCAGGAGGAGGCTTGATTCCCCCTGGAGGACAGTTAAGAGCCTCATGCATGCTCTCCTCACTTTTGTCTGGATTTCTCTCCTCCAGCTTGAGGCATTTAATGCAATCAGGAGAGCCGTACATTTCTGCAAAAGGCTGGAGATCTTACTCCTGCTTTTCYAGGCAAGGAAAACAGGGCATAAAACTATCAGCAGACAGCAGGGTGTATCCCAAGCTGAGGAGGTCAGCTTTCGCCTGGGCATGGGAACACACGCTCACATCAAATCCTAGCCRTGTGTGAGCACAGGTACATTTTCACCCCTCTGTGCCGCGCCGGTGGAGGCATGCAGCAACTGACACATGTGGCCAAAAGCAGCTACCTAACACTGAAGTTCTTACCTCAGCAGGAACACAACCCCTTTACAGCTGGATAAATAACTCCCTTTGGATCATTTTGCTACACCGACTTCATGATCCATGCCAACGTGCTCAAACACAAGAAAGGATCATCATGTTAATTGCAATCCTCTTGTTATGCAAAGTCATCAGCAGACTAATGTCCCATGTTATTACCAGGAACTGCAGACACCTCAGTTCAAACGGCAGGCAGGATGTGTGCAAAGATGGACCTGAGACCTTCTGTGGCTGGCTGGCAAGCTGGTTGGTTCAGTTCTGTGGGCTGCCTTGGGAGGGCAGGCGACTTAGACTTTATCACTGAGTTAGAGAGACTGTGACTGCAAACCAGTTTTTATGGTTAAAAAGAGAATAAAATGCTCTCATGCAAAAATCCCTCCTTTGCTCTGTCACCTTGTTCTCTGAGCCTCCTTTTCCTCCCCTTCCACTGATGTCTACTAAGACTATAAATCACTCTGAGACCCTCACATGCTTTCTAAATATGCACACAACTATCAATTATCATCATTGCCCAGGGAGGCTGTGCAGCCTCCATCCTTGGAAGTTTYGGGGACTAGACTGGATGAAGTCCTGAGTGACCTGGTCTGACATCCTAAGTGGCCCTGCTTTGAGTAGGATGTTAGGCTAGAGACCCCRTGATGTCCCTTCCGACTTGAATTATCCTATCATCACGGGTCCTAAACGCTTGGTTAAATATTGCTCATGGGTGCCACACCATGGTTGCTAAAGCCTTTGCAGACAGTATTTTTGCTACTAGTTGAAGAGCTGCAAAAACACACGGTTTTGGGTCATTGGTTGTTTTCTCTGGTTGTTTATTTCAAAAGAACTGGGAGATTTATTTGAGTAGAAACATGCTGGTGGGATGAATTACACTTGTTTGTGGTGTTTTTCCGCCCCAGCACTGGTTTCTAATGGGGGTGGTATTCCCCGGAGGATTATTTGACTCCTGTAAGCAGCTTTTGATGTTGTACTGTAGTGCACAGTTCTGGGAGAAGGAAGCTGGAGCCAAAACATCCTTCTATGATTTCAGGAAGCATGCCGTTCTGCAGTGCATTGCTGATCTCATTCATTCTAAGTGAATTTAGGGCTTTTGAAATTACACTGATATTAAGTAAGCAAAGTGTTCTGCTTATCGCAGACTGTGCGTGCTTCTGAAAGGGAGGGAGGCAGCTTCTCTCCCACACCCAATATGAAACATYGAGTGCAAAAGGGAAATTCACTCTCTATCCTGTTCAGATTATATTTTTACTAAGACTGAGAGCAAGGAAACAAACTGGCACTGGTGCTATTGGTGTAGAGGGATACACATGGGCACCTTTCTGCTGACCCTCTCAGGTGAATACACAAGTGGCTTCCACTGACTTCTGATCTGAAGAGACTTCAAAATGCACTGTCCCTTGCCCTGCGTGCTCATCTTTTCAAGACGTTGAGTCTCTCTGTAAGGCAAATTGTCCTACAACATTCATCWTCTGGTGCTTTTCTCCTTGAGTGAKCCTGGTTTAAAATTTCTTCTTCTAATGCTGGATTAAGGATTTGAAAACCATAATCCTTGGTTGATGCTTCCTTGCTCCTCCCACCCTATCTACACAACCCCCAAATTAAAGGGGTTATTAAAGAGCCCTCAGCATTTCACTGCATCTGCGTCCAAACACTTGTCTCCTTCCCATCTCCCAGGGCCATCTATCTAGCACTAAGCTCTTCCTATGTAATGTAATCATGCATTAAGCAAAGGCTAGAGGTTAGACAAAAGGTGAAAAGAGTTCACTGCAGGTACTGCGGAGAGCAAAAGTGAACAGATATCAGAAATGYCATCCACCCACTGGATGTTTTTAGTYAATAGTAGGATCAGCAGGCACTAGGATGAATTCCAACCTTCCTTGGTTTATGGCCCCCTAAGTTTTTCCAGTGGGTATGCAGCCCTCTTTGAAATTTCACATATATAAGCTTCTGTGTAGAAGAAATGAACTTGTTTTTCCTCATCACCTTTAATGTAACCCTTAGAAGTAGACGTAATAGCTGCACCTCGGGGGATCAGCCAATCACCAGTTGCTGGATGATTTTTTCATACTTTGGTCTTTGTGACACCTATCTGCAATTCATAACTGCTCCAAGCTGTTGATGCCAAAATGCAGCCCTGAAATATCTTCTTCTCCACAGGTTTTCTTGAAGGCATGATATATGAAATAAAGGTTCAGATTCCCCATTTATCAATCATCCCTTAATTAAACATCTCTCTCTGATCTCGCCCTCCTGAACCGATTCCGATTTGTGCTCTTCAGAGAAACTTCACGTTGTYTCAACCTCTTTTCTACTGCACCAGAGAAGACCCTTTCTTCTTTCCCTTCCTCATTCCTGTGCAGCTGGGTTTCTTAGGAACTGGAGTTGTACATTTCTGATTTCTCAGATCTGTTCAACAAAAGCTCAGAAACCAATAGGCAGTGGGAACTTSTGGGTCTCAGCTACTATAATGTTTCCCTGGCTGTACTGACCTCCTAAAGACAGCTGGCAAGGCAGGTGGAAAYGCAAGAGAAGTGAGAGAATAGCCATCCCAGAAAATGTGGGGTCTGATTCACCCATAATCAGAAAGTTTARTGTTGATAGAGTAAACTGAAGGGGGGAAGGCAGTATAAAAATGTCTCTAGGGGTCCAAGATATCCAGATATCCAGTTCTGGATAGCATGGATCCTCCCTTTCCATTGCCCAAGAGTGTGTTCYGAGTCCTGCATGGGGAACCCAAAGCCACGATGCATCAAACATATGTTCAGAGGAGGGAGATGAGACTCCAGAGATGCTGCAGGATACAACCTGCTGAAGTAGAGTGAAAGAAGCAGAGAAAACAGAATGGCCCCTCGAGGTACTTGGGATACTTGKTATCAGGAATGTTGGACAGACTTAGCTGCAGCAGATGGAGAAAGTTATGTATGGGACCAGTGTAAGACAGCCCAGGCTCATTACTCAGACCTTTCTGTCTGGTACCRAGGGTGGCCTGAGTTGGGATCTACCCTTCACAGTCTGAAGACTGGGCTTCATATGAACAGTTGTGAGAGCCATCCTAAGAGACAGGTATTTCTTAAAGAGAAAATCTCTTTTTAATGAAGAATGTCCTCTTGCAGCCTCTTGTCCCTAAGTGACTCGGCTGGGTGGCTGAGCCCTCTCTGGTGCCTTGCTGTCATCTATGATGAAAAATTGCTGCTGGAAGAACACTCTGGGATGCAATAATTCAGATTATTTATATAGAGAGATTCCCCCATCCTTGCCTATCAGACAGACTGATACTCAGAAGAGTCCTTTGAATTTCGACCAGAAGCTCTGGATGAAATATTGCTTGTGGTATGGTGTCAAGTGTGTCACAGCAGAATTGCTGGCAAAGTGGAAGGGCCAACTCAGCAAGGTCTATATTTCTCTCAATGCTCTCTGAGTGCGGAAACTGTCTCTAGCTTGCAGCCCTCCAAAACTGGTGGCCTCTCAGACAGTGGGAGAGAGATGATTATCTTTCTTTGTTGCTGTTCTCCCCCTCCCTGGYCCCCGACTCACACATCTTGCCACTTTCACGTTTATCTCCTCTTTTTCTCTTCTTTCCCCTGAACCTCTCTTGTCTTTTCTCTTTAAGCTGCAGCAGCAGTAGTTGGGTTGTGGGAGCCTTCAATTTCCTATTCAGTGCATCATGGCACAGTAATTTTCTGCACTTCCATAATTAGGGGAATTTTAAGCAAACTACCCTGTGGATGATTACAGCCGGATTCAATTTCTGTTGCTTTGATCACCAAAGGATGAAGACGCTGCTTGAATATTTGGCGATGTGCTCTGCCTAAGGAAGAGCCTCACACCAGCTGCTTCCTTCCTCTCTTCTCTCTCCACCTTGCTCCTTTTCAGTCCCCATCACCCTTTCCTACCAACTGTCTTTCTGCTGCTTCTTTAGCTTAAGTGGGAGTAAATGCCCCTTCCCAGATGAAGCTCTGTTGAAATAACGATGTTTTTTTCCAGTTAAGAGGCAGCATGATCTGACTGTTAGAGTAGGACATAGGGGAAGTATAGTCAGAGAATTTAATTACTAGYTGTTTGCCTCAGTTTCCTCATCCATAAAATAATGGGGCCTAGGGACAAGGCATTAACTTTCTGCTCTGCTTTGTAAAGACTCCTATATGCAATGTTCTTCTAAGGGCAAAATGCAAACCTGATTTCTTGGGTCTGCGACATTGGTTAGAAATCCCTATGACATCAAGATGTCTTTGAAGTAATAATCAGTTCTTCCTGTTTTTATGAGGTTTAACACCCAGGAACAAACACGAGACCTTTTGCCATCCCCTTCTTGCTTTAGCCATGCTTTAGTTATCTCCCTGTCCATCTACTTTATGCTGCAGGGCTCGGACTTCATCCACAACAGAGTGGTCCGTTGCAGCATTTAATCATTTCTAGTTCTAAAGAGGGGRAAATGAAAGGGAATGACTGAATGGGCTGAATGGGCTCAGCTTGTTTGCTGAGCTTCCAAGAATGTCTTGTGGGGGCTTCGGTGAGTGGTGAGGATGGAGGACAGGGCACAGATATGTTGGTAGCAAGTGACCGTAGTTCTGATGTTGCAGACAACRGGCAGGGAGAAGACTGAGGGCAGGGCAGGAAAGGATGTAGGAACAAGACAGAGCAGAGCCAGGGGCCTGGGAGGACCAGCAGAGAAGAGTCAGGCTACAGCAACTTCACACCAGCTGACATGCACAAACTGTGGCTGGAGGGGGCAGAAGGGCATGCCAGACCTGCCCCGGTCCTTCCCAAGCCAGGCGAGGGAAGATCAGGTCTCACTTTACATGGGTAGTTATTCTCAATAGGAAATCATGTTTAAGGAGGTTCTGCCTTCCTGTTCCCAAATGTGAGCATGATGGGCTGTCAGCTCCGGTATATTAATAGACTATTAACGCTTCCAAGTTTCCTGAGCTGCATGTATGGGTTTTCCATAGGTTAATTAGGCCATATTTCAGGATAATTACAGCTGTATATTTCTACACTAATTAAGTGGCTTTAAAACATACCCACAATGTGGCTCACTGAATCATAATTAAACTTCTTCTGCCTCCTGCTATACACTATGGAACTAATACCCATAAAAGACCCAAACGCTGCTCCTTGCCAGCAGCAAATTAGACCTCGCAAAAATAATCTTATGGAATGTATCTTTTTTATAGAAWCATGTACAAATTACTTCAAAATGAATATTACATGAGTCATCAAAATGCTTCAGCTTCCTTCTTTTATTTATATTTATCCTCCCACGTGAACTGTCACCTGGTGGGGACGACAGGGAAGCAGGGTGAGGGGGGAATGACTCATTCATGGAGCGTTTCCCGACAGCAGCACACTTTGCTCTTCCCTCCTGTCAAGCTGGGGAARGTTTAATGTCCATGGGAGAACTCACGGTGAAATTTGTGCCTATTTTTTCCACTTCTGTAAAAGTCTGCATGCCGAATCAAAACGCAGGCTGTGTTTAGACGCTGSCGGCAAGGATATCGGGCTGAAGGGACCCCCCCAGGTTTCCACGTCCAGTTCATGGCTAACACCAGTGCCACCTCCCATACTTGGCTTTCAGCAGGGGTAACCAGTTTGGTCCTCTGAGTAGAAGGTCTTCATGTSCTGGGACCTTCTCCAGCTTGGACTCCACCTTCTGAGCAACTTTGCTTAATGTTTACCCTCRCTAGTCCCAACAGGTCTGGTTGTCCTGACGGCAAAGAGCCTCCTTGTCTCTGGCCTAACAGAAGCCATGGATGTTTTCTTCTCACCCCGCTTCATTTTTACTCTTTACCTTAAGGAAAAAAGTTCCCTCCTCCTTCTTTTCCTGCTGTTTTTAGATACAGACATCAGATGCCCTTTCAGCCTCCACTTCTGTTAGACAAAAAAGCCAGCCCCTTCTCAGTGAGATTTCTCATTCCCTAAATGATCCCAGTAAGCCCTTCTCTGTGCTGGTTTCTTTTATGTTTCTTAAGATGTGCTTTATCCCTTTGTTTGTGCCTTGTCTCAAGGTATTATCACTTCCTCCTGCCTACTGGAAATCCATTATTTCATCCACACTGTTCTTTTTATTGGCTGCACGTAGGCACAGAGTCCTGGTTCATGTCTGGGCTCCCAGACTTTCCTGCAATACAAATAATTCTGTTCTCCCTTATACTGAATTTTGCCATTTCCAGTGGGACTTTTCACCCTGGAGTAAATTTAAACTTCCATTTATTTTCATGCATCCTTCTGGGTCTGTGAATTCTTTTCAGCCATTTAAAAGGGCCTGGAAACCTGGGGTTAAATAAAGGGAGGCGTCTTTGCCAGCAGATTTTAGCCAGTGTCTTTTTGCATTTTTCAGCTGATATACTCTGGCTGTATCTGCGTGCCTTTGATGTGAGCTTGCAGCAAATATTCTAGTGGATGAATTAGTAATTAGATGGTGCAGTGATGGGTGCTCTAGAAATAAAATTATATAGATAGATAGACAGATAGATAGACTACTCTGACTGAAAGAAGTGAATTTTAAGCAATGTTGTAGCACATCAGTAGAAATCAAATATGATATTCACCCTGGAATCTCATTCGAGGGGTTGAGTTCAGCTGCTCAGGAGGCAGATATGATGCCTTGTGTACAGCATAGCCAATCCAAAATAGCTTTTATTTTGAGTCCTGAATTTTTACAACTAATTTATGCTCCAAAACAAAGCCAAAATTTGAAACTTCCACTGAGGCCAGGGTTTCACCCCAGAGTCCCTCTGCCATTTTTATGAGTAACCTCACTTAATGAATAGATTCTTGGAGAGAGATATCCATGCAGAGACCTCATAGTTGAGAATGGAAGCCAAATTTGTAGGATTATTGATGAATTATTCAATCAGCTCTCCCTATAACACCAACATGTGAGTCAGGAGATTAATGCCCTGAGGCACCACAGTCATTGTGGGAGTAGGAATCCTGGAGTGCCGGTCTATAATCAACGTATTGCATAAACACCCCTTGCTTGTGCAAATCAATTTTCTCAGGCCTTAAGCTCAGGTGCCTCCTGCTTAGCAACAACAAAATTTGGTTCTGGGAGGGGCTGAGATTCCCCGTGGCTCATGTCAGAAGTCCATTTTGAACAAGGGAGCCAGGAGAACTGCTTGATTCATTATTTATTTGTAATGAAAGAGAGAGGAAAATTTGCAACAAGATATTTCAGGTGAGATATAAGGAAAAGCTTTCTAATTATAAGAGGAGTGATGTATGGGAACAAGTTATCCAGGAGAGTCATTGAATCTTCTCCCTCAGAGGCTTATAAAGGTGGGCTTAGCCAGCATCTGGAAAGGAAGTTTAGATATRTTTGATTCTGCTTCAGTGAAAGAGGGAGGGATAAGATGTTCTCTTGAGGTCTTCCCAGCTGTACATGTCTAAGAAAGAAAGGAAGAAAATTAAATTACAGGTCAGCTGAGGCAGGCCTCAGTTCTGATGAAGCTATTTCAGAAGCATGACTGAGTTTAGGTCAGAACTTTGTTTCTGAGTTTCAGTCTCCTACTGAGTGTGGGAGACATTRGCCTTGGCAGTATGCAGATTCCCCAGGACGAATGAAACCTGCCTTAATTCAAGCCACAGCAGCCTTGTCCTGCAATAATCACCAGTGCTGAAGGTGGCTTTCTTTTCAAAAAGCCCATAAGCAGCAAGAGAGAAGAGGAGGGAGTTCAGCAGATCTTGGACGGCTTCTACCCACTCTGCCTTTCTCTGCTGGTCTCTCTTCCTGCCTGAAGCCAGAGGCAAGATGGCAGGGAGACTTTTCTTACACTTCTTAATTTGGATGTTATTAGTAAACGTTTCCACTGTTGAGAGCAGGGACCAGAGAGTTTCTCAGAGGAGAAATGAAAAGCTGATGGCTCATTGCTGCTCTGGGATTTTAAAATGTTCAACTATGCRGTGAGGGAGAAGCTTGCTGTGCTGATAACCCTGCCTGTCTATAATACTCTTCCTTCCCATGCCCACTGAGAGCCTGACCTAATGCAAGGGGCAAATTGTCCCAGCCTCCAAAGGAGCAAGGCTTGGCCTATTCAACTCTCGGCTTTCCAAGGGCTTCCTTGTAGCTGAACTGATATCCACCAAAGTCATTGCACACTTTTGCCATATAACAGGCTAGGACTGATTTTAAACAGCCTGAACTACCGTAAGCTAAGTCTTTTTGCAAGCCTCAACCCAAGTCTCTGTGCCCCCAGTGCAAGAGCCACACATGAGGTTTTCTACCCTCTTTCTCTTTTTCTTCTGGCAGAAGCATTTAGTAAAATCTGCAAAGAGTGCTTTTTTCCTGGAGAGAAGAGCCTTCCTTAAGGGGAGTCCTTTGGTATGCAGCATGTCTGTGCAGATGGAGGGGAGTAATCTTTTGTGGCTAATTGCTGTGAAAAGAAGCTTGAAAAGATTTCTAAACTGTGTTGCAATTGGAAATCAGAAGCAAAAGACCTTAATGAACCAGCCTGGGACTGAGTGAAATACCTGGCACTACAGACCTCTTTACAGATTCACAGCAGAAAACTTTCAGCTTGGTACAGGGAGCAGGATATTGGGTAGGAGAAGGCAGGAGGACAGCTAGAATCTGGCTTGCAGGGTGTAGCAAGCCCTCTCTTCTCTCCTGTCCCCTGGAGTCCAAGTCGCAGGTCCAGCAACATTGTATGGGGCTACTTCAGCCCCTAGCCAAGTGTAAATCTGCCTCTGGTCTTGCTCCAAGACTTCCAGGRATTATAACAACAGTGCCTATTAAATGACTGAAACTGGGTCATTTTTAGGCATGCTAGTGAAGATTTTTAAATCTGTTTGAAAGATTTGGGTGCCCTTGTTCAGGTTCAGAAGGAAGGGACCCGATCTCCCTCTCCASCTCCCCACCCAGGTTCCTGGACAATGCTTGCCATGTGCCATTAACCCAGCTTTCATACCGCACTCCCCAGAGAGCTGTTTTTCTAGCTCTGGAAGAAACAAGGAGCTGTATCTTGACGCAACCTGCTAAGCGCCCTGCAACACTTAGACTGGAAGGCACTGTATAAAATGTCAACCATTATCATTAATCGCTCCTCTGTGTTGCTACTGACTTTTATGTGGCAGGCACCGCAGCCTATAACAAGCTACTGTCACTGTAAAAATGTTCCTGCACATTTGCAGCTGAGCTGGAGGGCAGATCAGGAGAAGGCGAATAAGCATTTGCAGCTGGTGAGAGGGGTGAAAGCGGCTGAGATTTTGTGGGTATTGGCAGAGGTCTAGGGTGAAGACAAGGCTGGATGCAACTTGAGTAGGCCGGGGGCTGCACCAGGCAATGCTTCCAGTGGGAGCTGCAGATCCCTGAGCTTCCTGCAATGACTCCATCCCTGAGTGCAGGAGGGCAGTGAATGGATGTTGTTGCTGTGTGTGTGTCGGGGTGGGGGGGAGGTGAGAAAAATCAGCCACATTTTTTTCTTGCAGTTGGACAGCAATATTTTACCCATGATGACTGCCAGCAAAATTTTGGACTGAGGAGTGCAACTTGGTGTTGGCCACCTTATTCTGAGGGATGAGGGAACCCTGCCACCAGAAAGGAGAGAGCAGGGTCAGGGAGGACTTTCATTCTAGGAGTTTCACAGGACAGGAGAGATCWGTCGGAGCAGGGCTGTGGTGCTTGGAGTGCATTGAGACTGGACTGAGACCACTRGAGAAAATGAGATAATGAGGGAGCAATGGCCCTTCTCAGCATGGAGGGTGGAGGGTCCCTGTTAGGCAGGGCTGAGAGKCTGGGCGGCACCTTTGGGGACTAGGTACCCACCAGAGAAGAACTCTGCAGGGTGTAGGTGAGATCCACGAATGAAATCAAGTATGCTCAAGAACAGAAAGACTTGGACAAGCACATCTCCTTGGAGTTGAAAGGCCAGGGTTGAGGCTGAGCGATGGCACCGAACCAGCCACACGCTCGTCTCCTCCTGCCTCTCCTCCTGCTGAAAGGGGATGTGATCCCCCAAACAAGCCACAGCCACTTGCCTTTGTCTTGCCAATAAATTGAACTGCTAATAGATTAAAGGAGAGAGCAGGGGATTTGTTCTCACAGAGATGCTATCACCTCAGGCAGTTTTAATAAACCAATAATCAAATAAAAARCAGACTACAATATATTAGCATCTGTTACCAGGAGGCAGGCAGGACTGTCCTGTTAAAGTCACTGTCAGTGCTGTAACTGGGGAGAAGGGGGAGGGAGGGGGGAAGGAGCAGCTGAGGGGAAAAGCATTGGGGGGGGGAGAATAGAGCATTTAACCCTGCTTGTTAGACATGCGAATCCTGCGTCTAATTTCCGAGGGACTTACAGCATGTGCGAGCGCTGATAAGGCCCGTGTGAAATTGCCAGCTCGGGCTGCGGCATCTATCTGCCCTAAACCGCTGCTTTATTGCACAGATAAAGGAGCGAGGCTGGCTGAGCACGACTGTATGATTAAACTTTTCATCCGAGGGAGGCTAGGTGAAGAAAGAAACACATTCCTATTAAGGCCGCTATTAGTTAATGAGCTGAGTGTGTGTCTGTGTCTGTGCAGTGATACGCACACATGGACACACCTGTGCAAGAGCAGAGCAGCTCGGAGGTGGAAAGGTGGGACAGCCCGAGGAGGGAGCCTGCAACGCGTGYGGCAGCACGCAGCATCGCTTGGAGTTAGGTGCAGGAAACTGAGCGTGAGAAGCAGGCAAGAAGTGGTGTGTCCAYGTGTAAATCACGTTTGGGCAAAGGCAGCTGCGCTTGCGTGCACGGGAGCGTGAAGCGGACCGCGCCGCGGCTGGGTCGCAGCTCTCTGCTGCTGCTGCCTGATGGAGGAGCTGTTTCAGCCTGGCTSTGAGAGGTCTGTGCTTCGAGTGAAGGTCTGTTGGCTTCGCTGTGCGGCGTTAGGGCGGCGGGTGCGTTGCCTGCGGGTGCCAGCTGGGCCGTTCTGACGCTGCTTTGCACACATCCCTCTCTCCCGGGGGCACACCCCAGCTAACACCCCTGCCGATCAGTAGGGTAGCTTGAAAGGGGAGAGATGTGCAACCCTCAGACTCTCTCAGCTAGAGGTTCCTCCTTCTCCTTTCCCTGGCGAGGGAAGATCCCATCGCAGTGCCTAGGCAGTGGCTGACGCTGCACTACCTGGCAGGCAGCGGCGTGCCCCGTCCCGTCCTCTCTGCCAAGGGAAAGCAGTGAAGCAGGGAGGGGTGAGCAAGCGGCCTGGAGGGTTTTTATACACTTGGATTGGAGCAGGCCTGTTAAATCAGAGCAGATGGCCACATTAGCCCTGCAAAAGAGCCACAACTCTCCCCGTTCATCAGCGGCCCCCCGTTCAGATTCAGCCTTCCAATTTTCTCTGCAAGCCTTTGACAGCTGCTCCCGGGGAAATTGCACTCGCGTGGTGAGCTGGGGCTAGAGGAACGTAGCCCTCACCTCCTTTTCATTACCAACACACACGCACTCCTTTTGTCTTCTAAAGCAATTTCATAGCCGGTGCACAAACACGGAGCCATCAAAGGAGCCTTTCACTGGGCTGGCACACGAGACAACGGGAGGCAGCTACACCTTCGCCACCGAAGACGCATTTCCATTTTGATGACAAAAGTCTCTGGCTCCCCATTGAACACCCTGCGTCTTGTTGTGCCTCTGTTTCCTCTCTCCTTCCTGGAGCCAGCGAGAGAGTCCGCCAAGCAGCGTACTTCGTACCGTAGCACGTTCCCCTTCCAGCCTCTTGCCAGTTGTCGTGCTGACAGATCTGATAGGCCTGTGTGCCACAGCTCGCCTTTCATTCTAAGTAGGCGAGACAGAAAAAACAAAACAGGCCTTATTTTCCTCCCTTCCGTGTTATCTCCCTCGTTCGTGTCCTCATTGCAATGCCACCACGGTGATAGAAAAGGAGAGATTCAGGGGCTGCCAGAAGAGCCACTGCACCTTTTCTTGCATGTATGCTTCTCCCCGGGGGTTTGCACGCAGGATGAACTGTGCCTCCTGCAGAACTGGCCCGCTCCCTGGCTTACACCTTGGCCGAGCGTGGYTCCCCGGGCTTGTCATTTTAAGGAGGAAAGAGATGTACAAGTATTACAGTGAGGAGGCAAGAGCGGAGAAAGCTGGATGCCTTGGTGTGTAGTAGGGCTGCCCCGGCACAGGGCCCCCAAGGAATCGACCCGTGGGAGTTCTCATGTACGGGAGAGGCAAGCACACAGCTACCACAGTTATGGTACTCTGCCCACTTCTAAATTATTTACCTGCTTTACCTCCTCCATAAACAATTTATCTTGAGCAATTTCACAGCTGATCTCAGGCYATGTTGCAAAAGATGAACAAAATTGGTTTCTCTTCCTTTTGCCAGACTGAAAAGGCACTGGCTTTCTGTATTCTCTTCCATCTTCCCCTCGCTGCCCTGTGGTTAAGGTATTTTCCATGCTGTCCACGCAGTGCTGAGCAAAACCAGCATCTTGTGACTTGTCTGCGTGGGAGACAACGATGGGGCTAGGCATTGTGTTACATGTGCATGGGCAGCCCTCCTGGTCCGACCGCTGTCTCCCAGGCCTTGCAATATTCATGTCCCCAGAGCCAGGGAAAACAATGTGAGCATGTAACGCTGTGAGCAGCTCCCAGCTGGGGTCTTCTGACAGAGAAATACATCAGAGAGTGCGTCAAAGTCAATGGGGGCAGGGGGAGGCGGAGTGGGAGAAAGTGTGCTCTGAGCGAGCRTTCAGGCTCCTAAACAGCACTGCCCTGATGTTGTCATGGCTGTGGAATATCATCGTTGATCCCAGCCRCTGGGGATCCTAGGAAAGGCGGGAGAGGAAATGAAGAGCCCCAGCCCCTTGCCCTTAGGGGGTACTTAGTGACTTAGCACGAGCTGAGCACAGCACAGCTGGATTCTTCTGGGAGAGGATCCTGCAAAGTGATTGGAAAGAYGTGAAGAGCTGAACAGGTTCCTCCCTTTGGTGCTGGCAGAGAAAGGCTCCGGTGTCAGGAGCTGGCCAGAATGTTGCTTGGTCCATCTCCTTCTTACTCTCTGATAACAATGTGCAAAAAGGCAAAAGCAGCTCCCTTGTGTGATGGTGAAAACCACGTGCATGCACATGCACACACTCCAGGTGATGGATGTGTTCTGCTTACCAACACTTGCTTTTATGGCCGTTATCTCAGCTACCAACACTTCTTGCTCTGCCAAAATTTCCAGTCTCAGCAGAAAAGCAGTTTCCTTATCAGCCTCATCCTGAGAGGATCAACAGATGTCTTCTTTCATTGCAGCACCTCTCAGAGACATGATACAGTGCAGGGACTGAGAGAGAAGAAGTGTTAGAAGGGGAGGCTGACCTGGGAGAAAGAGAGACAGAGAGAGAGAGAGAGAAAGAAAAAAACAGGAAAGGCAGAGTGGAGTATGAAAAGGGTAGAGAAAAACACGGGAGACCTTTTTAAAGGTACATGGGAARGAATGAAAGAGCAGGGAAGTGATGAAGACAGAAAGGGAAAGAAGCGCTGCATCTGATGGATTGTACAGCAGGAATCCAGGATCAAAATGGCAACTAAATTAGGGTATTATAGGTCAGTGAACAGAAATTGCACAAYGGCCAAGTCTGTAACAAAGGTTAAAACAAGGAACAAAGACAAATAATGACACAATCCAGAGTCAGTGACCATAAACTCCAAACAAAAAGGAGGGCGCCGCAGAGATGATGGGAAAGCAGAAAAAATCGTTGCTTGCAATCAGTGTTCAATGGATCAGAGTGAAAATGAAATGTACTTTTCAAAGCTGGCATCCCAGAGATGCAGGTCTGACAATGTTTTCCAATAAAATTAATACACTTAAAACAGTTGGTGGGAAGAGGAAGCCAACATCAACTTAGTGACAGACAAAAATACGCTTAAAATGCACAATATTTCATATGAACATACGACAGAATCAAGCRTCATCGGGGAGAGACCCCTGGTTTCTCTGAGATGCTGAATACATCTGTCTGCAAATATTTCAGTGAAATCAGACTTTGGTTGGAAAACAGCAATTCAGCTAAACTGAAACACTGCATTGAAAAGTGCAGTTTGGRCCAACATTCACATGAAAGAATTGAAATGGTTGAAACGTACCAGTTTTAGCCTGTTTACCTAAGGAAAGGGAACTTAGGAGACCGCACTGCGTCTGCCTGCCTGGGTAAAGGCGATTGTTTTTCTGTTCCCTCCAACAGCTCTTGAACCCTTCGGCAGATTTCAACCAAATTTGACACAGGAATAGAGGGCCTCAGTGATACTAAATACTATACAGATTTGTGCGTAGAGGAGGTCATGTAGGAAGGATCATGTTGGGAGAGCAGCTGGGTTGTAACATTAAGCACCAGCACCCGTTTTCAAGACTGATTWCTCTGTTCTGATGAACAGTGGGCCTTAGCTCAGTGGCACGGGTGGTCCGTGGTGCCTGGGGAAATAAGAGCAGCAAATTTGGGTCATCTGCATGCATTTCATACATTTTGCTGGCTTTTAAGTGTGCGCAGAACAGGAAAAGGCAGGTTGGACTCTTCATGTTTTGAAGGGGTCATCTAAGTGGCAATGATAGCTCCTCAGCAGAGTGGCACCCCGGTGGTACGAAGCAGTGCCCTTTGCAGCTGGGTGCGCGCTATGTGCAGGCACAGCTGGCTTGGTTAAACTCCACGGCTCCCTTTCTGTGCTGGGATTAAGAAATGGAAGCCAGCCACCTGCCTGGTCAGCTACAGGCAACCTCGTTCTTCTCTCTCTCTCTCTCTCTCTCTCTCTCCCCTCTTGATTCAGGTTTTGTACTTTTTTAGCTCCCAAAAAGCACATAATCTGCAACTTTTATTTCTCTGGAGGAAATAGGGTTCATCTCTCTGCTCCTAGCCCATGGAGTGGGGAACCTGAGGCACAGAGAGAGGCTGGATTGCTCTAATTGCTGTGACAGTGCAAGGAGCTGAACCTAGTTTTCTGTCTCCCAGCCTTCCCCTGCTATGATCTCTGGGATGTCACACCCCTCAGCCTGGCCTCAGAGTCCAGAAACCCCATTTCCCCTGTTTACACATAAAACACCTCTCCTGTGCCAGAGAGAATGTCCTCTAGGTGACTTCTGGGGTTGCTATGGCAGCAAAATTGATAACTCCTATCTAAAAAGGCAATTCCGTGTTGCACATGAAGATCAACAACATCCATCATGGCTGTGCCCCACAGGTGCTGGGGTATGTGACTGCCGTATCTTCTTCAGTTGGATTTTTCAGGAGTCCTTTGTGTTTTAGGGCYTGATGCTCTTGTAGCTGCGTGCTGTAAGCCATGCCATACTCTGAAGAGAAAGCCATAGTCCAGCACGTGGAAAGTGAGTCAAGGACATGCAAGGTCCTTACTTTGCCACAGGTGTTTTACCTCTCCTTAGATAAGACCCGACAGAGGGTGGCTATGAACACAGCTGCTGCCTGGCAGGTGCTCAGCAATGCATTGCTCTTCKAGGGGATGCTTTGGGTCCTATGTGCAATGATAGGTGCGCCTTCAGCTTCACATGCTGTTTTGCTGTGGGTCTCAGCGAAGATGCTGCTGGATTTCTTTAGGGTGCTCTCTAACACCTCCCACCTGCCCAATAGCCAATGAGGTTGTATTCTAGAGGGGATCTAGGGATGTAAAGGATGGAAAAGCAGGCCATGTATCGTCTGTGACCTGAAACTGGTCTGTTATCTYTCTCCCCAGACAGAGTAGAGCAGGGAGTAATTCATCCTGCAACCATCTTCGTGCAGCTAGCTTCAAATCTGAACCTGGTGGCTCTTGCTGCAGATGCAGAACCAGAACGTTTGCCTMTAGGGCTGTTCATTTTCCTTGGCTTCCCTCACTGCCATGCGATTTGGCCAGGTGCATTCAGGAGGTGAAGGTCTGAACTCCCTGAGCCTTAAATAAAGCAAGAGGCGAGATGGATCCTGAACACTGGCTCCATGGAGGGCAGCTGCAGCTTACAGTAGCTCAATAGTGTCCACAGCAGCTATACTGACTGGCAAGAAAAGAAACGGAGTAAGGAGAGACACATGGCAAACCTGACAGTACATTYTGGATATAAAACCCCCTGCCTGCAAGACATTCAGGTGATAACAGTATGTGAAAGATCCCTTCACTGGTCTAGACCCTTCCAGGGTCACCATGACTCATCCTCTTTTTGAAACAATCAAGTCTCTGCAAAATAACATTAAAATSAAACACTGGCCCTCTCCCCCCCAAAACCCCAAAGAAAAAGATGATGATGAAATCCATCTGTTTGTACTACAAGACTTAATAAATGTTGACATTTTTACAGAGAGAACTGTCTAAGTATTTTACTGATGTTAATATGATCTATGCAGGATTAACAGGATCCAAAACTTGTTCTCTCACCATGCAAGTTAAGGCAGATTTGCTCTTGCCTCTTACTTTAGGCTTGATTATAGCCCTACTTCCTTTTGATGCTGAGAAGATGGAGCAGGGAGGGAATTAGCTCTTTCCATCTCCCCAAACATGAGGAGCCACTTAACATCTCCTTGCCCGTTTGCTGTGAACAGGGCATGGTGCCCTGCTCTGCTGCTGAAGCAGTCACTGTGCTGCTCAGCTTTGCTCTTACTTATTTTCCTTTTAGACCTGCCTTATTTTTCGCTGCCTCTCACAGCCTTCTGAGTTGCGTGTTTCTTCAGCTTTGATTGTAGCAGCTGAGGTAGCAATAGCAAGTGCAATCTGCAAACTGCCTTTCACGGACAGTTTGGAATAAAAACCCTTGCATTAGCCCGTGCAGGCTCTGTATCATTCACAAAGGGACTGCTTATTACACACCCACACTACACTCTGCCCTCCTTTCTCACCCCTGTGTTTAGGACTGACACCATTAACTGGACTGGCCCAGAGCTACTACTAGCCACCCACATATTCTGCAAGCCAACATCTTCCTCAACGGCCCTTCAGAGAAAGAAAAAAACTGCTTTGAACTTCAGCATCCCTCACCAGTGACAGAGATGAAGGCTTCTCCTCTCCTGACGAAACGAGTAGGTCGTCCTCTGTCCCATGTGGCTACTACACKCAACAGCCCCGTCTGCCAGATCCTGTGCCACCTGGCTGGGCTGTCTTTCTCCAAAGTCAGGATAGTTGCTTCGACAAATGTCCAGCTGTTCTTCTGAAAGCCATGGTTGCTTTGTGAGAGCACAGCAGTCAGGCTGTCACAGACACCGTACCTTCAGCAGAGGGCATGAGCTCCAAATCATCACTTACACCTCTGAGTATGTTCTGGCCTGCWCCTCAGCCCCTTATGCTGCCTCTCTCCATGGTGGAGCAGGTTCTCCTTCCCTCTCAGGGYTCATACCTGCGGATGCAATAAACTTCATCTTCATTAATCCCATTGACGCTTCTGCAAACTGCTCCACAGTCCCAGCACTGGTAAATCTCTTCCTTGATCACAGCTGTTTATTCCCTGGTTGGAGCAGCTGGGATTTGCAGCTCTATAAAAGTCTCTTAGCACCACCAGGGCCCCCCAGGCACCCTCATGAATAACATTACTCAGTATGGAAATGATCTGTCTGGGGAGGAGACCAGGCAGAGCCCCTGGGCTGCCATTGTTGTCTTTTGGCTGAGGCAGCCTCATCTGTCTGATGTCCCCGCTGGTCGAGCTAGCCTAAAGCCTGTTGCTTTCGTGATAGTTTTGTATGTGAAAGCATCACCCAGCACACAGGGATGAAGGAGAGTTTCCCTGCAGCCTCTTGGCTTCTTGCGGGCCTTGCTCTTTCCAACCCACTGTATGGAGCCCCTAACACCAGATGCCCAGATATAAGGAGGTAAAGATATGCAGCAAGAATACCACTTACAGGAAATGACAACTCCACCTTAGTGCCTTAGTGCTTTAGGCTTATTTTGCTATCTATCCTTCTTTGCTGTCCGCTGCCAGCCCTGCCTTGCTATCCTGCTGTTCAGCACAAATTCAGTACAACTCGTGTCATGCTGTTCTCAGCGACTCAGTGAGCAGATATCTGGTAAATACACAGAAAGCTCTTGTCTCCTGATGTTACCCAGAGCCTGGGGAAAAGCTCTAGGGGAGCAGGTTACAAACCCCGTTCAGACCCTTCCTCGCCTGGGCAGCCAGCATGCTGCACAGCACTGAGCTGAGTTCAACGTTCTGTAATGGGTGAGCAAGGAAGGAGTTAGCCAGCTATCAAAGCTGCAGTAACAGATACAGTGAGGTCTGCACCTCATTAAGTGGAGTTAGGTAAGTGTGACGATGAGCTGTAGGCTGCTGGACATTCGCTTTCTGCTGAAGTAAAGTTTGAAGCCTTAAAAGCGGGGGGAGGAAGGAAAGAGACAGCTTTTGTATTGAGGAATAGAAACGAAACGCGGATAAATAACKAGGCCAGCTCTATCCATGGCTTCTAGAGGATCTCCATGTGCAACTCAGACAGCTGGGAGGCCTGCAAGCCTTGCCCATTCTCCTCAGAGTGGCACCGACACAAACCTGCTCATTGTCCTAAGCAAATGGTACGTTCATATAGCTTGGTCCCAAAGSAGTAAAGCTGTCCCGAAGGACTTGTTAGTACTGCTGCTCTGTTGATGCAACTTCACTGCTTCTGGTCCCGGAGTCAGAACGGTTTCTGCTAGCTCAGAAATCTCTGCCCATCTCAGGGGCTTGCCTCGGGGTTAAGCTGATGAACCTGCAGAACAGCTGGCCCTCGATCTCTTGAGACCCATTGCAACACCTCTGCCACCATGTACACCAGCCTTGGCGCCTGAAGCAATAGCTYCTGCCTCCGACTCATCCTTCTGTGCAGCCACAGTCCTTTCAGCGCTGGGGCAAATGTCTTGGCACAAAGACTGCTGGATTTGCAAAAGGGAACCTACCAGCTGGCGAGGGGTTTGGGCCAGATGGTGGGCAGGATTAGAGGCATTTGATTTTTCAGAATGCCTCAGAAACCTAGATGATCTAATATTGCTCCAGATGTGAGATGCCTTAATCCACAGGGAGGAACTCTTTTTTTGAGGGGGGGGGGCGGGAAGAGACAGTCCCTGCCAACTCCCTTCCTGGAAGGGATTCGCCTGCCTTGTGGGGGTTAGTGGTCTGGGAGTGTATTAAAGAAATTACAGCATATAGCTGGCTCACCACTTCACTGGCAAACTRTACAGACAGCCTTCCAGCCTAGCAGCTCCCCTACCCCTCCACACAGCCATTTGGGCTATGAGATTTTTTTTAAAATGCCTTTATTACAGGGATTATTACTGCAAGTAGGTTAAACCATTATTGACAATGCCAGCTACCCTGAGGAGAAAAAAAGAGTGACTTGGAGACTTCAACCAGCTGCCCACCTCCCCTCCCTACCCCATTCTGACTAACTCAGACCTCAGGCAGATGCCTCTTGGCTATGGTCTACAACGCACAGAAAAGACTTATAAATAACTGCTATTGTTCCAAGGTTGCCATCTCTCACGCCTGCTTCTTCTCTGTCTCTCTAAGACAGATTCTGAGGCCTTCATTCCTGCTAAGGAGCAGCATGGGAGGACTGGCTCAGATCCTTCCCTTCTGCTCTGCACACCCTTTGCTCTTCTTCTCGTGCACTCTGGTCTGCTGAAGCRGAGACACAAAACTCTATCCCCCTTCTTCCAAAATGCATTCTGTGTAAAAAGCAAGGGGGATAGCTTTTTTAGCTATGCCCACTTCACTCCTGCATGAGAACAGCTACACCAGGGGGTTTATTGTGCTTTAATTTATGCATATTGGTTTCACATCTGGACTTGATTCATTTCTGGTTTCCTGAACATCCCTATGTGAAAAGATTTTGCCTTTCAGGGAAGCATAGATCAGTCCTGGATTTGTAAATAAGGCCAGAGAGCCTCAGCTCCCCAGGACTTCAGATGTGGTTGGAGCAGCCCAGCCTAGCTGCTCAGCTGAACTCCCAGCATTTAGAGGCTTTTTGTGCATCCCTCCCCCCTCGACTGCCTGCATGTGCCTGTGCAGCCCTCAGAAGCTCTGTATCCTCTTGATCAGCCTGTGCAGTACCTTCGTTGGACCAAGTGAYCCCTCTGTATGTGAGTGTGTTTATRCACATGGGTGTGTGTACTGCAGGGACTCGAAGCCATGAACACAGAAGCAGAGAACTGATGTTGAGAGAGGCTAAACACAGAAATCTATACCTGAGCAGGGTGACAGCCACACGCGTTAGGTATCAGAGTAACACAGACCAAAGCATGGCCCGAAAGCCTGGCTGCGATTAGTCCTGCTTGGACTGCTGGTTCCTGCTCAAAAAAGCTTGACACCTTCTCTAAATGGAGAGCCCAGTCCATGAGATGCTTTAAGACAGCTGGYTTAAGACAGCCAGCTCAGAGGGAGAATTCAGTGCATTCATCTGACCCCTTAACACCCACTCCCAAACTATTTAATTGTGAGAGATGAGGGTTGGGAAACCTTCACTGTTAAAGATGGACCCCGTAAAAGGGAACCACTCTCTCAGGTACMACACCCATCCAGCCCTCTCTTCCATACTGACTCTATTCCTTCCAACCTGGCAGGCTTAACATGTGGAGACCCCAGCGTGCTATTTCCCCCTTTGCAGCAGAGAAGGGGAGCGAGGCACCGAGACATACAGGCACCCCTCTGTCAGGACAGGCTGGTCTCTATGTGTGTGAACACTCAAAGGGGAAAGTGGCCCCCCAGCAAAGYTCAGTGCCAGGACACATTTTCCAAGAACCATTTCTAGAGAAGGGAGGAAGAGAATCCTYTTCAGCTAGTTTATGGTAGTTTTCACACCTACCAGCTGTTTGCACATGAAATTGTTTCATGCGATTAGGCAGGTAACAGCACCTTTAAGCCCTGTGTCAAATATTATTACGCAATAAAATAAAACCCTGAAGGAAATCGCCTTGACACGCACCCTTGATTTACACCTCRCACCATGAAGATAATTACATTTCAGTTTGATATATAAAAGGCAGCGGGGGAAGCTTASGAAGAAGGTATAGCTTTCTGCAGTACCTGCTAAGTCAGAAGTATCTTGTTAATGATCGCTTACAGGAATCAAATGAACATTGGTGTAAAGAGGGGCTAACAGGTCTGATCTCTAGGATGGTTGTGTGGAGGGACTGACTGGGAAGGAGAATCTTGCTGGATGGAGGAGATTAGAGAGAGTGAGCAGATTGACTTTTTTCTACTTTTCCTTTCCTAAGTAAGCCTGTAATACTCATTAACCTCCTGCTTTCCAACCCTCCCTCCAAAAAACAAAAATATTGACTGAGTGTTGTGGTTGGAAATGTATTTAGAGATGTATCATGCTACTGGAGAAAAGGGCTGGGCAGGATGTATTTGCTTGGTAGGAAGGTTAATGTCTAAGAGAAGGGCAAGTATCTCTTGGGTATGTGTATCCAAGAATATAGAAACTGGGATGCATTTAGGCCTTATTCCGCCTCTGACCTAGCCCAYGGGAAGAACGAATATTGACTTCCGTGGTCACCAGAGCTTATTTCCAATCCATTTTTCCTTACCTTAGTGCAGAAAGATTTTCCTTCCTTCTCAGTTATAAGGAAGATACTTTCTGGGAAAAGCCCAGAAAGTAGTGGGATTTAGCCTGTCTCACTGCAACAAAGCTCATGCCACAAGCTCAAGGCTAGCACTGGTTTTACCTTGTTTCCTTTTCTTGGTTCAAAGTAGGTGGAGCTAATTCTTCCAGGGTGTGAAACTCAGGGCAGAAAAGTTTGTGGCGCCTGGAAGTTCCAGTCCCCATCTCCTTTCCTCTTGGTGAAGTTGAAACTGAAAGTACAGCTCAGCGGTCTTGAAGCAGAGCAAGAGTCGGAGAGGAGCAGTATGTTATGTTGACCATCACTAACTGAAGGGAGCTGTGGAGGATATGGAGCACTTCATTTCTTAGTGGTTCATAACCCTTCAGCCTTGGCAGCCTCTGCAATTCATCACTTAATGCAAAGGAATATGTATTAGAAATGACAGGCAGATTACACTCTGGGTAGAGCCAAGCCCTCTTCATTTGGGTCTGGAATTGGTTTTAGGCTGCAGGGGACCTTGACAGTGATAAATAGTTGGCATGGTGGCTACTGCTGCCTGCACTCACAACTCACTGAGTGGAGTGGACATTTCATTAACGTTATTTTATTAACTTCCTAGTGACAAGAGGTGTCAGCAGTCATATTGCATTTTGACTAGAAAGAACACAAAGCAAGCCAGAGAAACGGCTAAAGGTTCGTAAGGTGGCTCCTCTGGGCTGCCTTTTCTCCCACAGACATGGGGCAGTGACGGTAGGAGTCAGGAGAGTCAGGCTGGAGGAGACAGCAGCGCTCGGGGAGTAGCTGGAGAGCTGAAGCTGGACCTGCAGTGGAATTGTTCCGTAGGGTTGAGGCTGCATGTGCAGTACCTGCTGCACTAGAGGGTACTGTGGTTTTTGTAAGGGTGGGATGTGGGGCAGCCTTAGGATGGRAATGCTGGGACTGAAATAGCTACTGATTTTGGCTGCTCAGAGCTGCAGAGAGAAGACTGAAAGCTGGGATTAACTGGACATTGCATCACTGAATTATGTTCTGCTCCACTGCCACATCTTTGCCTCTTTGCTTGTATGTGCATAGATGAAATAAGGAGTGTGATTAAAAAAAGGGAAAAGAAAGAAATTAATTACTCATAAGAAACTTTTAGGATCATGGGTTAGTCTCTGCTTTCTTAAAAGACTCCAAATCCCCATGAAAAGCCAGGTCCATGCAATGCACTTTACATACTAACAGAGTCTAATTCCCTGTTTGATAAAAGCAGAAGGAAAGATAAAAAAGCCTGAAGGCAAATAGGATTAATTGTGTGTCAGAGGTGCCTAATTAGAAAGAATGATGGACTGGAAGGCAACACACAAGAGGCATGAGCCAGCCCAAACTGCTCTTAATGGCCTCTTCTGTGTTTCCAGGAGTGTCAGCTGTATACAACATAAATGCTGTAGCATCAGGAGCCCCCTTTTTGTGGTCTGTCCTTTCACTGAGGGACCTAGGAAGCCCTCTTCTAGCAGCTCTCATTTGTCAGAATGACCCTGAGAATCTTTAACCCATCCCCATGTTTATTTACTCCATCTACCTTTCCCCTGAAAAATCAATGCATTAAAGAACTGTTTCTTCTCTCCTTTCCCKTGTCTGCATTTTAGTATCTATTCTTCCTAAAATTCCTGGAATTTTAAGCATCTGGAATTTCTGARGTCAACACTTCTCCTCCCTCTCCACCTCAGGAAACTTCTAAGTTCCTGGCCTCCTATGAGGCTGGAAAGCCGAGCTGCTTGGAGGAAACTTGTAGTCCATTGGCAGGCAATGGAGATTGGAAGAAGAGCCATTTGCCCCTGGGCTTCTTGTCCTAGTGCAGATCAGGCCCCCTACAGCAGTCTTGCTGGCCTAAGCTCAAAAGAGAAGTCCAGCTGCCACATCCAGTAGAGGTGTCAGCAGCTAGCCAGACCAGAGAGACCTCTCACCAGTGTCCCATGGTCCACTGGGAGACACATTGCCCAAAGAGAGAGCATGGGTTACTAGTGCGAGGAAATAAATGACCAGCAGCTTTGCACTGGAATTTTCCATAAAGGAGAGGAGCTGGAGGGGATCTGGTTATTACATGTGATGGGCAGGTTCCAGCCTCTTCTCCTGCTTGAGGGCTCAGAAAGCATGAGTGGGACTAATTTCATTTCACCTAAAGCGTTCAGTGAATCCTTTTCACCATGTAAAATCCATTGCAGTTTTCTCATTAATCCTCCAAAGTACAGACACTTACTCCAGGCCTAATCCCACTCCGCTATTGTGTTTCTCTACTGCAGCCTTCCTTCATCAGCTTAACAAATTCGCTCCATTTCAATAGAATATCTGAAGCTGAACATGCTGGGCATTAAACTGAAACCAGCTCCCAAGGGCTGATACACCTTCTTCTTAGGCAGCCTCATTTCCCAGCCTGGGCAGGGAAGAATCCTGTAAGCAGACAGGAGAGGATGAGGTCACGAGCTGTGACATTAAAAAATTGCTTCTCTCTGAGCCTGTGTCAGGTGAGACAAAAACGTATCATGCCCTGGACAAATTAGAATTGATCGCAGCTTGGTTTGGGGTTGAGATTTTTTTTTYTCTCTTTCTTTCTCATCTGGGGCATATTCTAACTCAGGTAGGGAAATATCTCTCGACTCCTGGCTGGTGATAAGGCCATTGAATCTAATTAAAGACTTTGTCAAAGGGCTTTGTTTCAGAGGCTCAGCTCTAGCTGCCATCACACCCCATTCATCAATTTTMGGCAGGCCTTTTCTGTGTGTAGATACTGCAGCCCAAAGTAAACAACGTGCTGAGGACCTCTTAAACCCTCCCCTCCTGGCCCTCAGTTCTTCTGCTGTCATGAGAATAGGAACAATCTCAGCRAAGAATTGCTCTTGAGAAAGTTCCTCCAAGGACTTTTGTTTCTTCTTACTTGGTGCCTGGGTTCTTTCCTATGTGTTCGTTTCCCCTTCCTCTTTCTGTAATGAGACGGAACTCCAGGTTCCTCTTTTGCTTTGGCTATTGATTCAAGATCATGTTATTTCTTTCTCTCTGTGCAGTAGTTTAGCACCTTGAAAATGAAAAATGCCTACCCTTCCATTTGCTTGGAGATCTTGAGGGAAGGGCTGGAAGATGGCTACATTAATATCTTCATCTCCAGCTGCTTACACTTTGTTCACCCATGTAATTTGAACAGCTGTTTCCTTAATTTGTGCTATGAAATCATGTTGTTTTCTCCCGGTTCAAACTGTGGCTCCCGCTCTCTAGCATAGCACCTGTAAGCAGAAGCAGAGAGGTGTTGCTTTAGCTCTTAGGCAATTCGTATTGGTGTGGTTATCACACAAAGGATTTCCTGTCAGTAAGGGATAAAAATCTCTCTGACTCTTGTGTCTGTCAAGTTCTAGGCCATGAACTGCCTTCTCATGGCTATCCACCTAATGCCTAACTAAACGAATAAATACAAATACTGATTCAGTTGCAATCTGCCATTTCCTAACTATTTAGTTACTTACTAAGAGCCTATTCAAAATTCACTGGGGACATGAGGTGACCTGACTGCTAATTCTTCCTTTTTCTCTTGGCCTTACTTTAACTGTTAGGATGCACCTAGCACCTGAATATATTTTGAAGAGGTATCTGGCCTTAGACAACTTGTAAATAATGCAAGAGAATACCATTTCATGTGTTTCYATTTGTAAGGCATGATTCCCATGTAAATGTTTCATTTGCTTCTGAAATTACTTTGATCTCTTCTGAATTTTTTATCTCTTCTTATTGCATTGCAGGATCATAATCCTGCTTTATGTCCTGGTATCTCTTGGATAGGCCAAATGCCTGTGTGCATTTGTTTTTCAGTCTGGCATTTTCACCGTGCAATTGCTACATGAGCACACTTCTGAGGGAAAGATTCACAGTGGAAATTAAGCACAAAAGACTAAATGCTCCTGTTGAGCTATGAGCGGCTGTGCTGTTTTGTTAAATTTTTAAGAGTATTTGGACGAAAATAGTCCATTTTTTGGGTTGTTTTTTACAAATCTCCTCCGAGGAACCATTGCAGCCTCCAGGAAGATGCAAAAAGATGACTTTTTGAATAAAAGGGAGAAGGCGGAACAAAATAAATCCAGAAACWGCTATACAATCCTCTGAATTTAGTGGCATTACAGGCTTCCTTCTAGAACTAACCTGAAGATGATGGTGGGGCTACTTATCATTCACAGAAAGGGGGGAGAGGTTTTTTATCTCATCAGACATGCTCCAAGGACAACGATGGGTAGAAATGCAGTGGTCTTACTCTACTCAGATGCAAGTCATGGAGTGATCTCTCTTTTAGAGTACAGCTGTATCAGCACAACACTGAAATGCTGAATTCATGCAACAGGGCAAAATGGGCACCTTTTGGCGTGAGGCCATACCAAACAGAAGATATTTAAGGGGAAAAAAGAGAATGGGCAAGAAGTGTGAGTGGAACTAGGCTTGAAGGAGATGTTTACTGTGCAGAGGGATAAATGAGCAGGTGGCATATAGTAGCTGTGTGGTGTGTGTTGGTGAGCAAGCTCCTGTTTTCTTTCTGCAGCAGAACTCTGCATTCTGATTCCAAAAGCAAGCTCACCGTTCTTGGAGGTTTGTTCTAATGATGGCTTAAACACACACACACACTCGCATACATATGCAGATTCAGGAGGAGATTTAATCTGCAGACGTGTGATTACTTGGTGAAAGTCCAGCTGAGATATCTAGTCTGTCCATTGCATATGCATATGATTATGATGWGTGCAGTGAATGGTGCTGAATTTATACTTCCAGCCTCTGATCAGATGGCCCCAAGGCACTACTAAAATATAAAGCACAGGGCAGGTCTAGGGAATCCTAAAAGCACAGGCTCAGCGTGATCAAACCTGTCTGCTCGAGTTACACTTCAATCCTGTCTTCCTGTAGATCTTTCAAAACAAAGTACAGCCAACAAGACAATCATGTCCGGCGACAGACAGAGCAGCCGCCGGTGCTATCTGAGAACAAAGCTTTGGATGCTGATTGCAACATTTAAAGAGGAATCACTCTTCCCCAGCCCCACCTCCAGTCCACTAGCTCTTGTCACTGCAGGGGAAGGTTGTCGACAGCCTCCTGTTTTGCCTTTACCTCCCTCCCTATCAGTGYGGCAAGTGGAATGTTTCCACTGTGTGTTTGCCTGAGTTCTAGAGTTATGGTTGCTATTAAGTTTGGATATTTTTATAGACTTCTCCACTTAAAATGTACAAGCCTGCGTACACAAACATGACCCTTTTGCTTTAATTTAGTTCTCTCCTTCCCCGCACCCCATCAAACGACTTCTAATAAATGACTGAATAAATGCATTCAGATGGYGCCATAATGGAGAAAAATTCAGTGTCTAATGAAGGGATTGTTCGTACCTCGAGACTGTAAAGATGAATGATGGTGACTCCGGTGTGAAAACTCCTTTTAGCTTAAAATATTGCTCCTTCATAAGGGAAAAAGAAAGCACAAAGAAAAAAAATCCAATCCTGTATAGTTTTTACCAGGAAGGAGCTGCACGCACACAGAACAGAACTGTCGCAGCCAAAATTGCTTCATATATCATAGACCAACACCAGGCAGATAATGGCAAACAAGTTCTGATCAGGGAGTGATTATTGTTCCCTGCTCCAAGCGCTGATGTACAGAGAGAACTGACTACAGCTTGATTTTCTTTAACTGAACTGACCTTCTGAAGTCGAAATTAAGAATGTGATCATACTGGCCGGTAAGATGAGGTGCCAGCCAGAAGGAGAATTCATAAAAGAAGTCAGCCCTTTCTCTCCCGTACTCACTTTTTCTATTTGAGATAGGATTGTCTCTTTCCACAGTGATGCTATATGTGCTTATGCTTAAAGAGGGAAGGAAATACAAAAGGCTGTTGTCTTCCACCTGTCTACCCTACAAAGGGTATTGTTACTGACAGGTATCAAATTATCTCAAGATCATCTTGCACCTGATGGAAATCTGTGGTCAGATGAGTTATCAGATTTCAGGCCCTGGCAGAAATGGGAAGCAGAGGGGAGGGAATTATGATAGGATCATTTAGTTTAATACCATTTTGCTCTCCCCCAGCCAGTCTGATGTGGTACTCAAGTACCCGTCATCCTCTGTGCAGTCGCGTTTTCTGTGCATTTGTTTTGCTGGTGCAGGAGAAAAGTTGTTCATACAGAACAAAAGACATAGCACTAGGAGTGATTTGGGAGTGGAGGAGCATGCCGTGGGATACATTTGCAGGCGGTACACCAGGCCTGCTAATGCTGTGTCCACTGGTTGGGAACGTATAAGGAGTGCTTGTTCTTCTAGCCAACCCTGCTCGGCCACGTAGGTCCTTTGGAGAGGATATAAACCTCARCAGACACCGACGGACATCTGCTCAACGCCATCTGCTCTGTTACACCCCTCTGGTCGTTACCCCTGTTCCCCTGGGCTCCACCTCATGCTCTTTGCTTTATTTCTCTCTGGCCGTACTGCTGGTGCCTTTGAACACGCTAATGCTTTTCAGACTTACAAAAGACAGTGTGATCTAATGCTCTGGCAGTGGAGGTTTCGACTGGAACATGGGAGATGCACTGGCAATTCCTGCTTTGTGCCACTATGATCCTGTGTGAGACCAGAGAAATCAACTCATCAAAACTCTTTCTCCTGACATTTTTTTCTGGTTAGGCCATGAGAGTTTCAGATCAGGGAACATCTCTTACTAGGTACAGAACTGAGCAACACCTGATTTCTAGACATGATCACAATACAAACAATGAGCAAATGTGACAACTGGAGGCCATTATATTCTGTCCACTAAGAAGAGAGCTGTTGGTGCATCTCCACTCCTTTCCTCCACCTACCCCTTGAGCCCAGTGCGGTGGATACTATTTTGTGTCAGGTTAGAGTAACCATCAATGTGATGTTTTAACTACAACTTCATACCGTAAGTTTTTTTTTTTTTTTTTTTTTTTTTTTTGGTGTAACATAAGCATAATTTCAGAAACAGGCTATTAGCCTTAATGAACCCACCCCTCAATGAACCAAATTCAGCTATTCCTACATGCCTATTATTAACATTTCATTACTGAAGAACAAACTCCCTGCTAGAAAGGCATCTAGTGTTAAAATGAGCATTGTGGAGGCACAGCTCGATAGAATGAGATGCAAATACATTACAAGCATCATGAAGTCTCCAGAGTAGGGGTAGATGGTAAAGAGGGAAGCTCAGATTTCACCTTGTCTGGAAGCTGCATGCTATCTAGCAGTCATGTGCATCAGCCTGCATCTTGTGGGAAAAGAGGTAAACCTGACTGCATCTTCCCTGAGTGTAAATGTTAATGTGGAGCCATTCCCTAGAAGCCAGTGAGCGAGAACAAATCAAGAATTAGTTCCAAAGTGTTCAGTGCCAAAGGGTTTGAGATGGAGYGCTGGTCTGCAGCTTGACGGTACGCTCCGGTTTTGTATTTCTGCAGGGGCTGGAGCAAAGAAAGCGTGTCAGCCTGGGCCAGGCTCAGCTGTGGGCTGCACTCTTCAGGGCTGCAGGCAAGGCTGAAGCCGTTCTGCTGATGTGATGCAGACAGCTCCTACAGCCACAGGGCTGCTCACTAGAGAGGGCGAACAGGGCCCACGCAGGTGGACACAGGACCTCCTCAGTCATTCTTGACACCTCGGGATCTATTTTGCGGAAATACTTCTGAAAAGGGATAGTACTTTCAATGAGGGTCAAATCCTGCCAGTGTCCTAACGGTGACCAGGAGTTGAAACTTCCAGGAGAAGAGCTAAGGACTTTTCCCGTGGCCTAGGTGGTAAACAGGGTGAGCAATTCTCCCTCTGGGGCTTGTTTCTGACATGGACCAACTCCCTGCAGATGGATGGGCAGACAGATACAGGCAAACATAGACACAGAAATAATCAAGTGCTTGAGGTCTCAGAGTCTAAGAGAAAAATTTGATCCTGCCAGTGAAGCTAATAGCTGAAAAGAGAAGAGAGAAGGAAGGAAAACCTTGCAGATATCTTGACCGATGGAGGTAACAGAGAGCATGTGTGGAAGTACTGTGTATAGACAGAGGAGACACTATGAAAGAACAGGCAGGAAACCCATTTCTTCTGCCTCTATAAACACAACCCAGTAGCTCCACACTCTCCTCCCTCTGAGCAGCTTCAGCTAGTATAACTGCATTTAGTTGTGGGTCAGTAACCATTGCATATTTAAATCAATACATTAGAAAGAGAGAAATTTCACAAAGCTAATATAAGTGAGTTCCTCTTTTCACAGTTCATAAAACAAGAGAAGTTCAGAAGGAAACACTACATGCAAATAAAAATTTGTCTTGGGAAAGAAGCCAGATTTGGGATTTATTTATGTTTTCACAGTATAACATGTCAGCAAAGGGCACTGCCAATGCTCCAGAGATTCTTCTAGTTTTGACAGAGCTAATCTGATTCTGCACAAGACTACATTTCCTTAGCAATAACGCTTCTGCAGAATATGGATTAGATCACTCCTCCTATTGGACTATATTGGACTATACTGGACTTATCCCCTTGAGGGAGTAACAGGCACTTCAGTACCCAAATAACTCAGACTTCCAGTATTCAAAGCCATATTTTTCAAGTACTCAGCACCCACGTGTGGGCCAGTTCCCACGTAAGCATTTAAATCCCAGATTTTGTAATGTGCTCAATCCGAGCCGTGTAGACTGCAACAGACAGACCGGTTCTGCTGAGAACGTTTCGCTGCCCAGCAGGCTGAACTCCAGGGCAAGCAAAACACAAACTGCAGAAAATAACAYTTCTAAATGGCAGACAAGCTCTTTGGAAGGAGTGGGCAGTCTCTGTGCTGCGTATGCAATCTTGGCCTGTCTGTTAGCTTTGCTCCCTTCATTTCGCAGAGCAGTCATCCACACCACCGGTTTAGAGGAAGGCTCACTCGTTTCAGGCATGGGAATAGTGTACTGGAGTGACAGGGAGGGACTGTGATAACAAGGTGGTAATGAGATAGTTTGTTAATGGGTGGTGGCGTCTAATGATGCTATTGGACTCAGTCCATAGGTTCAGTCTAGTCTCCATCGAAGAAGAATATTAACATTAAGAAAAAAAAGCCCAYGTTGACAACTGCATTATTTGATAGTATCTGCAGAAATGGATCTTGGGGACTGAACCCTGGACRGAAAGTTTTCTATCCTGGAGCTTCCTGGATAGGTTGGAAGARGTGAAGAAAGAAGCTGTGTGAAGCTGTCCTTTTCTCATTTCATCCTGACAGCAATAGGGCTTTAGCCTCTGGTGTTAGTCTGGCAATCAGTACTCTGAATGAAGAAGTCAAGAATTGGCCAGATTTTTCAAAGGTTTAGAGCTCTGTGACAGGTCACTGCATTGGGCTGAGCAGCAACCCAAGACGAAGCCTGAGAGGGGAATTCAAAGTAGTAAGCAAATAATAGAAGAAAAAAAGTTATGCATAGATGAATCTGCTGTCACTAAGAAAACAACAACAAGTCAAAATCCACCTTTCATGACTAAGAGAACAAATTAAAATTAATTGAACGAACCCTACTATTCTTGAAATGGATGTTTTTCTATGGCTATTCATGTGAATCCTTGCCTCCTACAAAGATGCTTTTGTGTCATTAATCTGAACTTGTCCTGCATATGCTGTTTCTTGTAAAGCACAATGAGACACACAAGACCAAGGATCTGCCACAGTTTGTTACTGAGTTTGTAATATGCAATTGTGGGAATGATTATAATATCACCAACTGGATTTCTCTGTCCCTGCACATTCAAACAAGCAAGCTGAAATGAACAGTGACAAGAAAATGTTCTTGTTTGCACACAAATATTTTAATAACTAGCAATTTCAGAAGGAGAAAAGTAGGAGAAAAATAAGTTGAAGGACAAAGAAATTCACATATTAAATTCTACGGAGAAGTTAACTCTTAATGACAAAATTGTTAAGGCTTTCAGGATGCCCTTGAGAGTGGTAAAAGCAACCTATAGGGTTAATTCCCCCCTCTAAATCTCTCACCCAGCGACCGACCACTACTTTGTATGCCTTTTAAGGCAGTCAGGAAATTATATTAATTTATCTAATGTATGCGATGCCGTAAGTTCTTTTTTTAATTATTATGATCAAAATATTGCTTAAAATTAAAGGCAGCTGCATTTGTTTCTGACGGATATCATAATTGCAATTGTAAATTGGGAAATGTAATGTTTCCTGGTGCTGCTGTGAGTAATGGTTCTGAAATCATTATAGATAGGTAGATATAAATAAACCAAGAGATCTATGGAAATAGAGCAAAAGCAAGCTAAAAAGGATAATTAGCAAAGTGAACAGGAGCAGAGAAGTTCAGTGCTCCAAAAAATTTACAAATTCTGTGGAGTTCTGTACCCTTATCTGAAGCATTTTATTTTTTTTAAAAAAAGGAAAATTCCTCTCTCCTTCCCCCTCCTAAGCAGAAGAGGAAAAAAAAAGAAAAAAAAAGAAAAAAAAAAACAGAACAAGAATTAATTTGATCTGGGGGTTTATTGTGAAGTTCCTTTGTTGTGATTTGTCTTTTATCCCCTGCACAGAAATAAGTTAATCCCCATGACATTCTCAACCATGGACACCACAGATAGAGTCTTGTTACTTCTGGTTTGTCCTGCTCTTGGGCTTCATCCAGAGAAATACTTACACGTTAGGCTGACTGCTGTGGCTTTCACTGGAGACTGGGAGATGAAGAGTGAGCGGTGTAAGGGTTCTGTCACTGATGGAGAGAGCAGTCAGCCCTCTTAAACTAGCACAGTGGAGGATGAGCTGCCCCTTTTTAACTCTTGCTCCCAAAGTGAAGCTGGGTTAGAGCTCCTTCCCCCAGGGCTGTTCCTRACCGCATCCGCTGTTACCGTCTGAGAGAGGGCTGGAGTGGCTTTAAACCCCCAAAGCATTTGTATTTCATATGGCTGGGGAAGATCTCAATAGATTTGGGGAAGTCTTGAAACTTCCAGCAAGGTAGAGCTGAGCCCTTTTCATGTAACTGCGTGTCCTCCCGAAACACAGCAGTCCTATTCTGAATGGGTGTAAACCTGAAGTAAGGTGTTATAAATAAATGTCACCGATGGGGTAAAAAACAAAGACAGAAACAGCTGTAGCTTGTATTTGCCCTAGCCAACAACCACCTATTTAGACAGTAGAGAGAAAAAAGTGAAAACTAATTTTAAAATCTTGAGCAGTTTTTTTTGTAGGGGAAGGAAAAATAAAGGTTTTCTGGTACTGAGGTCCTGACAAATGGAAAATGACCGGCCTAACAGTGATATTTATCAGTAGACCCTGGGATATAACAAGCAATCATGCATCCAGCTGCTTTATCATCAATAAGCGGGGATGGAATATTAGAAACAATTTTGCAGGTTTTAGAAATTGAACACTTCAGGAGGAGTAGTTTCAAATTGGAGACCTCAACCTAGATTTCCTGGTCTGCTTAACTCAGTTATTCAACAGCTCCAGGTGGTGTTGAAGTGTAACTATATCATGAGAGCTGTACTGGAAATTGCGGACTAAACTGATGAATCATTGAGTAGATAAACAGATGGAAGTGGGAAAGCGGTCAACAGCTGTACAAGACCCTGGATCATCTCCAGATGGAAAGAAGCTATCACTGGACCAGCTGACCACAGGGCTGGAATTGTTCCTAGCTCATGCAGAATGAGCAGGATGCAGAGAGCAAATATGAATTTGAAGATACTTGCTAGAGTTAAAATTAGAGGTACTGAAACAACAAATAACAGTGGAGCTCTGATAGTCTAGAATAGACCAAACTTGGCTTCTATGGCTGTGCCCACAAGATCTGCAAGCACAAACAGAGCGGAAATCAGTTAACATCTGCTGAAGAAATACATGTTCTTTTTTCTTTTTTTTTTTTTTCTTTTTTTCTCCTTAATTGGAGCAAAGGGCCAACAACAAGGGCCAGAGTTTAGCTATGCAGGCAACAATCCAGGACAAGGCAAGAAACACTTTACCTCTACTGATGAGGGTAGGAGGGGGACAAAGTTAGACTCTTCTCAGAGTTCACTAGGGAAATGAGGACCACTTTTTTCCTCTTCATCTCATAGAATCTCCTTCTGCAAGGATCTTCTATCAGACAGAAATAACTTTAATAAGGACACTGACCAACTGAAGAATCTTTGCAGATTCTATAAACAGACATTTTGGTATTGATTCTCACATTTACAAAGAAAAGAATTAGATGCCATTTCTATGTGAACTGAGCTGTTGTCTCATCTATGCAGTGTGTTGCACTGTCTGTGTGAATAGAAGTAGATGTACAAAACAGTGGGTGCCCTATGGCGAAAAAGGTGGAGGGGAAGGAGTACAGCTACGGAATTAAAAAGGCTGCTCAAGTCTAGTCCTCTGCTGTTGTCAACAAGCTCCTGAGGGAAGGCCATTCTTAAACTAATTTGGCTCCTACATAAAACCATAGCAAAATTGACTTAAACTACATCAACACTATGGTATTGATGTGCGTAGGTATAGACTGATCTCAGACATCCTAGCACGAGGGTACTAGAAGATAGAGAAACAGGTTGGTACAAAGTGAGCAATGTGAAACTGGGYTCCCCTCTGCTTCACAGGACTTCTTTGCTTGCATGAATCCAACCACATGTTATTCATATACTTGATAAATGATAAAATAGACATCTATGCTACAAGCATCATTATCTTTGGGCTAGTCAAAATGACCTTTCCCTTCCAGAGCTTCAAAACCACCATTCAGGATAGTTGTCTGTCTCTGGGAGGTGGAAGATGGACAGATTCCACTGTAGTATCCCTTCCTGTGCTGGCCACATTTGACAAGGGCAGACCCAAGAGCCCTGACAAATGACATGGCCCATGCCATAAAGCTCTTTCTGCTGCTCTAATCTTCATCATCGCTATCACCAAGAAGAGTTCAGACAGTGAAGCCAGCACTGGTTTAATCTTCTGCAGGCCTGTTATGGCTCTGAACCTCCTGTCTAACATCACTCAGCATGACTGCTTAATTATAGTAATTAGGGAGCGCTGTAGAAACCTGCGTAATGTGAAGGAGGTACAGCACTCAGGAAATGGATTCTCTGTCAGTCAGGTCCATTAGGAGGTCAGCGTGCCTGTCATTTCCATCTCCTATGGCAGCCTGTGCTCAGATYTGGTGAGCTTGGGAGGCCTATCTGAAACGTGCTGAGCAGGACCTTGTGTCCTAGGCAGGGAGTGTGTAACTTTTCATTACTTTCACTCCCATTGCTATGACTTCTTTTACACTCTAAGTTCAGTACCAGTGAAAGACCACTCCTGGGTTACTCTTTAAAGGACAATAAGGATGCTGTTGGATAGAAAAGTGTCCCTAGGAGAGAGGGAGACATAGAAGCCTCCTCTCCTCTCATCATTCCCAGTGAGGGTCTGAGTGCTCATCATAGTTCTTCCACTGAGTAACACGGAGTCCTCTCAGAGATTAGGTGGGACTTTACAGCTGGTTTAGCCCTCTACTCTGGGAAAAGGTGTATGGAGAACCAACATGGAAGAGAGATGGTGGGGTGGTACCAGGAGAGCCGGAGCCAGGATGGTCTTTCCTGTCCATGGCATGTTAAGGGAATGATTAGAGCCTGCCTTCAAAGTTGATGTTGTGGTGTCATTTAGGGGATGTTTCTTACTCCTGATTATGTCTAGCACTGAGACAGGTTGCCTTAGGTCAGGCAGTGTATATCATCTCTGTTCTGTGCTATGAGTGGCTTCCTGAGACTCAGAAATTCTGTATGAGACTTGAAGCCAGATCTCCTGAGTGCTAGTACAAACCTTTCCCCGCACCATCAAACATGTCCTTTTCAGTCCTGATCCACCCTGGCACAAAGCCCAACTGCAAGTATTCCCTTGGCTGCTCTAACTCCGATAGTCACACCTGGTCTTCTCTGAATTGTAATAAAGTGCATTTCACAGTGGGTCTAAACCAAGAGTGTTGACTTTTCCAGTCCTTCTGTAGTACAGAAACACTTTCCCCACCTGGTGTGATATCCCTGTAAGAGCACATGCTGCTTTGTTCACACTTCAATAGATGATACTGAGTGTGGCCAGGGGACACGGATTAGTACCTGCCCTTGGCCAGGACAGAAATAATCCTAGCCCCATACCACCGCACCAAGGAAGTAGCTAGCACTCCGGCTCTAAGTTAATGAACCATAAATTCCAGCTTAATGAGTTTTATACTGAGGAGAATAATTAATGTAATTAGTACTGATATGAAAATGATGGTACTTGATCCTGAATTACAAGGGGGAGGGGAGATTTGGGGGTGGGAGGAAGCCTGGAGAAAGCTCATTTTGTGTTGCTGTTCACCCAGAGAAACAGGGCCRGATACATTCCTGGCAGATTTGAAAACCTCACCTCCCATCTGCCATAAAGAGAAGGAAAATAGAGCATGACATAGTATAGCAAAAAAGAGATCTGCCATCCCTGTTTGCAGCTGAGATGTGGAATCTTTAATGCTGCTCTTTCCTGCGCTGTCCTTTAATTTGCAGCTTCCCCCGCTCCGCTCTACACTTGTGGTACACAGTCTGCCTGCCAGTGCCTCTGCAGTGCCTGTCTTTTGCTTCAGTATGAAAAGCTCCTTATAAAAGGTGGCTGGTTCCAAGGATGAGACAACAGCTCCTTAGCTATCTGAGTATTTTGATACAGGTTTTATATATTTAGTGTGGTTCAAGAGGCAGTAACTGCATTATTTGAATTTTTGTACGTATACATCTATTCTATATACACATTTTTACATTCTAGATGCAATTTTCTGTACACCCGTAAAGCGGCTCAGCAGGCGGTTCTCTGTTCTGAGCGTGGCGCTGATCACAGCGCGTGTGGTACTGGAAGAAGATGCCTAGAAGCTCATCTTGAATGCTTACCCTGCGCGTGCACCTGATAGTGGAGAGGAAATAAGAAAAGCTGCAATGTATGTTTCTCTGAGAACCTTTGTTTGAGCAGACATTTTTKCCACCTTACCTGTGCAGTGTCTCTGATGTCAGCCTGGCTGTCTGTGTGCCTTTTCAGCTCAGACGAGCAAAGCTTTAGCTGGACAACAGCGAGAGTTGGTACAAACGGCACATGTGTTACAGCTTGCCGTGCAGCACCAAATGCAGATTTTTCTTTTTCTCCTGTTCTGAAGGCAAGTACAGTCCTAGGGGGAGACAACTGGCTCCAGAAATACCAGATAAATGTGCCTTACTTTCTGCTAAGCTAGGATAACGTTGCCAACAGCCTGCTTTTGCCAACCTGTGCTATTTCTTGGATCTCCTGGCTGCCCTTAGCTGCTCTGTCCCTGAGGGTGAGTCCTGGCTCTTCTTGGACCTTTCTGGGAAACCAGGAGAAATGCTGGAAGTCCCCGCAAAGTGGGCTGTGGTCTTGGCAGCTTATCTCACACCAAGGCAACCAATGGTTATTCAGTGACACTGGCCTCCGACGGCTGCTGACCCTGCTGTATTCGGCCCGGAGACTGCGAGGGGGAGACCCTCCATGRCCCACAGCCCTGCATCCTGCCGTTTGCCTGCCTGGGTCTGCAGCTAAATTGTTCCCAAAGGTCTTTATGCAGAGGCAGAGACTCGCTCCGTGTGCAGTAGAGCCGTTTTATTAAAAAAACATCCCAGGGAGTTTTCATTCTCGGAGTTAGTGGCTCGTGCTAAAAATGGCCTAATTGCGTATTGATCAAATCCGTCTGATCGGGCACCTTCTCGGGAAGCGCTAGCTTCGTGTTCAGCCCTACTGGATCTCCACGCAGTTCCCCCGCCGCCCGCCACAACCTCACGCATGAGTGCGTGGACACACGTATGTGTGTGTGTATTTATCTTCCATGGCCCACGGGGTTTTAGCATGCTCTCTGGGTCACACAGGCATGATGGCAGGTGTCCCCAGATTTGACCTCGCCAAGTTAGCAGGATGGTCGTGTTTTCCACCCCAGGTTTTCACTGTTTTCACTGTGTGTTTGACATGACCCTGATGGGGCAGAGGGGGCCAAAGGCCATGGCTGCGGTTGCCAAGTTGCCACTGGGGCACGATTTGGGGCCAGACTGTTTGSAGTGGCTTCTACTCCAACCCCCTGCTGAAGGACTTCCTCTTAAAGAGAAAGGTGCCTCAAAGAGGAAAAAGCAGAGCCTGGCGGGAGGAGGCTTCCCTTGGAGCGAAGGCGGGTGCAATGCATTTGCCATGCATTTGCCAATGAATATTAAAATGTTCAGTGTATACCTACATATGGGACCAGAAAGGTTGTGTRACTGCAGAAGGGGAGCTGAGCACCTGCAGAAAAGTCAGGCCAGCATGGTGGGGACCTCCAGGGATGACTTCACCTGCACCTTCCCTGCATAGCCACTGGCCCAGATGATTGGCTGGTAAACTGGGAAGACTGAAGGAGGCTTCCCRGAGAGGAAAAAGATAAAATGAATGGTGTGAAAGGGGCATCATAATTGTGTCCATACTGCTCTGTGAGCAGAGCTGTAATGGTGATGCGCTCCAGGCATTGCCTTGCAGGCCACCTGAGCACCGCTCCTCTGCTTGTATTTAAGTTGTGTGTCCCCACCAGTGCTGTATTCAATGAGAAATGCAACATGAAGCACAGGTTAGTCCCATCCTGAGGACAGCCATGGCAAACAGGGCAGAACTCAGCCTGTAACTCCTGGGAACCAGTGGGAAGGCAGGGGTGTGGGTGCAGATGTGTACGTTTGAGGGTGTGCGAGGGGCAATGTATGCAGTGAGCRACTCCTGAAGAAGTCAGCGCTGGGAGGAGGGGACAGATCAAACACCTCACACAAGTTTCACAGCCACAAGAAAAGTTATAACTCTTCAGTTCACTTTTATTTGAGTTCTGTGATCAGTCTTTTCCATCTGCAAGAGCTCTTGTGTCGGTGCCACCACCACACGGAACAGGAGTTACGACATTTCACCCCAGTGAACAGGAAGAACGGCTTCGTGTCTCACACCACTAAGACACAGAAATAAAAYGCCACTTTCTCCTGCATGCTGCTAGCACACTGGATGCAGGATCAGACTCAACCAGTTTCCTCTTCAACTTGTCCAGCAGTCCACCGCAAACGTTACTGGATGGCCCCAGGAAAGGTATCTCGTCAGACCTATCTACRTGATGGTAGGAGGGGAACAGCTCTCATTAGCAGTGCCGCGGCAGGATTTCTGTGCCCGTGAGGTCAGTGAAGCTGGTCACGTAGCAAGCTTGGGCTGAGCCCCTGGCAACAGGTCCAGCAAAGCCTGCAAACATCCGTTAGGCAAGCGAGTGTACGGGCAGGGAGAGAGGAGCGAGGGCCCCGAATCAGAACCGTTTCTAAATGCAGCTTTGTAAAACCAAAACAACTGACTTGGAATCTCACTCTTTATTTCTCTTCAGGTAGGATTTTGCCGCTTCCCTAAGGTAAAAAAGAATTTAGTGGTATGTGGAGCCTCTCTCCTGCCGTTTTTAGGGGACCAGCCTTTCTGGTGCTATTTTTTAAGGAGCAGAGAATGTAAAGGGGCAAAGAGAAGCAAGATATTCCTAAGCTTAGTATATGTGCTGGCATAAGTTGTATGACTGCTTTCAGAGGCTGAATTTTGGCTTTTCTTGCTTTTTTTCCTTTCTGAGGAAGGTAGAAATCCTTTCGCTTTGCTGAAAAGCACGGCAAAACCCTTTGTAGCAGTCTTTTGTGGACAGCTCAGATTCAAAGCTGCACAAGGCAACTAGAATTTCTCTGTATCTCTGCTTTCCCCTTCCTCCTCAGAGCACTGCCCTCCCATAACCAAGGACAGCGGAGGAAACCACCTCTGTCCTCTGCCTCCTCTAGTAAACATTTTACCTAGCTTGTTTACTCATGCACCTGAAGACCTGACTATATCCTGCTTTTCATTTGCATCTTTAGATCTGTCTGAAACTGCACCAGGCAAAGGTTCCCAATCAAATCTACTTTAATTGCTGCCATCCTGGCAGCATCCTGCTATTACAGGCATGCAAACAGGGAAACGTGTAATGGACTTCGGCTTGTTTTTTCTCCAGGGTCAGTTGTGTTGGGCTGACTCCAGGATGTCAGAGACCCCTGATGAGGTGTTGGAAAACCTCATCACCTTTCCAAGCAGGGTGACCAAAGGCAGATTTAGCAGTACAAAATATACTTTCTTCACTGGCATGAATGTGTTGACCATGGCTTTGGATCAAAGCAAACTGAATTTCTATCGCTGTGGTAACCAGAAAGTACCCCATGGTATATTGAAAAGAAAGCAAGAGAGAGAAATACATTATTTGAATCATGTCATGTTTCACTTGAGACTATGGGGGAAAGGAAATGAGTGGCTGAATTTTCTGGAGTTGGACAGAAAATGTGAATTCAAATGACTCTAGAAAGGGTTCAGTCAGTCAGGATCAAAAGGATGGTATTTCAAAAATCACATTGAATGCCCTAAGGCTATGCCGGTGGAGTCCACTGACCTCCCTGGGAACGCGAGTGTTCCCTGTGCTAGTACTTACTGAAAGCTGCTGTGCCAGCTAGAGGCACCGGCAATTCAGGTTGGCCAGGAAGCGCGTCAGTGCCCTTCATCCATACCTCACCCCACGGAGCAGAGCCAGGTAACCTAGCTCGTACAAGGACCTGTGAGTCTAGCAGAAACTGCCTCCCCGTATGGCTCAGCCATTTCCCACCACAGAGGGAAATCACGTCATTGCGGCCGGCTTCCGTGCTGTGTCCACAACGCACGAGGTGGCAATGTGCAGCAGGCAGCGTGGGAAGGAGGCCGGGAGGTGTGAGTTCTCCAAACGTGCGTTGCATGGCAAGCAAGGGGCCGGGGGGTCTGTGAGCATGGCTTCATCCCCACACAGTACTATATTCACATATTGCCTAACTGAAGTATAAATCTCTCTCTTATATACAGGTCTATTTATTAACCTGCAGGGAATGCACGAGGTAGTGTGAACACAGAYGTGTTTCTCTGCGGAGGAAGCGGAACAAGCAGGGTGAGCCTTGAGGCTACTCGAGGTGATGGGAACAAAGAAAGTGCATAGAGTAACTATAGCTCCTTAGAATCAGATATACAAAAATAAAACAGTGGCTCAGTCTGTGGCATGGCAGGAGCTGGGCTGATTGCATCCAAAACAGTATTCACCCCTCCCCTTGTAGGAAGGCTTTCATTGTGATAATAGTTTCAGTTCACATTTGTACAAGTAACACTGAAACTTGGTTTGGTGTCTGGGCACCGCAATAGTGTGTGGTCCTCTTCTCTCCCTCCCACATGCACTTCATTCAAATATCCTCATGGTCTCCAATGTGATGCCAAGTGTGCAATATCTGCAGAAGGCAAAATACCCAACCCAAGGCAAAGGAAAGTAAGTGCCCTTTCACCAGGCAGGCACATCCCCTGGTTCAGAACTGTTCCAGACTTCATCTCTTCTATGCCATTCCGGGGTGAAACAGATGAAAGTTATCCTTGAAACCAAGCTCTTTTACAGGATTTTCATTCCTTTTTCTCCTCTTCCTCTTCTTTGCTGTTATACATATATATATATATGTGTGTGTGTGTATATCTATATTTATTTTTCTGCTAATACAGGTGAACACAAATGTGATGTGGAGATAAATTCCCATATCTAAAACACTTTGTGCTTGCAGGAATGTACATGTTCGGATTTACACACCCACACACATTCAAAATATCAAAAAAATTGTAGTCCCAAAACTAAGATGCTTTAAAAAAATTTTAAAGGCCAGATTCCTCTGTTGGCTTTATCCTTCATTAAGAGCTAGAAGATTACCTGAAATCATGATTTGTTCTTCATATTCTGCCTGAGTTCTCTTTAAAATTCCAATCAACAGATGCAAGGAAGAGTAGAGGGGAAGCTAGTGGGGGGTCACGTTAGACTTTGAAAAGAAAAATTAAAGATTGTTTTTCTTTCTAATTTTCTTTTTTCTGTTTGGGTTTCACRTTACAAGAAAGCTACTTAAAGGAAGCTTTGTGTGACTGTATTGGCTTCAAAATACATCCCCATGCCCTCTGGATTTGGAAGAGTCAATCCAAGAGATTGAGTGGGGGAGCAGGTGAGAAAAAAAGAAAGAAACAAAACCCTCAAACCATGTCCTTCTTTCTGTTCTTGGGTTGATTTTGAGTGTCTTTCATTATAAGCATCTTACTGTTTGGTTCAGCAGTCTTGGCTGTTTTGCTCTTCACAAATGGGATTTTCTATCCCCACTGCCAAAGGGGAAACAGTTTTCTCAAAAGGAGGGAGTAAAAAAGCACTACAAACTCAGATTTGGGTGCTGGCTGAGCTTTAAAACTTCACACAAGGTGGAACAAGGGTTGTGAAGGAATCCACACTCAGCTGCAAACAGTGTAGAGATTGACACAGGGGAACCTATGGAATTTAATCAGGTTGGGCATGTCCTATCCAATACAGGGCAGCTATCCACCCATATATGCATGCATGCACATAGCCAGCTTGGTGCAGCAGCGCCAGCATGAGAGAGGAAAGATTCAAGAACTGGATGAGACATGGGCAAAGGCAGGATGTTCCCTTGAGCATAAGCAAGCCAGGCAGACACTTAACCTAATTGTGTCAATTACAATTGCACCAAAATTCAAAAATCAATAAATAAAATAAGCAATGGCAAAGAGGGGATGTGAAAGGCCTTGGCTGTCGAGTGACGGGGTCAGGAGAAGTGAAAAAATCAGCTTCTTCATTTTGCTGTGTTGATACTTTACACATACTGTTCCTTAGGACAAATGTAAGGAGCCCGGGAACCGGTTGGTGGGCAGCAGAAGGAGATGTCAGAATGATGAGGGTAAAGATCTTGTGGGAGATCTGACAAGGGAGTATAGACACGAGGGATCTTCTCCAGATATCGATCTTCGTATGAATAACAGCGGGTTAGGTAATCACTCGCATTCGATATCTCTGAGTGACGCTTTCCAAAGTTCTGCAAGCAGAAACAAAAGTCAATGGATAAAAACACTGGAATCACTGGCCATAAAACATACARCTTTTCAGCTCTTGCTGACACACACATATGACAAGTAGGATGGAAAATTAAATAGATCTGTTTACTACTCCAGAAAAATAGAAACCCTGATGATGAATCCTGACATTTCACTTTGGACTGTTTTTCWCAATAAGAAATGTTTGTCTCATTTCCTGAAATACCCATTCTTCAAATTAATGTGTATATAATTTTAGATTTTTTGCCCCAAACTTGTCAGTACTATGCCTCTTTCTAAATATAATAGACAGTTAGGTAAGAAACATCAGTTTGTTTTCAATCTTCCTGAGTCTTCTACACCTTAGTTTTGAAAAAGCAGGTCTTGTACATATTGTTAATCTAATCCAGAATCATGTTCTTTTAAGCAAAGGGCACATTTGTCTGGCCAGGGATTTCAGGGGTGAAATAAGTTACTGTGTCTAATGTGTATCTGGTAAGCATGCATGCGTGCGCTGGACTCTGCTTGTGTGAGCAGTTCTGCTGAAAGCTCTCGGACTAGTCTTATAAGTTGAATCAACTATGGACAATGAAAGTACTTGCAAGATTGAGAGCAATCTGTGAACCCACAATCTTCCCTCTAATGGATTTTATTCTAATGGATGCTTTGCAAAATCTGATTCTCTCTCTTCAAGTTCCAAGTGAAATGAAAAGCTCTTGGAGTCCAAAGTGCTTTGATTTCTATTGAGATAATTTTGCAGAGGTGCAGCAACCAATACTGAACAAACAGTGGTTGTTCTACTGCAAAAATCTCAAAGACCCCTTTCCCCCCCAAAAAAGCTCATGTAAACAGCAGCAACAGGAAGATCAGAGGCAATCTTTGCCTCTCTCATTTTGTGCATGCTGGGTTTGTCTCTTTAAGCTGAGGGATGAAGAGCTCTCCCACAACCCAGGACTGTGGTTCCCCAGAGGGTGGCAGCAGATGGGAAAACTTCTTGTTTGCTCTCAGACCCGTTCCTATGGCTTGAAGCCCTGTGAGATGACAGGGAGTGTCAGGAACATCTAGTGAGGTCAGTACTATATGTTCTTGTTACTACTAAAATCAACCCACACTCATGGGCTCTCACCAACAGCTAATCTCTTCTTTGTGAGACAGAAAATTCRGTGGCAATCATCTTTTATCCATGTGGCTTGATTTGGGTCTGGTTGAAGCAAGTAGCTTTTTGGACTTCTTCGTTGTTCCCTTTCAAAATATGAGAAACAGTCTGTTTATATAGCGAAGAGGACAAGGTTCTGACCCTCGGGAGAAAAACTCCGAAGGAACAGAACAATCCACTGTGCTTGTCTGCTGCCAGTTCCTGGATAAATATTTCACCAGGATACTTAAAAAAAATCATATTGAAAACAAAGTGTCACCAATGATTTATTGATGATTCAGACTACTCCAAGAGGCAGCAAGCAAGTTGGAGGGCTGCACAGTCTTGAGGCAGTTTCAGGAACAGCCTAGCTAGGAGCRATGAAGGCTGCTAGAGGATGGAAGTTTGTCTGAGCACCAGGAAAACCGCTGCAATGCTAAGGTGAATCTGACTTTCATTTTCCTCTCTTTGTCAGAACTGCGTACCCCACTGCTTCAGCTTTTAAAAAGCAATGATCTTGATCTGGACAGGTAGCAAAAGGTCACATAATAGACTCCACTGTAGGTCCATCCTATTTAGAATTGCTCCACTGGTTTCTCTGAAATTCATATGGGTCAATCCCACACTTGCCTCCTGAAGTTTGTGTCCACGGTTGTTTTTTAATTGCAAAGTGAAAAGAAAAAGATGTGCTGTGTGGCATTATAGCTGTTTAACTGAAATGACCCAACCTCAGGAGCATAAGGAGCTGAACTAACTCCACCTTAGCCCTTCTAATTACCTCTCAGCTGGTTCAGGCAACTCTAACATACAGCTCTCCCGTTTTTAGGAGGAAGCTATATTTACACAGAATGTTTAGGCCTTTACAGATTTGCACTATACAGAATACAGCCTTGTGATTGGAAAACTGGGCAGGCTGTGACAACGCATACTTCAAGGATAGTTATTTTCATACAGATTTGATAGCATAAATAGGATCCATACCATAAAGGAAGGAAGAAGGGAACAAAGAGCAGCTGATGGCTGTTTTTCTGATTGCTCTAGCTGATAAAAAGGAATAAAGAAGAATTGCCAAAACCCAAGGAAAGTCTTAGCCTGAGTAGAACATGGGAGGTTTTCCCCCCTATATAATCTGCTCTTATGCAGCTCTCAAACACAACAGATTTCCTTTCCATAGCTAAGGAATTAGGAAAAAAAAAACAAAATCAGGAAGTTTAGTGGTTAATGGACAGCTGCACTTCCTCATTAAAGCTCACCTGAAAGGGAAGTTGATTCACTGCTGCAGATCTAGGAAGGTACAGCAGGCAGCAAGATGTTTTTTCTCCAGGTTAGTGGTCTATTTTTTTTTTTTTTATTATTATTATTAAATTGGGCAGTAGGTACAGGTGTTGTTTGGGCATGTAATGGGAWGGCATGGGACTTTATACTAGTATGAGGACTCAAAATACAGAGAGAAAGGTCTAATAGGAAAGAGCAGTTCTGAGTTAACGTTAGTAGACACTTTGTGTGGAGTAAGCTGGTTGTTAACGTTTAGTAATGAAAGAAGTAGGAGGAGTCATGAGGTGCTGTTTCGTGGGTTGCCTACACTGAGCTAGCCAAGTGCATTTTTTCTGTCTGTTTAGTTGTTAACATGAGCATGAAACAAGTGTCCGTGAAGCAGGGCTGGAGCGCTCTGATCTGGCTAGGTGAATGCAAACAAGCTCTCCTTTTTTGTCTGTGTTTTGTGTTCGTTTTTCACAGCTGGGAGTCGGGCCAGAGCGTGGCAGCTGGAGAATGCAAGCGTAGGGATCAAAGCAAGACAGTTCCCTGTCTCCTTTCACCTTTCTTCAGTACGTGAAGGCACGAGTCAGATGGCTCTTGCTTTGTTCCCTGATCTTATTTCTAAGCAGCAAAAGGGAAGAGAACAAAATCATTCTGACGTTTATTAACATATTTAACAGCCGGTGCCCTTTGACTTCCTTCCCCAGTCCCACTGTGACTTTTCCCAAATCTAATTTATCTTTAACAAAGTTTGAAATTAAATTAGGGATAATGAACTAATTAAATTGAACTGCACACAATTCTGCCACCTTCCCCCACCTGACGTCTCCCTCTTGCCTTTGTTTCCAGTGTGATTCCGTACAATTCTTCATTATCTGGGTTACACCCCCCCCCCCAGTTTTATTTTCAAGAACTTGATTAAAGAGGATGTCAGCAATCTATCCATTTCAGACAGCCTGGCAAATTATCTTTAAATGGTCTTTATTTGATTAAATTAGAGAGCTTTCATTTCTGCTTTGACTTACTCTCAGCCTTTCTCTATCTCTCTACGTACTTGGCTCAAGCCTTTCTTCTTATTTTTAATTTTTTTTTAATCTCTTGGTACAATAGGTATGCCACAAACAGCTTTCCTTCCAATCTGACCATATCCTATACTTTTAATCATCCCTAAAGAATAATGAGAAATGGGCTGAAAGTGAAAAATTCCTTGTCAGGGCCCTGAGGATTCGCGTGTGCTATTCCCTGGAAAAACTGAAGACTATATTACATGTGGGATAGGTAGATATTGCTACAGAGTGCTCAGGTTTCTGATTTTATTCAAAAGCCCAAGGGCCAGTTAATAATTTCTTGTTCAAATTAAACCTGTTTTTTAGTCCTGACTCATGACTAACAAGTAGAAATAGGCTGTTTTTCTCTACCTGGCCAAATTCTAGGTTGCAAACACAGCGTGCACAGTTGCATAGTCACCTAATGTGTTAATCTGGTCCCTGACAGAGAAAAGGCCCTACAGTTCAAAGCTATTCAGACTTTGGGTTGTCACCTCCCTAAGTCTCTCCATCAGTAGGTTTTTGGATTTTGGAGTTCCATGCAGGCTGATGGACAGAAGAAACAGCTTTGCTGAGTGACAGTACTAGAGGACTGTTATCTAGGGGACCAGTCTGTGCGGAAAATATAGGTGTCAGAAGGAGAAGAAGGAGGGGAAAAAAAAAAAAAAGGGAAACCGAAGAGAAGCGTTTCRTCATTATATTGGAGTCTCATATCTGCATCTCTTCCTATTTATTTCTAAACTTCCTGCTCTGCGTGATATTGAAGTCTCATATCTGCATCTTTTCCTGTTTATTTCTGAACTTCCTGCTCTGCCTTTTTCTACTGCCTTTTGTCTTCAAAGTATGGCAACAACTTTAGGTATTTCTCAGCATGTTCGTGCTCTATTTGACGCCTTATCTATGCACGGGCTCTTGGAATAATTGCTGTGCTAGGTAAAGAAMAAGCATTAACACATTGGAGATGAGCGGGAAGCGGAGGCCTTGAGGCAGCTTGCTCTGAGGAGTGATGGATTTTTGTGATGACAAGACTGAGGGCAGATTAGACAGAAAGAGAGGCTTAGCTTTGGGTGGAGAGGAAGGAAAGATCGAGCATGAGGAAAGCAAAAATTCCTAGCGTGTAGGTTGAGGAGGTATGATGAGGGATGCACACGTAGACACATGCAAATATTATTAATGCAGGAAACTCATGAAGTTGCATCCCTTCTTACATCATACTTCTAACTCTTTTTATTTCTTGCTACCTATATTTACTTACCTATTCTCTCTTCTTACAGTGTAAACTGCCTCCTTTAATTATCTTAAACATTTACCTACATGCTGTTTCTCCCCTTGCTTGCCCTCCCCTCTATTGGTTCAGAGCCAGGGCGGGATTGTTATCCTCATCTTATAGATTGGAAACTAATGAGGAGATGTGTTTGTTCTTCACTTTATTTCTCCTGTAAATTGGAAAGAATAGGCTATTGAACTGGGGGATATCCAAGCAGCTTTGGTGTTGATAGGAAGGAACTGTGGGAACCAGACTGAACCAAGGCTGCTATGATTGATGGCTCTCCACTATTCTCAGTTCAAAATCTGCATTAAAGCTGTACCAAATCTGTAAGTGGTGAAGATTTTTAGGGTTTTTATARTAATGTTTGGAAAATAGATCTGGGAGCTGAATTTTGGTCACTGATTTGTTAGGATCTTGGTATCTGTCCCGTGGTTTCAGTTATTCTTTTTGTAATATGGGCAAGAAATTTCCTTAGAAAAATGAGAGCAGGAGGGCAGAGAGAAAAGCGGAGGAAATAATTAAGAAGCATTAAAAAAAAATCACCTTCATTTGTGGTATGTCTTAACAGGGAGATCTTGTGGTGGTGAGATTACACCTTCAAAGCACCATATGACTGGCTTTATTTTTACTTCAGAGAGACTGGGAGGATTTCCAAATTTGGATTTGGAGGATTACTGTCCTTTTGCTGACAATAAAATCCCCCACCCCAGGGAGGAGAAGGCGAGACCTCCCAAGATGGATTAAGGCATGTTTGCCTTGTTTATAACGGTGGGAATGGCCTTCCAGTGCAGCCCGAGAAATTGTGAGGAMGGAAGAGTGAGGGCATAAGGGGAGGGTGGCTGCATTAAACCATGTCTTTCTCTGGGCACTCTCGCTCAGTTTGATGGAGAAATATTAGCTGACGGGTAGTGACAGGAGCATATGCTGACAACCAACCACTTCCTTGTACCCTAGCCTGGGCAGGGTCCAGAAGTTATGCCACAAGTACGGCATGTGAGCAGGGGTGTTCAGAACATGAGGATGCAGCAAGGGCTGTTTGCTGCCCTATGTGAGATAGCTTTGGTCACAAGCCCATCGGTACAGCCACCTCCTGTATACCCCAGAGTGCTGTTCATCTCAGCAGAGGTGCTTCAAGCTTTAGAGAGCATGGGAATGAGATTTCATCCTGTATCTCTTAGCTTGCAGGAGGCTGACAGCACGACTGCCCATCGTTGACAGGCAGGCRGATGCCTGGTAGCTGATCAATATCTGTTTCCAGCAACAGACAGACTCCACAATCAAATGGAGAAGAGAAGAAACAAAACTTACTGTCCACTCTCGCTCGTTACGTCTACGAAGACCTTGATCCTCATTCTGGGAGCAGGGATGGGTGAGACACCGCAAGAGAGAGAGGTTACCGTTTGGATCTGGGGCAGGCCCGCTGCAGACACTTACCTAGGAAGGCCTCTGCTACAGCAAGGGAACTACAGGGCTCCTTCCAACACGGGAAAACCAAGGACCACAGGGATAAAGGCAAACTGMACTAACTCATTGCACATTTGCAACCCATACATCTCCACTCCWCTGCTACCCACCTGATGGCACTGATGTTTCTTGTCTGGAATGAGGCACTGCTTCGATAGGACTCTTCATGGGACTTCTTAAAAAGCCATTTTGCTCCTGCTCGTCCTTCTGCACTAAGCTGTTCCCCCTCCATCCCAATGATCCAATTCCCTTGCTTTTTCTTATCTTCTTTCCCCAAACCAGCCCTTCTCTGTCTCAGAGCTACTACTTTGCTCAGTGGTCCTTCTCTGACCTATGCTGGTGACCTGCAATTCTATGAGCTGCAAAGACCCCAGCTCTCCTTTTGCCTCTGCTTTCTTCTTCATCTCCCCACCTTTCTCTGAGGAGATTTTTTGGAATATTTTGGTTCTTTCGTAGATCTTTGTGGCTCATCCCTGTGGTGCTTGAATGTCTCTGGCCACAAACTGTGCTGCTCCAGTTGGAAATGACAACTGGTCTTTAAAGGAGTGTCAAGGGATCTGTGTGTGTGTGTGTGTGGAGGCTGGAGTTCAGGTTATGAACTGCTGAGCCTAGCAGGATCCAATCTCCCAGATGGGTGGGAAAGGAGAGTTACTTCCCTTTCAGCAAGGGAACTGGTGGCCTCTATGCTTCAATGCCCTAAAAAGGGTAAGGGAATGTAAGAAAGCCTGAGGACCTCTTTCTTCTGCAAACACCAACCTGYTTCAAAGGGCCACTGATAGGGAGAAATGAACTTTAACAACCTCCTGTCAGTCCATATGGAAGCTGTGGTCGCTGCCACAGGGGCTGAGCTCAAAGGAGCTTGGGGACACTGAAACAGAGCAGTTGGAGAAACACATGAACAAAGGAAGCAGTTGGGTCTGACCTCTGTTCTGAGATGTAGAACATCAGAGAAAATAATGTTTTTCCCTCTCTCTCAAATGTCTAAACAAATGCTGTCTGTATCTGCTACAGACAACACAAGCTCCTTCTTTTGCAGGCATTATCACTTTCTTACTGTCTGCTATTCACAGGCTCTTTTGGACGCAGGAACCTTTGCATGCTCCCATATTCTCTCACATACTCTCCCACCTTGTTCTTTCACACATACACATATGCTCCCTCTTATCTATAGTCTCTTCTACACACACAAGCTCTTTTCCATCCTATGCTAACATCCTCATTTGCTTTTCTTCTCTCTCATTTTCTCCTTTCTGGACAGGGTGGCCAGAGAGGATAAAGGAAGGACAGAGAGCAGAGCTTTGAACATGACAACAGTTCTTTCAAACCTCAGGCATGTCCTCCCTGCTCCAAAACCCTATTTTCCTGCTGGGCACAGTTCTTTGGGTGATACCTTGAGTGCTCACCTAAGCATCCTGCTGACAGGACATCAGTTCTTCCKTTGCGTCGTGGTTATGCAGATGGATTTGTCACCATTTTCAGCCTCTAATCTGTAAGATGCAGCTCTGACTGACAAGCCAGGCTAGGGCTTTTTTAAGTGTTAAGTTACTAAGTTCTCCCATCTTCCAGATAAACAGCTATCTCCATTCCTTTTTTGACTTTTTATTACTCYTTTTATTTCGTCTGTCTGTGTATCCTGGCTTTTTAGTATCTTAGTCTCTAAGTCTCTCATTGCTTTTTCTCATTCAGTCCCCTTCTCTTTGCCTCCCCTACCTGCACTGAGGAGTTAGGTTTCCTCTGACCCATCCTCCTCCTCTGCTGACCCAAGAGAGTGCTTGGAAATCTAATGTTTCCTCAAGGCTTTTGTCCTCAGCTTCTGCACACTGTAGCACTGTTGCTTTGCTTTGGCTGCTAAGCCATATAAAAGAGCCCCCCAAACCAAATCCTACATCAAGAGCTGAACCCTCCAAACCTGCCTCACTTCTTCCCGTGCTGCTAGCCACACTAGTGGCAGAAGGGACTTCTGTCCAGAAATGAACCTGTTATCTCTGCCCTCTCACATACCTCACCCCGCTACGGAAAAAAAGGAATACGCTGCAAAAAGCATGCACGCAAGGCAAGGCAAAGGCATTCTTGTCAGCACGCTGAGAAGGATGGTTAGCGAAGGGACCAGCAGTCACGGAGCAGCRTGCAGGAAGGTGAAGGAGTTGCAAGGAGGACAGACTGGGTTGCATTCCACAAAAAGGGGAAGTGATGCAGGAGGGAAGCATTGACTTCAGAGGAGCGTAGTGAGGACGGCAGAGTGTGATCATGTACCTTGAGGCCAGAATCTGAGGGGAAAGGGCCTAGAGTGACATGCGCTAGCGTAAGTTGGGCTGGATGGTTGCATACTCGACTAGGTCTCCGCCAGCATGGATGGAGGTCCGAGGACTGGGTGACGAGGCCAGAGCGGACGTGTCCAGCTCTGCATAGTGGACATCACAGTCCTTGTTGCCAGAGTTCTGGAGAGAAGAGACCAGCAAGGCAGTGGGGACACAGAAGAGAGGAAGGGGAGAGGTGAAGGATGGGAACGGGGGAGTGTGAACAGAGGATCCGTGCCAAAGGCAGGGAGTGAGTGAAAGAGACGGGAAAGGAGGGGAGGGAGTATGTGAAAGGAAAGGGAGAAAGAAGAAAAGGGTGAAAAGAGGGAGGAAGAAGAAACAGTTAAAAAGAGGGAGGGTAGTAATGAACAATCAGTCAGGTAAAATCCCGAATCAAAGCAGAGGTCCCAAGGGCACTGCTCCCCAAATCCACCAGTGTTCTGAGTGACCCAGCTGAGGCTGGCARGACCCAAAGCAACAGCCTCATCTCCCCTATTTACTGGGGATGCTCCTGGCAGCTGCCCTTGGCTTCTCATTAACCCYTCTGAGATCAGCATTTTCCTCACTCAGGGGCTGTTTTGTGGGTTCAAAGCTCACAGGATGCCAGAGCCTCGGTCAGTTAGGACTCAGGAACTTGTGGTTTCACTGCAGCACTCTGGAGGTGAATGCAGGATTGGGGCATGACTGCAAATCATGGGGAAGGCTTGAGTTTTAGGTATTGGGAAGGAGATTCCTGGAGGGGGTGGCTTCAAAACCATAGCTCCAAGGGCTGGGTAATGCAGCGGTCAGAGACATAACCATAGGGAGATGACACTTTAGCAAAGAGWGCTACCTACCCTGGATTTTCTCTGRCTGGGATTCCTCCTCTAGCTAAACTGTTTTTTGTTTTGACTTATCACCTCRGTACTTCTGCTCATGGCAAGAGAGAGGCTCCCAGCTAGGCAAGCTGTCCTAGAGTGGGAGCTGTAATGTTCTTATATGCTACATTTTTGCACAAGGCTTAACTGAACACTGTTGCTGCAGATTACCTATGCATATGCGTTACCAGCATAATTCTGTCACTGTGATAATGTCTAATAGATGCTAAAAGCATCCTTCTTTGRCATGAAAATATTTATGGGAATTCCCTCTTCAAGTGGGCTTGTCAGCAGGAACTGCATGAATAGAATGTTTTTCCAATGTGTCTGATCACTTCTATCCAGACATCTCTCATGCTTTGCAAATAATACTGGCCAGAGAACCTTGGAAGGTAGGACATCCTGAGCAATGAGCCCTCGTTGCTCCAGGGGGAAATGAGTCACCAGGAGAAGGAATGATGTGTTACTGGGACAGCCATGGTGGCAGTGGCAAAGGTGTGAGTGGGCACTCTGCCTATGTGCCTTGTAGAGTTTCTGTAATACTCTCTTTTTTTTTTTTTTTTTCTGAGCCTAGTTGGCACCTATCTAGTGTATCTGGTAAACCTCTCTGAGAGAAGAGAGTTGTCTCTTCCAAATGAAAGAACTTTCCTGTTTTTTCATCCCCTTTCCAAAATGGCTGTGTCACATAGAAATTATGCAAAAGGTGATTAATTTGAAAATGTTTCTCTTTGTTTGCAACTATCCTCAACCATGTACCAGCTGTGGCAGAGCCATTTTCACAAGTTTATAACCCTGTAATGAGCTGTTTTAGTGTCTGTTGCTGGAAAGGGTTATTCAATGAGCAATTATCTCTGACTGCTGCTTTGTTCTGTGGCATGGTTAGCTCCCTGGTATGTGTTCCTCAGCCATAGGGATGCGGGGAAATAGGAACGTGATTCTAGCCGGTGTTCCCAGTATCAAATCTCCCTGTGGGTGTTCAGCCAGGCTGGACTTCGGAGAACCACATGGCTTGAGGTCACYCTCTGTCCTGCCCTCAGAGATGACCTGATGGCAATGGCAAGTTCTCAGCATGAACACTTTGTGTTGTATAGCCTCTCTGCTTCCTGGCTGGACCTGGACTGATCATCTAAGGACGTTAAAGAGAATTAATAATGGCAGCACCAGCCTCAAACCTAAATCTGTGCCCTGTAGGGCTCTTTATCCYTAAACTTCTTATCTCGCTGCACTCTATAGCTTCACAGAAGGACAGACCAAGCTTTTAGCTTTTCCTTTGTACACTGTCCATTTTGCGCGTCTCCTGTCCAAAATAGTGCTTCTTTCCCACAGGAGGTATTCTCCCCATGGAGTTCCCCTATGCATTGCCACTCCTGGGCTTGCTCCTGCTCCCTGCTRCTTGTTTGGAACAAAATTTATTACAATATCGATAATGTAACTTGTATACAAGGTTTAGCGCTGCCACGTGCAAGTGCTCTGTGTAAATCATCAGCATCTTGGTAATTGCCCTGTAAACTGAAAGGAATTATTTTGCTGTCTACAGCAATGAAACCTTCCCTTCCACCTGTGCAAATGGGTATGGGTGACACACAGACTAATCACACTTCTGCTCCTACACACTCCTGTACCTTCACCTTTCTTGCTCACTCTCCCTCTCACACCCAAACACACAGCATCTGCATGACAAATGCATGCTGCCGKGTGCACGTAGAGCACATTGCTGTTCTTTACAAGCATACCTTGCTCTCATACTCACCTCTCAGACATGCATACTGTTTGCTGCTGTGAATCTCAAACACACACACACCTTCCTGTCACATTCACTCCTGTTCAGATACCCTCACATAATCCAGAACTTTTGCCCCAAAAGAGCTCAAATACAAATGCTGTAGGCAACCCCATCTTCATGTGCACACTGCTGTACCTGTGAGTGCCCGCTGCTCTGGCCTTGCACGTTTCTGTGCTGTCAGTTTTATGTTCATGTTATCCTACCCACGCTTTGCAACRCATAAGCTTACATACTTGTTTATAGCCTCTGACACAAGGGCCACCCGTGCTCCACTGTGCAGGCTTCCCATCCCTGCAGGCATACTCCAGCCTCTCTCCTTCATCTGCCAGCACACGTGTACCTGCACACCCATCGTATGGATTCTTGGCTTCCTCTTTCACCTGCCTCTTTCCTTTTCTCTTGGCATCTCTCCCGTTTCTTGCTCCCTCGCTCTTTGCCATCTCTAATCACTTTCTGACTTCCTTTCTACTGCCATGAAATTGTCAACCCCAGGCAGTGGCTTTCATGCAGCCTTGTGATGAATCTAGTTTATCCCAAATTAGGAGATTTTGCACAATTCATTTAAAGCTGAATGCTCCCGCCCCATCTTCATGCAGAATTGGTTTCCTTCAACTCTCATCTTTTTCACCACCACCCCCAAGTCAAATCTCCAGATCAAGTGCAAGGAGAACAAGAATATTCTGCCTTTCTATTGAGCCTTTCCCCTCTGAAATGTCCCAGARCCATAGGCACAACAGAGCTGCTGCATACATCTGCTTCTGGGGCATAATTTGATAAATGGGAGTGGGACTATATCATAGCAAGGTCAGCAAAGACCCAGTGAAAATGAAGGGAATGTGTTTCCCTCCTCATCGTGGTACTGGTTCATCTCTCTGACTAAGGACTATGCAGGTCTAGCTTAGATTGTTCACTCCCCTTAGCATGGTGTTGGTGTGCGGATGCTGTGTCTGAGCTGCATGCTGAGTGTGCTCTGTTTGGTAACCACCATTATCCATAGGGTGGTTCCCTATAGAGGTCTCCATGCAAGTTCTACCCCAGCCAGATCCCCCTCAGCATCTCCTCTGCAGGGGAGTGCACTTGTGTGATGTGGGCAGGAGACCACAGCAGTGCTTTAGTGGGGGGAAAGGACACCTCTGAGCAGTCCTAYAAGGAGAGCAAGAGCTAGCTCTTCTGCAAAGCATGGCTGGGCAGTGTGATACAACGCTGTCCCTTGCTTCAACAGCATGTACCTGGGCAGAACCCGGCAAACTGGCTCTTCCTGGCAGAAAAGTGACAACCTCCTTCCCCTTGCTGGTCGTACACTAGAATAACCTGCTGCATGCTCAGAAGGTGCTGTGATTTAGTGGGGAAAGGGAGCAGGCCTTATCTCTTTCCYGTGGCAAGAAGCTGAAGTGTGGTGCACATGCACGATGGTGGAGCCTGATACCTTTTTATAGTGACAGTCAAGCTGACCAGAGGACAAGTCCAATTCAGAGCTGTCCCTGACTTGTGCCCAGAGCAGGCACAGCTGTGGCAGTGGTGGGCAAGTCACCCAGACATCTCATCCCTACCGTGAAGGGAGTTTCTTTGTGGGCCAAGTGAAATGAGGGCTCCACAGTTGATCACCTCTTGGCTAAAATCTCTGGTAAGGAGCAGCAGATGCCAAGCCTGGGACATGGAAATGCATCTTCTCAGAACAGGATTGAGAGGAGCAAACTCAGTTCCTATGGTTACTGAGCAGCTACCCAGCAGGCCCAATCTCACATCACTAACTCTGCCACTTAATTAACTGACTGCTCATTATTTCCCAAAATGAGCTGCCTCCATCCTYCTGCTTGCCTGAAATTCAGCTCTCAGATACTTTCTGCAGAGCAGTCTGTCTGGTTCTAGCATCATGTCTTTCATTTAATACTCACCCACCACTCAGCAAGGTTCAGAAAGAGCTGGAGACAAGCCCCAGACTGAGAAAAGGTTCTAAATGGAAGTTTTTCTTTAGGAACATCAACTGCATTTAGTTAAGATGAAGTAAATAGGACCACATCAGCACAGCTCAGTGCAGAGCTATGTCTGAGACTTTCTATTGCTGATGCTTTGGGCATCTTTTTCACTGCAGACTTCTGCTAGCTAAAGGTTACTAGGCCCTGTCCTYCTATTTTCTGTATAGGAATACATAATTAAAGGGTCATATCAGGATGAACTGGAGGGAAGGGAGTAATTAGCTGTGTTCATAAAAATATTACTAAGTGTGATCTGATATATTCCTTTTGCAAATGAATGGGTGGACCTTGCTGAGATGTAGAGGCACTAGGGTAGGTATATAGCACTCTGAACAACTGCCTTTGGAGAAAAAGTTGGAGAAAGACCTGCAGCACTTGCACAGGAGTGCTGTGGCTTCCATGTAGGATGGGGGAGCAGTTATGTGCTCTGGGGTGAGGGAGGGAAAGGATGTGGTCCAAGACCTGGAGAGTGAAAGTTTTCATGTGTTTTTTTTGCTCAATGGATTGCTCTAATCCTACCTGTGCTCTGATTCCTATGTCTTTGCCCTTAGATATCTAACCTTTTTCTCARTCAGCCTCAGTCTCTGAAAAACAACCTTTCCTGCATGGCTGCTAACATCTCTCCCTGACCCTTAATCTCCTTGCTGCTGTTGCCTTGCATTACCATCTCTGTGTTTGAGGCTGAACAAATCTGTGCAAAACAAGAGGTTTTAGAGAATTTGTCATTAATTGAGAATCAAACACTGGCACTCTCTATGCTGCAGATAATTCTTTCGTGAGGTGCTCTCTGCAGTGCACACTGCTCTCTGGGAGCTGCTTCTTTCAGCTGCAAACTTTAACAGAGGCTCAGTTGTGGGAGGTAGAGAGTGACCAGGCTTAGCTGTCATGTGTAAGTAAAGATGAGACTACCGCAGGCTCAGACTGTCCTCTGATGAAGAACTGGAATAAGCAGGGTGTTTAAGTGAGGAATGACCCATAAAYCCACAGTTCTAGGACCTATGGAAACTGAAGGCCAAAAGGGCAAGGGCTAAAGCAGGGTGAGTGGTAACTGAGTTGTAGTCTGAGGTCAAGAAAGTATGGAATCTGTCTTCTGCCAGGAGAGGATGCTCCTGGTCCTTTCGTAGGGTGAGAAAGGCTGTGTGAAAGGCAGTGAGGCTGGTGGGTAAGGGTGAGGTCAAGCAATGCTATTAGTACCGTGATCTCCTTACCAGTTTGTTAGAGTAGGGAGAGGATTCAGCAGCTGCCAGGTCRTAGTATGGAGTCTGTAGAGGAAGTTTTTGGATTTCCTCCTCATGTTTCATGTTGTCTAAGTGAACAACCTGTATTAGAGGAGATAGAAAAGGGATGAGGAGGGCAAGCACTATCCTTCTGCCGCAATTTGGGGCAACATCTACTTCAAGTGAAAACACCACAAGACATCACCATGAAGGGCAGTGCATCTTACCTTCTCCCTTGCTTCTACCATATTATTTGCTTCCTGTTTTCTATTTCATTCTCATGCTTCTCTGCTCACCACTACCACTCATGATATTCAAAATGGTGGGGATGCTCAAAAAACCCTCACACCTAAGAGGCCATCTGAACACCTCCTCATTCAGAATTCAACCCCACCTGAAAGGGAGCAAACAGGATCCAAATTACAGGTTTAAATTAGTGCCAGTCTTTAGGAATTCTGGGCAGGAAAGTCCTAGCTTGCTGCCCTTCAAGCTTAGGCCGTGGGCCTGTTTGTGCTTACAAAACCTATGCTCCAAAATTCAGGCATTGTGGGCACTGATGGGAATCAGTTTTCCTTGCCAGAAGAAGGAGCTTGTAGTTAGTCTGGGGAGAGACKTACCTGGATATCTTCTGCAGTCAGGTGGCTTTTCATCTCCTGTTTTCTCTTTGGTGGAGGGGCAGGTTTGTAGGATGGAGGCAAGTCAGTTCTGTAGGTAAAGAAGTGGCTGATTAGAAAGTAAGAGAAAGGGTTCCACCTGCTTTGGTGCCATGACAAACAAGATCCTGCATGCACCAAAATCAATAACAAGATTTGATTATGTTTTTCACTGAATTGTTGATATAATCATATAGCTCATTTTCAGTAAACCCCCTTGCCCTCCCTTTCACCCCAATTAGAATTGTCAATAGAAATAAATGCCCTCCTAGTGTTCTGTTCATACTTCCAAGCAAATCTCCATGTCACATTGCAGATCCTGAGGGTGAAGTTGGGTTACTAGTTTCCTGGAGCTGTTTTGGAATGGCTCCAGATCATCCCATTGGATATGGCTCATCTTATGGCTGTAGGGTACCAGAAAGTGTCTGCGGTGATAGTTATCAATCAGCAAGGCAAYGTCACACCCAGTTTGGAAGCTTATCTGGAACAAGTGCCAATGCCACTGGCTTCCCACGAGGAACTTGAATCTTCYTCACACACATGCTATGCCACGCAGRGAGATTTCTCTCTGACCCTTAATCAGGGGATCAACTTTTGCCCCAAAGCATGAGGATTGGCAGCCATTATAATCTCCAGCCTAGAGAATGTCTCTGCACATTCTGCTCATAGGCACAGACGTGTCTAATCCTTTTACGAAACTTATTACAACTTTAGTCTGCTAATTAGCTGGCTCCCCCCTCCTTTCTCTCTGTACAGACTTCATCAAATCTTCTGACTGAGCCACTTTTCTTGATGGTCCAGTGGATTCCAAGATGGGACCAGAATTTATAGGTGAAAGGGAAGGGCAAAATGGGACCCGAGCCTTTGCGAAACATTTTCTTTATGACTCTAAAGAAAAGAAATGCTATTAACTTTCAGAGGCTTTGGAGCACCTCTGCAGACTAGGGCACCGTTGTGTTTCTGTTCTCCGTTGAAGCGGCTCTTCCCTGTGACTGCCTGGAGGAGCATTGTAGGAAGTGAATTGTCTGAATGCATCTCTATCGTAGGGCTGATGCTGTTGATGCAATTTCACTTTGTGGTGCTGTTTTTTGTGTTTGTGTGTACCATTCTGTGTCTCTTTCTGTTTTCCCCCGTGTTTCTTTTCTCCCTCCTGCTGCTATCCTCCAGTGCCTTCTCTCAAATGGGATTAAATGGAGCACAAAATGTGGCCAAGATGTAACAGCAATGAGGTGGGGGTTGAGGAAGATAAAAGGTACTTTGAGCCTTTGGGCTTTCAGTGCCTTTCCTGCTGATGTGGGAAGGGAGCGGATGCCCTTGAAAAGGCAGTGATAAGAGCAGGAYGGGGCTTTTCAGGAAGAGGCCAGGATAAACATTTCTGGAGAGGACTGCATTCATGCTGCATGTGCTGAACTCCATGCCACCAAACTCCCTGCCTGGGATATGTGCTGTGCAGCATGGGGCAGAGCAAAGCAAATACCTGTTTAAGAAGAGCACTTGGCATATCACCTCACTGTAGTCTAGTACTGTCAGTGTTCATGTCTTCAAACTGACAACGCAGGCGAGAAACTGGAATGGTTGGCGGATAAGAATCCTTTCAGGACTCTTTGGGATACCGTCAGAGCTGCTCAGGGTCTATCRGAGACCCTCTCTGACAGAATCGAATTCAGCCTAATTCAGGAGCCTGAGGCCATCTGTATGAAAAAGGAAGATTAGGATCTTCTCGTCTTGCTGGAGGCGCGAGTGGCAGCTCAGCACTATGGCAGTCCCATCTATGTATGGCTTGAGATTAGGAGCAAAAACCAAGCCACAGGAAAAACAGGTGGGGAATTGAGGGGATGGCTGAAAGCTCACAGGGGCCTGGCTTTCCCATTTAGTTCTCATCTTAACCTTTCTACTTGCTTAGGCGGGCTGGTTTAACCAGGCCAGGTTTGGTAGAAAACGTCAACCTGCATCTCCCCAGTGCTATCGGTGGGAACAAGGGCCWCTTCTGGGAAGGGGTTAATGGAGCATTTGTCATCCTGCACACAACAGCTGCACAACATCCAAGGATATGTTACAGTGGAAGCAGAATCTGGGTGAGCTTCATAGCGCTTCAGTTACCGCTTGAGGCTTTTGATACGAGTTCARAAACAGGTGAGAGCAGGATGGAAAGCAGTAGAGGAGTCCCAAGGAAGGGAAGCAAGCCAGAGGCATGAGCCACAGGATGACAGACAGGAAGAAACAGCAGTTAAAAAAAAAAGTTGTTTTCCAGTTTTTGCTGTGTGCCTGAGTCTCTTTCTGCTGTCCCATCCAATACACCTCTACCATCGGTGCATGTACTTTCTGTGAGCTTGGAGCTACTTACAAGTCGTCGTCCGTTTCAGTGCGGTTCTTTTGTTGCCGCCTGTAGACAATAAATACYGTGACAGCCACACCGATGATGAGAGCTGCTGCAATGACACCTCCCACGATTCCAATAAYGCCGCCTGGGGCACCCTGAGGTAGTGGCTTATCTGCAACACACAGAGAAACGCAGGAGAGAGAAAGGTTAGAGCATCAGACAGCACGATGGGCAGGGCACAAAACCCRGCAGAAACGGGGACTCCAGGAGCAAACAAGCCAGCCCACTCTGAACCTGCTTCAGGTAGTCCTGTGCACAAACAGTTTCACTGGGGGAGATGGCTCGTGCTGAAATGTAGTAGTCAGAGCTCAAGAGGGATAGAAATCCTGGGTTACAGTCGTAGCCCTAATGAAATGGAGAGCTTTGATCCTCAGCTTTTCTAAACTCTATATTGATAGCAATACCTAATTTATTGTGGTGGAGCAGAATTGCATGCATCAGAGCCTGTTACCCCTAAACCTTATAAAATAGATGACCTAATTGTAGGATTTAGTGATGAGGAGGGGTTATATTGTATCTTACATCTCCTGCTTGCCCTGTGGCTGGAGAGCTCTGTGACTTGGGCCAGCTGCTCTGTGAGTAATATGGACCTCATTCAAAGGAAACCTATCCCATGGGCTTGATGGGAAAGCACTTTGAAACGTACGATAAAAGGATTTAATTTGCTCTACCTTCCAACCTAATTAAACTTGAAAACTAGCTAATTGGTACTTTGTACTTACAGCTCTGGCAGTGATGAAAGGAGGAGATAATTGGAATAGAGGAAGGAGGAGGAGGAGCAGAAGAGAAAGAAATTCAGGGGAGGGGAGGGAGACAGGGATGAGGGGAAAAGGTGCTTTGTGGAACTTGTCTGTCACACCTGATTCTTGTACTTTTCTTGATGTACTGGCTACTAGCCACTCTCAGAGACTAGATACTTGAATTTGAAGTCCTTGATTATCATAGTGGTAGCCAGCATCTCCACTGAACTACTCACCTCCAAGACCTTAAAATGATACATGCACACATGTAAAATGGGTATCCAGAATGTGTCTACATGCATATCCTTTCCTGCATGCTTTTGAGGGATGAAAATCTGCAGCTTACTTCTACCCCCTCCCCCCCATCCATGGATTCAGCATTTCCTTAGCTCAAAGGCTGGACTCTCTGCAATATTAAGTGCAAAGCACAGTTGCAGAACTGACTGTGTTGAACCATTGCCAACAAGCTGCTCCCAGATCTTACCTTACAGCCAGCCTTTTTCACCTTTCAGATTTGCTGCTGTCATCCACGAGTGAACTGAGGTGTGGAAACATTTCCCAGGGAAATCCCTCTCTCTAGTCAGTATTAACAAATTGCACAGGAGAGAACTAGTGTGTTTACTGTATCAGCACGAAACACTTGAACTCCTAGCACCATGCTGTGGAGACCAGCCAGTGAAGAATTTGCCCTGGAAACTCTGTTGACACTGATCTCCCATGCCTTTTCTGGAGACTTCTKTGTGAACCTGCCTTTCTCTTGCCTCACAAGATGCCTCCATCAGTTGGCATCCCACACCTAGCTTTCTCCTGTTCCTTAGTTAAAAGCTCTGAGCTGTGTGTCTTCAAGCAACAGGCCGCTGTTGTCATCAGAACCTGAGCATCCTTCCCAGCTTCCTCGACAGTGGCAGTCACTTCTCTCTCTTTCCTTCTGTATAAGTCATAGTATCTTGCAAATAATGTTTCTGCCTTGAGACATCTCACTTAAAGCCATGCACAAGCAGACAGCTGACATGTTACAATCTGATCCCCAGGACTGTATTTGATATTGTGGCAGGGATGGTGACTGTAAAAAAAAAAATCCACCCACCTTTCAGTAACTTTTGCTGCAGCATTTCCATGGTGAATCAGCCCCTAATGGCTCTTTGGATGGCAGGTAGCAAGCAGAGAACATCAGCCTCCTGCTACTGCTATAATTCAGTATGCATGTGTTGTTGGGCGGGGAGGGGGAGAGAAGCAGAAGGAGAAAGAGGGGAAGGGAAATAACAGTAAAACTAATCTCTGGGAACTTGAACAGGACTGTGTGATAGCAGAAAGGAGTCAGTAAGATTTAGAGAGGGTAAGAGGCAGCCATGAATTTGCAAATGAGAGGCAGGGAAATACAGGGCACGAGGAAAAGACTGCAAGRTGATGAGGAAAGAATAGAGGAGAACAAAGAAAAATACAGATATTCTGGGGTACCTATACCTCAGGATACTTTTCTTGTCAAATTCTTAAGACTATGGTATGAACTTTCCAGTGTTGGTACCCAACCTACTTTGACCATCTGCCTCAGGCAGGGCAGTGTTGTGGTGCAGTGGTTTCACGTAAGGGCAAGCACCAAACAATGAGAAAATCCTATGAAAACAAGCTCTTTGCCTGTGTATGTAGCTCTTTCCCAGAGGACAGGCTGAGCCATGCTGCTGCAGTTGTTGGGTGCAGAAGGCTTGTTGGGTGCTAGGTGGCTGTGAAAGCCAGCAGGGATGAGAGCTGAGAGGAAGAGGAAAGGACAGGAGATGAGGAATGTAAATGAGAGTGGAAGGTCTGGGGAGTGCAAGGAAGGGCAGAGGGCTATATACATAAATGGGACTGTATGTGTATATATGTTTATATCTATATAGAGAGAGACTATGTATGAGTTATAATCGCACAGGAGAGAAGTAAGCAAGAAGAGAGGGAGAAAGATCTTCCCTTCTGCAGTCAGTCAGTCTCCCCCCCCTCTCTTTGTCTCTCTCTCTCTCTTTARGAAAAAACTCCTCTGTTTCATCTATATCCCCAGCCTTTAACTTCTTCCATCTCCCCTTCCCGGGGAAGCAATGTGGTTGGTACTTTTTGGACAACTGCCTGCCCAAATACTTTGAGATGCCTTCTGACAGACTCTGTATCTGCCTAGAGTGCTCTGAGTGAATGCAGGGTTCGCCTTCAACCCATGCTATTTTGTTCCCTCCTCTGCATGTATTTCCTATTGAACAGGTAAAATGAGGAGCACCACTAGTGCTTTTCTGAAGGACAAGGTGGCTGCAGGAATGGGTGTTGTAAGTGAAACAGGAAGGCATGAGGAAAGCTTAAGGACAAGATTTAAAGAACTGGTAGATGAGGATTTGGTTGCATTGACAGGGATTTTGGGCAGCCCTGTAAAGATGCTTGCAAGGTTTATGAATTAAGATCAGAATAAATTGGCAGGACAGCTCAAGGGCCTTCAGACTGGAGTGGGAAAAGGCCTTTCCAATTAAGAATGCAAAACCTCTTGCTCTGTGTCACACTTGAATAATTTCAAGCTCTCGAAAAAGTTTTTGTGAAGCAGCTGGCAGTGAAGCAGGTACCAGGGAATCCAAAGGGGCTGAACAAACAGCTCAGCCTTATCTGGTGTCTGAGGGCTGCTGGGAACTCTCACTCCTGCTAGAAATGGAATTAATTCAAAGTATTACAAATAAGGAGCAAAGAAAGACAACACATGCCCAGTGTCAGTACAGTTYGGTTCATTACTTTGTTCTTCTACAGCTCTTCTGGAGATAGAAGCATACATAGAAAAGGAAGAAAAGTGATTATCTCTCCGTGAAGAGTCCTTGCCAGGCACCTGATGGTGAGTGAGTGTGTTTCCAAAAATTTTTACCCAGTAAAAGCCATTSTATTTTAGAGATGGGAAAGTAAGACTCAAGAGAAACCAAGAACAATGCTATTCAGTGGTAGAGTCAGAAAGGGAAAAGAGGYGACCAAGACCCCCAACTAGGCCGTGGAGCCCTCAACTGTTGTCCTACACTCTAGGAGCTAAAGATCATTAGCTAAGGGAGAGCAAATGTGCTGCTGGTCATGTTGTGTGCTCAAGGCTCTACTGAAAATACTTAAGGATGAGGAGTCTTACCTGCCCAGTCAGAACTGTCAGGACTAAAAAATGATAAAAAGGCAGTCCATACCCTTCATGAGACAGGAAACTTAAAATAACCAGTCAAAGTACTCTAAGAGAGCAGAATTTCTCATTAACCRGGTGGTGAGGCAAAGTGAAGCACATTCAACCAGAACCATGTGGCACAATGTTGGTCACACTGCCAATGAGATGAAAATCTTTCCATGGACCAAATAATTAGAACATTTTGTGAGGTTCTGGCCCTGTAATTCACCAGTCCCAATGCTCAGTTAAATCATATTCAGCAATACAATTCTGTCAATTGTTCACATCTCCCCCACCAAAGTGAAGAATGTCCACTAGGAAAAGTAAATGCAGGGAGGCACGACCACTGTTCACAGTCGGCGCAGTTTCATAGCACAACCTATGATGGCAAACATCCTTGCCCAAACAGCCACAGGGCTGATGGCTCCATTTACATTGAGCCATGGCTCAGATTTACTGCCTTGTCCATGCAAACAGCCATGGTAGCATTTCAAACCACCGTAACAAACAGACGGAGCTGTCCACACGCGCCATGCCCGTGGTGTGAAATAGTGCAGCTGCAGAGCTCAGTAGTAAATAATAACAGAGGAACAATGAAGGCTTTGGAGAACCAGCTCACAGGAGAGAGAAAGAGATGTTCCCAAAGGGAGCTTGAAGTGAGGCAAAGATGGGGAAACTGGAAAGCTTCCAAACGAGAGTATGCCAGAGCATAGGAAATGACTCAGATGCTCTTGGTGTGGGGGGAGTGTTTCAGAGAGTTTTGCAAAAGGGAAAGAAAAAAGAGGCAGCATCTGTGATACTTTTGGGAGTAAASACTCTTCTCTTAAATGACTTATATGACTGGGACATTTTCATCATGGAGGAGCCCAGCTTTTCTTAGGATCAAGACTTAAAAATTGGGTTTGTTCCATCCCTTCTGAGGGCCTATGCTTGCAT
>NW_028186623.1:4291644-4375102 GCF_003343005.1 Rhea americana | reverse complement strand
ATGTAAAGCTGGAGTCAGCCAGGCAATTCTGCCTTTGCTGCAGTGTACGCAAGCATGATATTCAGCCTGAGGAGGAGGAGAGGAGAGGGTCTGTGGAACGGGGTCCTGTAGGAGTTGCTTAAAGAGCTGTGATGATAGGACAGAGATGTTGGCAGGCAGGATGGTTTCRTTAGACAAGAGGGTTGGATCCTAGACAAGTACTGTAGTCTTTGATGATCCACTATGTATTCGGCTGCCTCGTAGAAAGCCAGAGCCCCATTTAATTGTTGATGTGCTAACCTGCATCCCTCAGGTAAATCTGCAAGCTGAATCAGTCTCTAGGCCTAGTTCCCTGCAGCTCTGAGTGAAGCTAGTTTGCTCAAAGGGAACTGCATGCTCTTCTCCTGTCTTTKCCTCTTCCTTGTGTCAGCCCTGTCCCTCCATATTTCCCAGATAACCAGCATAGCAATAGACAACATCTCTGATAAAACACTTGCTCAGAGACCTGCCTGTAACCAACTGCAAAATAGGGTCTCCTTTCCTTTAATCCCCTCCCCCARCCAAACAAATCCCCATCTATTTTGTGGCTGGTTAGCCAAGGCACTCAACAATGTGCTACTTTGCTCACAGATGCATGGCAAATCAATGGGAAGGAATCAGGAAATCGTGATTCTTCTCCTTTCTTTATGCTGGCAGCTTTGAAGCTCTTCTACCAGCATTGCTAGAGTTAGTGCTATGTTGGTGTTCAGTTGCAACCCTGTTTGGAGTCATGTACAACCTGTGTATTAAAGCAGATTGTCCCAGGACAGTGCCAGCTCAAAATGAGCCTGTCCGTGACCTGGATCACTRTCCTGATCCAGTGGAAGGAGTTAACACTTTCTGGAGTCTTTTCRCCTCCCTAAAACTTCAAGCAAGACAATGAGATCAGATGATGCATATTTATAATACAGCCCGCCTGACACATTCCAGGGAGCCTGAGACACGGCAAGTTCACAGAGCTAAATTAAATGGAGTTGAAAAGCTTGGCAGAACAAATACATTTCCAGTCTGGTTTTAAAGATGAGAGCAGGATTGGCTAATTTGAGACGTATCTCAATAGCATACCCACCCCCAGGCACAAAGTGGTTCAGAGCCTCGTGACATCTTCTGTTTGCAAAGGGTTAATGAAATGCTATTCCCAGGAGAGCCAGARATGTGGGCTGGTAGCACTGATGGTCCAAAGGGTAGGATAAACAGCAGGGCTTGGAAGTCACTGGAGATTTTAAAGGGATCTTAGGTTTGGAGGAGGAGAGAAAGGGGGTAGGTTTCTCTGGGGGCAGTTCCCTTCACTGTGTATCTCAAGTATACCCCTTGTAGGAATAAAAGAGATTAAGAAGGGAAAGATGCTGCCTAGAAAGCTGAGCAAGGGACTCTGCCTTGCTCCATTGATTTCCAAGTGCTCCCTGCACTACCGTGGCACTGGATCATTAGTGTGTGAGGCTAAATTGCCATCCTGTTCCCTCAGTGGCTGTACTTCCTTCAGCCGGTCAGTGCTGAGCCCACCATTTTCAGTAAAGAGAAAAAGGGGGMGCATGACACCCAGGTCTCCTCCCTGCTAAACACTGTCTGGACCTTGCTCCAGCTCAGCTYCTCACCCAAGTGCTCGTACAAGTGGCCAGGCTGCAGATAAATGCTTCTGAAAGCATTTTTCATTGATGAGAATCAGATCCTGTGACAGCACAAATCAATGCTCTATGGTCAATTTGCAGTTTGCAGCACCACTTAACCACGGCAGTACCCAGAACCAGCTCTGCTACCAGTTGTTCGTCCAGTGACCCACAGCGGGAGAAAGGGGAGGAGTTAGACCTTAGCATTGCAAGAAGGAGAATGGTTTGATTAGTGAAGGTGGCTGGTATGGATTTCTGAGCAAGAGAAGTGTCTGGGCTTGAGCTGGTGATGAAAGTATAGTGAGAGAAGAGTGGATCCAGCAGCTTTTCCCAGCTATATCTCAAATTCCTCCAGCCACAGAATTAGCTCCAGAGCTCTATTGCTGACAAGAAAAGGGTGATTCTGGTGTCAGATGGTGAGCTGGAAACACAGCCAGCCAAGCAAAAGTTAAACACCAGAGTGAAGGCAGAGCTGCTCTTCTGCCTCTGTGCCTTAATGTAAGTCAAGAAGAATTTTAAAAGCCATTGCAGCCTCTCCTGCCTGGGTGTTTGTTGATATAACTCCCATTTATACAATTAGCTGCCACACATGAGTGTCAAGCCATCGCTCCAAGCCTGACCTTGCTGTTGCACTGGGTTCTAGCCTCATGCCCTTGGAAATCTTCCCMCATTGCCACACGCATAGCTAACTCACTCCAAGAGCCAGTGTGGCCAAGGGCAGTTAAACAAACAAATGTTCCTGACTGCTCTCTGGATTATCCTCTCTCTTCCTCCCACAAGCGGGAAGCCCTCATGGCTCCCACACCACTCTGAGTGACCTGATACATTCTCTCTCTAATTTTCCTCTGCTGAAACCCAGACTATTGGGTATCCTCTGGGTGCAGAGTGCCTTCTGGGGCATGGGTTTCCCCACTGTCTAGGTACTAATCACAGCATCCCTTTAAGATTATGTCCATTTTGCTTTCCTCTACAATTTTTACTAGCCCAACTGGCACTTAAAGACTTTACAAACCACTTGCCTGTCTCTGATGAGGTTTTGGGAGGTTTTGGCAACATGCTATGCAGAACCAGTCCTCCCCAGGATACCTTCTTTAAAGCAAACCCAACTGCAAATGGACACATGGATGTGCTTCATATTAGTGGAGATTTCGCACACATTCCAGCAAGAAGAATTCCAACTTTGCCTTTCACCAAGAGTGGAGGCAGCTCAGTTCTGCCCACTAATGACCAGCTTTCTCTCCTGAATGTGAATCAGAGGAGCCATCCCTGGTTAAGTAGCTACTGGCTGAAAAAGGATCAGCATGTATGGAATGCAGCTTTAACCCCTAGTGACCTCTGCTTGCAATTCCTCCTTGAATCTTGTCCAGTTGCCTCTAATAGGGATGCAGTTTGGGTAATAGCAATAGGGTCATGGCGTTAACCCCATGAGGTCCAGCAGAGACAGAGAATCTGTTGTAGTAGGAGCTCCATAGCAGATCCCTCTTATTAGGTCGGGTTTTCTTCCACTTCTGGAGCAAACTATGRCAGTTGTTAAAAAGCACCTGGAAAGATGGTTTGACAGCTCAGGAAGGTAGCCTTTTCTCTGTATGAAAGGACAGAGCTGGCTTAGCAAACAAGTTACTGTGCAACAGAAAGAGCCAGTTGTTCAGGGGATGCAACAGCAGTGAATTATTTGCAGCAAGGAGCCCCTCTGTATACACACTGTGCTTGCTACATCTCCACACTTTCTGACTCAGTCAAGAAATGTCTACATTAACTCTGAAATATGTTATGTTCCCATCTCTCTGTTGCCTTCACCAGCTGTAGCAAAGAAGGGAACAGACCTTGCTCCTGTTGATTCTAACCCATTTACCCAAATTCAGCACATGCCTCACCCTGCCCTCTCTCTGCTCTGCTGGGTCAACTCCACAGGGCCCAGGCATTCCTGATTTCCCAGAACCAGGGGCTAGTGCGGCAGTATGGAGAGTGCCCCAGCCTATTTTGGCGGAGAAAATGGGTTCTGGAGTTCTCTGACATTTTCTCTGCCTCCTAGCCCTTAATTTTAGTTCTGCTTCATTTTCTTGCAGCTCAGAGGACTAATGTACAATAAAACCCTTTGGTAATTTATTTCTTCTGCTGTAAAGTTTCGAGGAGGTGTTGACACTTTAAATTGCCTCTCCTAGAGGAGTGAAAGGGCCACATCCTGATCCTCATTACACCAAGAAGTAGCTCTCTGGATCTGGGTAGACTACTGTAGTTGGCTAGAGCAGAGCCTGGCCCCTAATCCAAGTTTGGCCAGAGATACAGGTTGGCTCCCTTGACAAGTCCATTAAGGTCATGCTGTTACAGGCAGCCTACCAAATGAAGTCTTATCAGATAGAAGGTGCAAGGATTGCAGCTCCGACCCTTATCATTTGCATTAATAGAGCTAATTTGCTCAAAAATGTTCAGCAGCACTCATGCGAATGTCTCAGTCTCTGCTTTGCCATGTGCCCTGGGCACAGGGTTGCCTCCAGAGTGCTTACACCAAGGGGCAACTGTACCTTGGCTGTCCCAAAAGGATGTGATCAGCTCCCTTTTAGCATCTGTGCAGCAGCACTGATTGGGGTTAACTGCAGGCAGGGAGAGAAGGAACAAATCTGCTTCTCTGCCTTGTTGCCAAAAGGACAGGAACATTAGAGTAAACCGAATTGTGGCCTGGGCTGCAGTCCTTCCGTATTCTCTGGTGACCCACTCCTTGAGCGACTGGTAGGCAACAGCAGCAGCAAAGGGATCTCGAGGCTGCCATGCTGAGTAGGCTCCCTGCCCTGTGTGCCACCCCTCTGTGCAAACCCCTCTTCTCTCCAGCAGCTTCCCCAAAACCCTTGAGACCCACTGAAGTCCAGACATAAGAATGATGCTGCAGCCTCCCAGTGCACAGAGGGAGCTGCCAGCCATTCTGGAGTGATGTGCTGTTTCTCCATCCCCCGAGGGGCTGGAGGTGGACATTAAACATGCATCTTCACAGGGAATCCAGGGCTGAGTTCCTTGCAGGAAGGTGGTATCCTCAGTGCCTCAGTAAAATAACTTTGGTTCAAAAGTACTACATTCAGAGGCTGAGTTGCAATTAGAATCAAACACAAATCCTCTTCCCCTACCCCCAGTGTAGATCAGATGGAAAAGCTGGRAAGAGAAGGATCCGTTTGTATGAAAGAGAAGCTATGAAAGACAGGCAATTGATAAGGAAGCTGAAGATAGTCTAAGGAATACAACAGGAATAAACAAAATACTTGCAATACTGTATAGACCCTTTACCACGTGGAGATGATCAAGAGGGCAGTAATAATTTAGAAAGGGCAAAAGACTGATGCTGATCTTTCTCTGGAGAGCAATAGAAATTTGTATTTCCTGGGATAACAGTACARTTTCCAAGTGTTTGGGGATGGCAAAACTGAGGAGTTTGCTGGACACCATCTGTTTGGATTCTCCACTTATAATAAGCAAGTGTGTATAGGTTTAAAGGGTTGGCTATGGAGACCTCTAACTCATTATGGTTAGATTTAGTATTACTTGAAGTAATAGGTTAAATTCTAGAAGACTAGACACAGAGGATGACCTGAAAACCTGTAGACTGACTTGCTGRCAGCAAAGGAAAAACTAACACAGAATCCAGTTAATAAAGAATTAAATGATAGGAATATAATCAATGCCAGTCTACAAGGTTCTTGGGAAATGTCAGTCAAACACAATGTCATTCCTTGCCTACTAAACCAGTCATCAAAGTGAGTGCAGACATGGAATAGAAAATGGATTAAGAATGGCTGACAGGTCTCAGAAGCAGCTGTCAAGAGGGAATCGCTGTCGGTGGGCATGTTTCTTCCCAGAGTCTGCRAAGATGGGTAGTGGACCTGATGCTACTCACTGCTTTTGTCAGTCATGGGGAATAATGACCACTCAGTGCCTATGCGATCCCTGGATGAAACAGTGGTAGGTTTGCCTGCCAATGGGCAAGAAGCCCATTAGTGACTAAAGACATTGTAGTACAGCCTTTGCAAACTCTGTATCCCTGCTAAAGCACTTACACTTTTAAAAGAGAGAYGATTAGGGAGAGAAATATGTGAAAAAATACCTAGATATAGCTTTCAGTACGTATGTTGAAAATGAACCTTAAAGAGTATTCCTTAACGCCTCAAAAATAAGCAAGAAACAGGTGCTAATGTGCAGCGGAGAAACTGGAGAACAAGCAAGGGTTGGGAGTTGAACGTATAGCCTTCATAGCTGCTTCAGCCAGGACTCCCAGAGCAGACCTGAGTCCAACGGCCACACTGTAACCACCAGCCAAGCCTTCCCCATCACTTATCTCCCACTCTTCACCCTAATCCCCCACTATGTGTCAGCCGTTTAGGCTCAGCAGTCAGCTGATAGAGGTGGGGTGGCCCTTCTCTCTGACAAGGGGAATGTTAYGGATGGTAAGGAAAGAGCATGCTGAGGAGGGAAGAGAAGCCCTGGTGCCTTTGTGGAGTGTGTAGGACTGCCCTGTGCACCCTGCCCGCAGTGCTGAGACCCGCTGGAGCCCTTCCCCTGGGCTCTGCTCTTCCTCATCTTCAGCTCCCTCCATCCCATTGCTCAGGTAACACTTGCAAAGCTGGTCCTCCAAGCAAACTTTTAGGTCAGTTATAATTGGGAAACCTCATATGGAGCTATAAAACATCAGTTAATATGCTGGAACTATCTAGTTAAATGCCAATTATAAAACCCCATAAGCTCCTCAACTCAAACATATTAATAACATAATTAAACATTTATTGCTTATGTAAATTAAAAGTTAAGTTAATCGGACATTAGTGAAATCCCARGAAGTGACCATTTAAGTAACTAATTTCTATTTAATTATGATTTCCTCCTATTACAAAAGCCCCCAYGCCATTAGATCTGGACTCTTTGCAGTGTTTATGTGAGCCATTCAGACTCTGTGTTCCCACTCTGGTATCCATTCACAAGCCCAGACAGCTGCAGCATTCATACGAGCAGCCATGGACCTCTCACAGCTGGCAGCAGCTGGCTTGGGTGCCCCTCCTGCCTGTTGCTCCTCCTCCCACCTCCTCCTTTGCTAAGCTGCGCAGCCAGAATTAAGTCTCTTCCAGTTTCTGTGGATTCAGAGTGGGTAGAGAAAGGAAGATGGAAAGGCACCTACTGGGGATGGAAAGTGGACACATGTTTGCAGATATCCTGTAGGCAGAACCGTGCTCTGATGAGCAAGGTGTGGATTTAGCTCTCCTGAGCTCCTCACCTAGCCTTGTCACTGGTTCCCTGCACACCTTTGCTCAAGTCATTTCACTTCTCTGTATCATYCCTGAAGGAAGGGCACTTCAGCACAGCAGGGAAATTGTGGACCTCAGAGCATGAGTGTTTCATGACGGGATGAGCGCCCTGGGTGGATGAAACGGTGTGCCAGCAGAAAGCTACTGTTTATTATTATTGCAAAGAGGAAATTGGAAAGGCTTGAATCTACAGCAGGGCGAGACGAGGCCTGGAGATGGGAAATGAAGTGTTTCATTCCTTGAGGGATGGAGACATTTCCCCTGCAAGCAGAGTCTATGAGGCCAGGGCCATACAGATGGGTTCCCTCCCTCCAAGTGACAGGCAATCAGTTAAGCCTGACAGGTGTGAAGTTGGCAATTTTCTTTTCAAAACTGTGAGATAAACAGGCTGGCAGAAGTTTGAGAAGAACAGGGAGATAAGGGAGAAATGGAAACATTCAGGCACCTCTTTCTATGGGGCTAGTGGTGGTTTGCAGGCAGATGGATGGAGGAAAAGGGTTCACTCTGCAAATCCCCAGATATACCAGACACTTAGGCACTAGACTAGAAAAGAGCTTGACAACCAGGCATCAAATAAAGAAMGAAAAAACCCCTTTCCTTCCAAAGGGCACTTCCTCTGATCTTGTAGGATTAAGCCAGCACAGAGTTGCTCCTCTTGAGCTCATCAGCAAACTAGGGCAGTATTTTCTGCAAATTTTCTGAAGTGGTATTTAGTGCCTGCTCCCCACCCAAGCCATTTTCATCCCCAAATCCCACACAGTGTGGTCAGAAGCCCACACGTTTACTTTGGGGATTTGGATTGGGTCCAGCAATTTTGAAATGTATAGTCCCTAAAACACCTTGGGCTGAGCTCAGTCAGGTTTCAGGCCAGAACATTCATCTCAGCTGCTCAAGCTAAGGGAGCAACTCCAATGGCTGGTAGCAATAATAAATTATTACCTTTTGATAACTCATTCCCTGGAGGGTGGTATAACATCCTTAACCTGTATTTGAAGGATGTGCACATTTATCATGCTGTGCATACTTGTGCACAGTGATGTCTAACTGTCTGATTTCTGCCTGCCAATATGTAAAATTTTAGGAGTGCAACACACATCAGTTTTGAGGAAGCCTGCATCTAAACCGGCCTGGGAAGGCTGTGAAGTGCCTTCCCTGGAGGAGGAGTCAAACAGCCCCCCTTCTCTTTCTGTCAGATATCACCGAGGGCATGTGAGGCTCAACAGCACTTCTCCATGTCACAGGGTCCCCTGGCTGGAATACATTTGCATAAAGCAATTTCCTTGAACAAGCATGTTCATACAAATCAAACTCAGGTTTGCAAATAATTGAAACCATGGGAAAAAAATCAAATGTATTTGTTACTGCAAATAATTCACCTAGCTCTATTCTAAACTGACAGCTTTCTCTCACTTCTACTTTTCCAGTGATTCTGGACTGAGCTCTGTACTAGCTCAGTGGTACAGTTTGACTTCGGGTGCTTTAGCTTGGTCTTCTCCCAGTGAATTCTAGATTGGCAGTCAGGTATTTCTGGACCATGCTCTGTGACCTGACCTGTCTCTTGTGTCCCTACAGCTCCCAACTCCTTCRTAGCCAAAAGCCATGCCTCAGTCTGATGTCTCCCAGGTACACTGCCTTTGTCTGCTATCCTTGGGGAGATCCACTTCATTCCGAGTGTTGGGCAAAGCCTTAATCCCTCCTCAGGTGTCTGTGCCCAGGGATATCAGGCAGATTGCCTGGTGATTCCTTACTTGCGCTGAGCTGTGTTTCACTCTCACTTACTACAAATCCAATTTAGGCTGCATTAATCTGTGGGGGTGGAAATGAGCATAACTTATTATAGTCAGAAAAGCTGGAAGTGCTTACRCTAGCTAGGAACCTGGCTCTCTGTCTTCATCATGGATATTTCAGCCCTGGACTCTCAGAGCTGGATGCTTCTCCCTGTTCTAGGGAGATAAATCTCATGGTTTTCCTTGGGGCTGGACTGKCACTCTGCTGCTGGACCATGCTCAGAGCTGGGTGAACAGCCCAAGAGCAAACAGGACCTCTCTTGTTCATCATCTCCTGCCCTGATCTAGCTCCTCCACTGGCTAATTGCTGGCACCTCTGCTGGTTGACAGGGCTCTAAAGCTCCTTTTGTGGCCCACGTGGCTTTGAGAAGAGATTCAAGCCACGCTGTCATTTTTCCATGGGCTACATGCATTACTGGCATTCTCACCCCCAACGTGTTTCTGTTTTGTTCCAGAGAAACACAATACTTAGGGGCACAGTATGGGAGTCAGTTCCTGCTGTGTTCAGCTCTCTGCAACCTGAGCTGCTGAGAAAGAGGCCCCATGCAATGGGTTTTATCCATCATCGCTTAACTGTAAGACATGGCCTGGGAAGTCAGTGCAGAATTTCCCTGGGGYGCATCCCAGTAGGACAGTGGGCAAAGGCAGCCCCTCCCATCCCTCTTTCCATCTTARAATCCCATCCAAGATCTCCTGTGCTCTTTTTCTTTCTCCCCTTTCTCCCTGACTTGGCTTGCGTGGCTGTACCAGCTGCTGTGTGTCTGGTTCTATAGGATGCTGCCCCTCTGCATCGTGGCCTCTTCTAGGGCTGCTGACCTGACTGATGACAGCTGAGCAATGCTGTGCTGCCAGCATCTGTCTTTACCAACAGAGGCTAGCAGGAAAGGAAAGCTGAGAAGAGTGAAATAYATGACCATGGAAATGCAGTCTGGATAATGGCTCAGAACAGAGTCTTCCTGGCCTTTTCTCCATTTGCACCTGGGGGAAGCCTCTCCAAAGCTATCTAAAACCCCATTCCAATGTGCACCAACAGACTCCCTCTTTGTCGGAGTGACGGGCAACTGGCTCCTTTAGTGCCGTGGGGTTTGGAGGGCGGCTGTTTGCCAAGCAGCACGCAGTGCATTGATCATGCTACCCTGGTATCCAAAAGCCTCCTGCTGCTCTGGTGCATGCTGCATGCCTGCTTCAGCGCTGACAGGGAAYGAACAGTCTGCACAAACCGCTCCTTTCCAGCCTCTCTCCTGAACCTCTTCCTCTGTGTTCAGCTTACGTCTTCATAAAGGAGATGATTGACCCAAGTTCAGATTTGGGTCAGGATCCCCCYCTCTCTCTCTTTCTGATGGAGAGTGCTGGGTTTTGGTTCAAATTCATAGATATTTGAAGAAGGTTTTGCGATCAGAAAACAGAGTTAAAGCATCTGTCTTTACAGATTTACAAGACCGTATCAGACTGTTAGTTAGAGCCACGATCTTACATGGCCAGGGAGTGAACAGCACGTCCCACAGGCTCAAAGCTTTGGAGTGAGTCTTTGCTGATCACTTGGAGAAAATCATTCTCCAGTAGATCATCCATGTGCTGAAGTTGGGTGCAAAGGTCACTTTCCAGGAGTATTCTGCTCTCTAGGCCAGAGGCATGGCAACGTGCTTGTTGACATCAGTGTGAGGAAGAGCATGCACACTTTTTCTGATCTCAAGCTTGCTTTCTCTCTCCCTCTCTTGAAAAGTCTGCGTCTTGCAGAGCTGTCTGCCTTGATCTTTGGGAACAAGGTTTCTTTGTGGCATGTATTCGCAGTCAGGAAACTGGAGGAAAGACAAAAGTCAAATTGTTCTTCCCCGCGCAGAGGTCGGTAACTGAGATGCGGGGACCCAGTCTCACCGACCTTTCCTCCCAGGGGACCCATAGCATCCCTGCAGCATTTGGATGTCTTTGATGCATGATCGCCACAGTAGCCAAGCATTGCAGAATAAGAACATCTTAATATCCTCGCACATCAAACCAAGGGTCGGCCTAGCCCAGTATCCTGTCCCTGAGAGCAGCTCATTTCAGATACCCAGAGAAAACACAAGAAGATACCAAGTGTGTATTGACACTTTTCCAAAAGACTGTCCCATTTGCTAGTTGTCTGCAGCTTAAGAACTTCCTGAGCTGCAGACAGCGTCTTTATGTTTAATAGGCTTTGATGGATTTTTCTTCCATAGGGTTTTCTAAACAATTTTTAGCCCAGGTTAACTCCTGGCCTCAGTGCTATCCTGTGACAGAGAACTTCACTGTTTCCATGAATGGGGGAAAATCCCTCCTTTTATCTGTTTTGAATATACTGTCCAAGAATTTCACAGAGTATTACATATGTTACTGGCAAAAAACAGTCAGCCATTTTCTGTCCACCTTCTCCAAACCACTTACTGTTTCACAGATCTCTTAACCCTTAGCCTTCTGCCTTCATCTGCAAGCAACTCCCATTACAAAATACTGCATATCGTGGGAACAGACCCAGGACTTTGGAGAGCAGATGCCATTTCTGCCAGTGTGACTCCCCTTAAAACCACCAGCCACAGGTTGCAGAACGACGCTGTCACAGATGCACAAAAAAGAGGGAAATATTTCTTTTTTTTAAAATTCTTTATTTATAAAAAAGTACATTTTTTTCCACAGCTGAGCCACTATTGTTTTTTATACAAGTAAAAGGAAGGGTGATGCAACACCCTGCCCACACAAATTGTAACCATGAAAATGCCCCCCTTGGACCCCAAACAAACAAATTATTACAAAGGATGGAAAACAAACAAAAAAATCATAAAAGTCCATTACATTATTATTATTTTTATTTTTTATTTTTTACAAAAGCACTTAAAAAAAAGGAAAAAAAAAAAAAAAAAAAAAAAAAAAAAAAGTGGGGTTGGGGTTGTTTGTAGTCCTTATTCCACAATGATAATTACAGCAAGAGGAAGAAGAAAAAGATAGATAAAATCACTGGAGTTAAGGAATCACACTTTAAAAAAATAAAGAATGCAAAAAGAAAAAAAAGGAAGAAGAAAAACCAGATCCTCAATGAGAGTAGCTCCTCAAATGCCAGTTTATGCTAGTGGAGGATCTGACTCCATATGCTGGTTACATTCACCCTGAAGTGTGTAACATATGGAAAGTCACACTGGTCCAAARTATGAACTCAACCCCCTAAGGCTTGGGGTTCCTTCCTTTGCTGGTGGACTGAATTCTTCYCCCTCACCCCGCTGCAGAAAGCCAGCACCATCTACCTCCAGCACCCCAGCCCTAGCTGTCCTCTCCGTGAGCCGCTGGCCTTCTCCTGGCTCCTCTGCCCAGCCCAGTGTTTGGCCTTCCTGACCTGCTGCTGCAAGATAGAGCAGAGGCAGGCGAGATTTTGGAGCAGCATGTGGACCCAGGATGTCTCACCCTCCCCTCCCCTCCAGCTTCCCCTGCCTCTCTCAAGGAGTTGCTCAAATCAACAGCAAATTGCATCAAATACAAAGGGGAGGGAAAGGGGGGAGGATTTGAGAACTAGGGGAGGGTAAAGTGCTATCAAAAGCCACATAGACTAAAAAACAGGCATCAGTGCACACGATGCTGGCAGTGTCCTCCTCTTCCCACCAGGGCCCACTGCCCACGGCCCAGCAGAGCAAACACAGACCCTGTAACTTTGGTGCCACAGCAGAAGTGGGAACCTTACAGTGAATTCTAACTTGCTGGCCAAAGGTTTGCTCTCCTTGATCAGTTCACACGGGCTCTTTGAATGAAGCCCTTGTGCAGACCACGTGTTTGAAACCACGATGGTTCAAAACCATCTCCGCAGAACCTCCCTGGCTAGGAGAAGCCAAGACCAAAGTCTGCATCTCCAAACAGCCTTCTCAGGCATTTCCAGCAGCATCTCCTGTCCACTTTGCACAGGAGTAGTGGAAACTCTACCTGTCACCACAAGCCAACCAGAAAATCATTAAGCAGCTCACCTGCAACATACCCCATTGCTTTTCCTCTTAGATGGGCCTGGATACACCCCCCACCCTACCCCCCCTCATTTCTACATTATAAATACTTCTTAGAGCTTTGTGCAGCTGGCTAACATGACATATTTGCCCATCTCCTGTCCYTTTGAGCAACTGAACACTAAGCTGTAAGACGGGAGTTTTCCCTCCACTCTTTCAGCATAATGACCAGCAGCTTGAAACTCCGAATATCTGTGCGTATGTGCGTGTGTGTGTGAGTATGAGAAAGAAACAGCAAAGGAGTCCAGCAGCCCCCCTTCTAATTGCATTCCCTTCTCCAATTGCCTGAAGATCAAATTTTTGAATCTCTTTTTCTAACCCTCAGTGATTTTTGCTGAACAGTTGTTGTGTTTCTTTTTTGTGTCAACATTAGGAAAATGGCTTGCTTTGTTCCTTATGTCTATGCAATCAATTTGGTGCTACCATTCGAGTTTGTCTGATTTTTTTTCCTAAAGAAATCTTCATTTTTTTTCCCTGACTGAATGAAAATGATTTAACAAGAGGGGGGGGGAAAAGATCTTGTAATTAAATAAGGGAAAATAACATCACTAGGGTGAATTGCAATGAATAATCCCAGACATAAGCCCCAGCAGGGAAACAGCTGGGGTGTTTTTGTACATAAACTACATGCTCATTTCGGGTTGTGACACAGATGCGTCTGCTTCAGTACAGCTCCCTGAATGCACACGGGAAGCAGTCAGGGGCTCAGCCCAAAAGCACCTGCATTTCCTTTAAGAGAGCCATTTCCTGCAGTGAGACCCACAGTGATGTACCACAAGGGCTTAAATTGACCCAAGGCCACTTCTCTCTCATATACCTGTTCAGGCTTCCCCATCTGCTTGTCTTAATCTTGAAGTGCCACAGGTTTTGCCTCAGGTTGCCTTCCAGGATCGGGGTTTGGAAAGGGCGAAGAAAAAAGCACCATGATGATATGTTTCTTTGCTGGCAGGAACCCAGTAAAGGGATCTGGACAACACATCTCCTTTCAGCTGGAGGCAGAGCAAACATCCATGCCTCCAAGGCACTTTGCACACTCCCAATTCCTAGGCAGTAGACACTTTCCTAGCAGAAAGCAAATTCATGTACCACCTATGGGATATACAAGTTCACTTCCAAAGCTCCAACCTGAAGTGGGGCAGTTTCCTGGATAGCAGCATTTTCCTAGCACCTGGCCTGAGAGAAGGCCAACTCCATGCCCACAGGCCTGAGAGATCATTGGGTGGGGGGAGGACATGCTCCTCCCGCACCCCAAGCAAACCCAGGGGGATCACCACACCATCACCCAGCTCCTGGGCGGAAAGGAAGGATGCCACCACAAACAGCTTTGATCTCCCAAAAGGCAGTTTCTTTTTGCTGTTTGTCAGGTGCAACAAGGACACTTTACACCTCCTTAGCAACTCTGATAAAAGATGAGTGGAGAAGCAGGGAATTTTCTCTTAAGTCAGCTTGAGGGTCCCTTGGAGAGTGGCCCAGCTGGCCCAGACTGTGAGCTCACGTATGGAGCTGTAAAAAGTGAGTCACTTAAAATTGGTACCTTGACTCCAGTCTGCCAGCATCTAGCCCATCCAGAGAAGGTGAAGCACAAAGGGGCAAGTGACACCATCCCAAAGGAAAGGAATAAATACATCCTTCCTCTCCCTGAGCTCTCAGTTGCCTGRCTAATAGCAGCACTAGGAGGAGTGCTGGGCAGACTCCAACACTTTCACTCCCCTGCAGCAGCTCCCAGGAAGCAGGATTTACGTGGGCTTCAATTTGGCATCTCTAATGAGCTCWCCGTCCACATTCAGGTGTAGCCAGGTATCACCTTCTTCCTGATGCTGGTGGAAAAACTGATCTAATTACCTTCAAGGGCCCTCTCAGAGCAACTTCACTCAGAGAAGGGAGTGATACTGTTATTGTATCAAAGTAGCTCTCAGATGAAATATCAATCTAATTTTTCTTTCTCCACACATTTTTTCTCCTTCCTCACTGTAGCTGAAGGGCTAATCACTTGTCCAATTATCATCCCAAGAATCTCTTGGCCAATTAACTGACCTTGCAACGAACAGCCAGAAGCAAACCACTGCACACAGGCTACATTTCTTATGGCTGTRGGGGGCAATTATACTAGTGGTATGATGCTGAAAGGCCCAGGGATGAGGAGGAGAGGGAAAGGACTGCTGAAACATGAACTTGCAGAGTATCTCACATGCAATACTAAGGATCTTCCACTCCAGGCTTGCCCAGGTGGAAAATAATCATTTGACCCTTCTTCTGAACCACATTAGTAAGCTAACGTGGCAGGACTCCTTCCTAGACTTGTGCTGGTGCGCAGTGATCCTGTCCCATACAGCAAAGAGTGTGACTTAGCAGAAAAGACCTGTATACAGGCTCTAGTTTGGAAGTACCATATTGCTCCCCTACCTCCTCTTTTCCTCCGAGCCCCGTTGTTTTATGAGCCCCCTTATGGCTTGCTACATGGACAGCATGGGAATGGGCAATGAAAAAGCTAAAGAAGCTACATCTCAAAAATGATGCCTGTAAGTGCAAGGCTAACAACTACGAAAGCATGTTTCCTAGAATATCTTGYTCATATTTCCTGCGGCCATACTGTAACTCAAAAACAGTCATGCTCATCCTATCTTCCCYCAGACCAGTCTGCACCATTTGCCAGGCTTTGTACCCTTGGTCTTTAGCAGCTGACTTCACCATTGCTTGTGCCTCTGGCTGGCAAAAGCCTAGGGTTTGCCTRCAGCCCCTACTATGCTTCATCCATGCAAATGCACACTCACCTACTGGGTAGCTAACTTGTAGGCAGCTCTAATTTGTGTTCCAGATGTATAAGATGCACTGTCTTACGCAGCTATCCCCCCAACCAGTGCGTGCTGTGCGACTGCTAGCAAACACAGCCTCATTTCACAATTGCGTATTTGCACAAACAGACCATGGCATCTGTCACTTCCATTTGCTGCAAACAGGGAATGCGATCGACAGTTGGGGGCCTGTCACCAACTGGTCTCTAAAGGCTCTGCAGGGCTAGCAAGGAGCCGGGACATCAAGCTTTCCCCGCTACAATGCTGCGCATTCAGTGCAATGTGAGTTTGCCAGATCAGATTAGTAGCTCCTGCCCAAGACTAATGCAGAATATGAAAAAATTTCTGCTGGACTCTGAGGATTTTCTAAAAGTTTTTTTCCAGGTCCATCCATCTCCTTGCAGCGTGCATCTGCACAGGACAAAACTTGCAGAGAAGGTCCACGCCACTCATTCCACTCTGAGCTCAGTCTTGGGTCACCCAAAGTTTGGGCTTTGAGACTTTGTCACAGCCCTTTTTAGAGCTTAGTTATGAAATTCAGATCTAAAGGATTATTCACTTGGGAGCAGAACTTTTCTGACCCATTTCTGAACTACAAACAGTGCAGGATCTGCTGCATACCCCAACGTTAGATTGCAGTAAGTCATGGCCAAGGTACAGTGCTTAGCAATGCTGCTYTGTCCTGACCCAGATTACAGGGTTCAGACTTTGGTGGTGGGGATTTAAAGCCCTGTGTATGCTGTTTTCCAAGGCACGAAAGGGAAGTCATTCCCTCTGCAGGTTTACAACAGCTCCTAATATTCAGCCTCTACTAGTAATCAGAGAGATGGAGAAATGTTACAAATTTAATTCCTTCTTTGGGGATTTGCTTGGTAATGGGGCAGGAAGGGGAAAATGAGATCCCCTAAATCCATACACTGTGGGCTTTCAAATATGGAGTAAGGATGAACTTGGCTGGTGTGGTCTCTGATGCCCTCACGCTCCTGGCAGCCAAGGACGGACACAGGAAGGTTTAGTCATATTTCTTATGGTCCAGCCCAAGAGATCCCATGGGWATCTCTGTCTGCCCTGGTTCAAGAGGATACAAAACAGCCTTCCTATGCTATTTGACTCTTCTGCCAGAAACCAGGAAGCACAGAGGGCTGGCAGGAACAGCAGAAAGATTACAGTGTAACAATCGGATTTCCCATTCCCTTACACCACTAACACAATAAAAGCAAGCTACAAAACTTGGATGGCTCAGGTTGAGCTTGGTGTTGTCTGGCCAAAGCACTGCACACTCAAGGAAAGCATTGGGGGCCACGTGGGTCAGAGGTCTGGCCTTGGCTCATCTGCATGGGCCTGACTCTCCACCCTCCCCTTTATAGTGGGATAACCGCTGAATGCCATGGAGCAAAACCCAGTGGGAGAGGCAGGAGGAAAATTAGTCCTGCTATATTTAGATATGCATGATAATACAGCTCAGAAAACTGGGGATTTCTTTCCAAACAAAAGTTTTTATTTATAGATCGAATTAAAACACACACACACACACACACACACACAAACACACACACACACGAAGGAAAAAAAAAAAAAAAAAACACAACCCCCAACCCAGTGAATCTCATCTGGACACGGTCAGTGTTAGACAGAGGGCCCTGCAGTCTGGAACCGCATTTAGCCATACGCAGAGCAGAGATAGCAGCAGTCCAAGCCTCCCCCTCGCAGCACAGTGGCATGAGGGAAGGAGGATAAGATCAGTACCCCAGGCTCATTCATTCCTGCCCTACCTACCCAGGCTTTGCTTGGAAGAGGGATGGGATATTGGGAAAGTGGCGATCGACACAGACTAAGCAATATATCTGAAAGCTAGGGTTGTTGCTAAAAGTTAGAGACAGCTGCCCCCATGCTCTGAGCAAAAAAGAAAGAAAAAAAAAGGTGTAAACACATGATGATTAAGCTTTAGTGATAYAGTAAAACCTGGGGGGCTGGATCCAGAGCCTACTGAAACCCTCAAAGATGCTGGATTGTACCCCGGGACAAATTGCCCTGCAAGGCTCTGCGGACCAGAGCTGAAGGCCGTGAGTTTGTGGGAGAAGCGCCGTGGTAGCGGTTGGTCCCCTTCCCTTGGCAAGGCAGCAAGGCGCGCGCGGCGTACRCAGCAGCGCCGGTGTACGTGCAGTAGATGTGCCGCCGTCAGCTGCTCCGTGGCCGGTACTAGCAGCAATGACAATAACAAAAGGAGCCAGCACTTCTCTGAGCCATCACAGGGGAAAAAAATGTCAGCAATAAATACGCCTTCTCTTTCTCTTAAAAGAGCACTCAAACAAAGGCAGAAAATGAAAAGCCAGGAAATAATAAATTGCAGGAGGAAAATGGTAGCTCCGTTTCCCTGCCCTGCTATCAGCCCGTGCACCTGGGGTTTGCTCTAGGGCTTTTTCTCCCCCCTTCTCTCCCCATTTTGCTTTTACCGAGCTATTAAAAACTGGGAGTGGGTCTCCCCAGGTGGGCGGTGGGCAACGGGAACACTACCCAAACCCCACGAAAACAAAACACGCAGGGGGGAAAAAAATCAGTTCATCTCATAATGGCACCTAAGTTTCCTTTGCCATCAGCTCTCCCRGCCTCTGTCCTTCTTCGGACAGCCCGCCTGACCCCCTCCCGAGGTTAAAAACAGAAGACGACGACAACGTACAAACAAATTCCAGTGTTTTCGGGGGTGTCGAAGCGGGAGGAAGGAACTCGGGGAGGGACGCGGGGCTGAAGGGCAGTCTGAGACATGAAGACACGACGGAGTGTAATATACAGGCTGGGCAACAGTCGTTAAAGCAAATAGTAACACCTAAGCCACCGACCAATACAGACACCACAGAAGGGGACAAAAGTCGTCAGGGAAATTAAAAAGCAAAAACCAAAAGCGAGAAAATAATTACCCAACCTCCCCCCTCCCCTTTCCAAAAGGAAAAAAAAAAACAAAAACCCCGAACGGTCTGTAAGCACAGCTGCCCTGCGAGGCCGCCTCCGCGCCGGGCCGGGAGCGCCCGCGGTGCGCGCCGGGCGGCGTGCGGGAGGGCGCGAGCGCGGCGCGGGCGGCCCGGCGTCGCTTGCGTGGGGCGTGCGTGCGTGCGTGTGTGTGCGCGTGTGGGTGTGCACGCCGGTGGAGCGAGAGGTGTGTGTGAGTGTGTGTGCGTGTGTGGTGGGGGGGGGGCCGAGCTACACGTACCACTCCTTTTTGGAAATAAAAGATCCGTCGTTCTGCGAGACCATGTTCTCCGCTATGTCTAGCTGGTCGGGGTCGTACTGGAAGCCGAGTGTCCTCTCGTCGTAGGGCTCGGGGTGAGCCTCTCCCTCGTCCACCGTGAAGTACGGCCGCTTGGCATCCTCCTCGTATTTGTTGGGGCCGCCTAGCTTGCGCTCGCCTCCCACGTCCTCGTCCTCGTCCTCGTAGGTGCTGCCGCCCAGCGGGCCCGGCTTCTTCTCGTCGTCCGAGTCGTCGGGGTACTGGAGGTTTTGGGCCATGGGGGGGTGATGCTGCGGGATGCCGGCCTTACTGTAGCCGTTGCCGTACACGTGCTTCTTGGTGCTGTAGTCACCCTTGAAGGTGTGACGCCGGCGCCGGAGCACCACACCGAGCACCACGGCCACCACCAGGACCAGCGAGACGCCTCCCACTATGCCCCCAATCACGGGTGTGGGGATGTTCGGCTGCACCACGGATTTGCGATCATCGGTTGGAGACGGGGTGTAGGGAAATTCTGGGTAGGAAAAGACAGATGGAAGGGGGAACAGTGTCAAACCATGCGGAATCGCGCCCTTGCTCCGTGCTCTCGCTGCCGTTTTTTGTTTTTTTTTTTTTCTTTTCCAGGTGGAGGGGTGGGAAGATGAGGGTAAGGAACAGGGAAGGGAAAAATCGGGGAAAGGGGAAAAAGGTGCATCCTCAGAGGGGACGAGTGCAAAGGTGCTCTGTGCTAGCACGGGGCACGCAGCACGCCTGGCCGGGCGCGCCGAGCCCCGTGCAGGAGCCCGGCCGGCCAGAAGTGACATTTCCAGCTCCAGCCCACCCGCTTTCTCCCAAACTGCTCAGATCCCGTCCCTGCAGCCTGGACACTTTTCTTTTTACTGGGTGGCATTCCGGGGCTGGTTTGCCGTCGGTCCCCCCGCTCCCCTCCCATACACACGAATTCTCCGTGTCTGCCCGGTGCTACCGAGGGTCACAGCTTGCTCCCAAACCCGCTCGCCGACCCGGCCGTGCTCTGAACCGCGCGGGTACGGAGCTCCTGCGGTTTCCTTTCCTTCTGTTACTACCACGGCCAGCACAGTGCCACTGCAGATGCTAGTCTTGCTCCTACAGATACCCTGACCTATTTAAAAATAAATAAATAACTAAAAAGAGGAGAAGAAAAGCAATGGGAAAGAAGCTCCTTTCTCTTTCATGCTGTTCAGCGCACACATTTTGGCACAGATGAAGTTTGATCCAGGACTTAAATCGCCTTCCTGAGGCTCCCGCAGCAGCTGGTGCCCTGCTTGCCCGCCGGCACCGGCTCGGCAGCCCGCCGCCCGCACCGGCACGTGTCCCTTCCACGCAAACACCCGAGACGCCGGCTCAGGCCTCGCGCTCAGTTATGCAGGTGAAGATCGAGTTGCTGGTCTGGATTTACCCAGCTAGAGCTAAGAGCAGCACCCAGCAGCGTCGTACGACCAGCAGCGCGGCAGCCTGGGCTGCTCCTACGCCCGTCTCCCGCCCCGGCCGCGGCTGCGAGCTGCTGCTCCGCAGCCTGCTGGCCCCGGCTTTTCGCCCCGGCTGCTAAGGACAGGCACAGGCCGACGGGCGATCCCAGCGCGCCTGCCCGGGGCGGCATCGGGACGGGGCAGCGGGGAGGGAGGCCCTCAAAGACCGCGAGTTCAAGCAGGCTGTGGGGCAGAGTCCGCTTCCTGCCCCCTCTTCGCGAGCCTGCCGGACTCTGCTGCCGGTGGCCAAGCGTCCGTGTTAGGGCAGGAAATCTCAAAGAGGCCAGAGCTGGGCAGGGAGGGGGTCTCCCGGCAGCGCAGCCCTCTCAGGAGGGGGGGAGCAGAGRGCTTCCTCGGGGCAGAAACTGCTGCAGATTTTGGGCAACAGTTCTGAATTAATCGTTGGCCTGACCCTTGTGGCATAAGGTTTTGCTTGTGCCTGAGAGCTGTTTCAAACCRTTCCTGCCTTCCTCGGAATCATCCCAGCAAACATGATCCTGGTTTCCACAAGGCTGACTTGCTTTGAGCAAAATCTTGTGAGTCTGAACCCAGCCAAAGGGCAGCAAACTGGGCAAAAGAGGATGGGGGACAGGCAGATGGAGGGGTGCCCTTCCTCAGGCAGAATGAGGAGAAAGACTGCACAGGCAGGAGCCAGGATCTCTCTCCAAAGACGGACTCTGGTTGAAGACCAAGGGCACGTATGCCAGCACAGAGAGCTGGGGTTGGCTTCTGGGAAGCCAAAACCACAAACTGCATCAACAAAAAGCTTGTCACAGCCACTTGGTTAATGGAAAACCTCTCTGCAGAGACAGCAGGAAGTGTCACGTCCACCCCTGGTAGCCCTGGCTGCTGAGGGCTGTTCCCACCACGCATGCCTCCACAGCTCTCAGCAGCCCTGCCTGTGCTACCTCCCCAGGCTTGCTCCCACCGCCCCTTCCAGCCTTCCCGTCGCAGTGCCGTGCCGCGGCGTGGTGGCGGGGGGCACGGGCCCTTGTGCGTGGCTCCCGGAGCTGTGCCCAGTGCAAGGGTCCAGCTGGAGTTTGAGCTGGTGCAAGGGGAGACCACCAAGCTCAGGCACCCACGGGCTCTGGACTGAACCCTCTTTCTCTTCGGCAGTGCTACCAGGCTTTTCCCCCAAGCAGGGCTGCTTTTGTGCCTGGGACCAGGGCTCCCAGCACCCCACCCTGGAAAGACCCAGCTGTGGCATGCATGCCGATGGGGAGAGGGAGGCTCGGGCTCCCTGAGTGATCCTCCTCCGCCGACCAGCTCTGGAAAACAGGCAGGGCGGAGAGGCGAGATCTGACTACATSTTCAAAAGGCGCTTGGCCCATTTTTCTGTTAACAGCCTCACTAACAGCCCAGGTTGTAGGCATGGAGTGGGGGGGGGGAATGCTCCTCTACCTTTTTCATATAAATTTATCTTTTTCGTGCCCTTTGCGCTGCTCGCCCCCGAGATAACACTCGCCTACGTGCCACCCCCCTGCCACTGCCAACGCCGTGGACATGAAAATTAACACGTCACTGTGTTGGATTTCACACGTTATTGAAGGAATGAACTATTTTCTGCTCGCATCCCATCCCCGTCCTCCTCGCAGTGGCCCAGTTCCCATGCCAGAGAAAACAAAACCAAACTGTGGGAAGAGACGGGGAGAGGGAGAAAGGAGCTGGGAAGATTGCAAGCTAGCAGCCAGTCACCCCCTCCCTACCCAAACAGTTTGCTCTTCCCCCGGCCGCCCGCCGCGCTGCCCCAGAGCCTGCAGAAGCGAGTGGCTCTGGGCACGCAGGAGAGGGGGAGAAAATGGATGAAAAGGAGGAGTTAGCGCCCCAGAAAGCGGAGGGGAAGGCCGGCTAGGAGCGGGGGTTGCTGCCGCTGGATGGCGGTGCAGACCGCCGCCGGCCCCGGGCTCTGCCCGGCTCCCCCGCGAGCCCCGGCGCCGGCTGGGCCCAGCACACCGAAGGGTGGCAGGGGCTGCCCGCAGCGTGCTGGCCACGGCCCGGGCAAGCGGCAGCAAGCCGAGGGGGCAGGAGCTGCACCGCCGCGGGGGGGGGGGGGGGTGAGGAGCTGCGGGCGGGCATCACCCGGCGCCCCGTTTGCCGTCACCCCCCGCCTGCGACCCAAGCTCTCGCGGCAGCTGGGAGGCAGAGCCTGGCCCGGTGCCTCCTTCCTCCACGTTTAACCGCCAAGTTAATTAATGACTCGGGGCAGGTCCGGTGCACGACTCCACGCCGCTGCCGCCGCCGGCCCGACGAAGCGGGGTTTACCCCCTCTGCCCACCGAAGACGCGCGAGCCGCAGCCACGCAGGAGAGGGGAAAGTGTGGGAAAAGGATCCCCTTTTTGTGTGTGAGAGGCGCGTGAAATGCTTGGAAACCGGCGCGATGCCTGAGCAGCAGCGCTGAGCGCGCTGGGGGCCCCATGTGAAAAATCCATTAGGAAAAGCCTGCAGAGAATTAAAGCCGCTGTGAAAAGTGGACTGAAGAAACAGGAGCCAGCGCAGCGGAGGGAGGGGGAACAAGCCAGGCTTTAATGCCAATATAAAGAGCCTCCCCCCGTCCTGCCACCCCCTAGCCCTCATAAAAACAGGGAGTGCTGTATGAACAGGAATGAAAGCAGCAGCGCTGCCTCCTCCCTGCCCCGCTCTGCCAGCTGTTGCATTCAGCCCAGCTTCCCGTCCCCGTGCCAGGAGCCAGCCCTCGCGGGGCGGCAGCTGGGAGCGCGGGGAGACGAGGGGTCGCTCTGGGCTCTGCTCTGGCACGGGGCCGAGCCCACACATCCCCTTTGATCCCTGGCTGGTTTCCAATAAAAATGAGACCTATGCAGATCATGCTACCTGTCCATCAGTCCCCTATCGAATGCTTTTTGAGCCTTGCTGGCCAAGCGGCCAGTACCAGCAACAGTACTTGCAGGTTCAGCTGCTGCAGCCAAATGCATCCCTGGGGATATGCACCTTGCAAACCTGATTTTTTTTTTTTTTTTTTGAGATGCCCATTACTGGCATGAAGATACCAGGAAAGCTGACGGGTCCACGGAGCGTCCCAGCTCCCAGACGCTCTCAGCAAATGCAGCAGTGATAGTTGTTAGTTCTTTCCAAGAGGCAAGAGAGCTGATGGCCTCCTTTCCTTGCAGGTATAGGCCACAGCAAGGCCTGTGACCCTTGCTGTTAAGCACACGTGTGTGGGGGTGAAGGTAGGGAAGTGCCTCCGGGCCCRCCCCAGCACGGACAGGGCTGTGGCACGGGGAGCCCCGTAGTGTTGCTGTCCTCTTGCAATGCCCCTGCTTGCTGGCCATGGCAGTCCTTGTGGAAACCGTCTCCCCTCTCCCTTCTGCCTTTCCCTTCTTCACAGTGGCATCTCTGCTCCCCTTCTACTGGAGCGAGGTGGGAGTGGGGGGAGAGGAGGCAGCGGGGGTGGAAAAACCACTGGAAACTAATCCAGAAGTTCAGCAGCTGCTGCCGGCATTTCGGAGTGTGACGGCTTTTAGGCCAGATGCCAAATGTGCCTTAGGTTTTAATCTCTCTGTCAGGTCACCTACTGCTTGTCAATCAAACGCTGCTCCCACAGAGGCCATTGGCACAGATGCCATCAGACAGGTTGCAGTAGCAGAAATCCAGAAGAGTAGCATCAAACGGACCTCCCCATCCCCAACTTCCCCTTCTCCCCCCCCCCCTTGGTGTATGTCTTCCTACCTAAAGGAGCACAGCGCTTGCTGGCATGGCCCGGCTCGGGGCTTGCCACCCGGCAGGAGCCTGGCTTTGGGTGCACCTGCCGGTAGGCTCGGGGTTTAATGCTTCCCGGAAAGGCTTCTCCCTCGCGCTCGGCGCCTGCAACAAAAGGGCCGGCCGCCGCATGGCGGAGGGCTCCAGCAAGCCCCGCGGGCTGTTTGCAATGACCTTGCTGGGATGAGATCACCGGTGGTGTGTAAATAACTCCGCTGCAAGCCGGGCAAACCGGGGGCAGCCGGCCTCCCCCCTCGCTTTCCCAGCGCCTCCTCCCCTCGCTGCCTTGCAGCCACAGCCTCTTGCTCGGCTCCAAACCAGCCTGCCTGCAGGTCCGGAGAGACCGGCGGCCCTCGCGCAAGGAAGGACGCGGAGCCTCCAGTCCGGGCACCCGCTGCCCAGCACACATGTGCAYGGTGTCTCCTTGAAATCTGGCGGCTGCAGAGGCAGGGGTACACAAAGCAAGCGGCCCTGCGTATCCCAGAGGAAACGGACCCTTCCTGGCCTTGGGAAACGGCAGGAGCCCTGAAGTGCAGTGTCTGACAGCAGCCGTGGTCTCAGCACAGGCTCTGCTTCCAGTGCTCTCCCCCCACCACTTAGCTCTAGCACTGTGGCTTTCCTTTGGGTTTGAAGTTTGCCTGGTGCTCGAGGCCCGTGGGCAGAAGAGATGTTTTAACATCTTCTTCCTCGTGCTTGCTCTGGCTGAAGCCAATTCACAAGTGCATGAACGCACACACAGGTGTTCATGTGTACACACGGGCACGATCGCAGGAGTGCCTATGTGCACAGGTACAGATAGACACGCACATCCAAGCACATCTTCATAAATGCATGCCAGTTCACGCACGCAAATGCACTGATGCTCTTGTGCTCGTGCATACACGTACACAGCTGCGGACGCACACTGTGCGTGTGTGTGTGCCCGGAAACAGCTCGGGGTCATGTGGTGGACGTATGTACGTGCATGCCCACGTCTCCACGCAAGATCACCACCCAGCTGTGCAGACATGCAGGGACGCCTGTGCAGGCCCGGGCGGTCTATAACCAGAGCCTGTTGTTGTGCCACACAACCGCCTCTAATGAATAGTTACAAGTCACACTACATGGCTTGGCTGCGACTGACAAAGGTCCTGCAAGGCAGGAGAAGCTATTACAGGAACAGATTGCAGGAATAAAATATTAAATTTCCACTTATCAATCTCTTTAATGTGCTGTAACTCTAACAGTAGCATTCAGCTTTTTCTCCCTGAACAAATTGCCCTCTCTGCAAGGAGGGGAGCTGCACTAACCCTGTGGTCCTCCTCTCAGGGCCTGGGGCTGGGAGGAAGGATGCAGGGGTGACAGGAGGGGGCGGAAGGTCCACGTGTGTGAGAAAGGCGCCAGCGGAGCAGGAGGAGGAAGGTCGCTGCAGGTTTTTATCTGCTTTAGCCTCCCATTTTTTTTTTTCTCCCAAGGCTGGCTGCTCACTAGATTGAACTCCATTTATTGCATGCAGCTCTTGAAAGAGGTTTTGTGGTCCACTGACAATCCCTAAATTGCCTGCAAGACCCAAACAAATGTACCTGTAATAGCTGAGCGAGGCTGGCTGAGCCTTCCCCAGCGCTGGCCTAATCGGGCCTTAGGGAGAACTGAATAAACATATTCAGATCCCATGAATTATTAAAAGGATTTTTTTTTTTTGACTTGGTGGAGCCCTGGCCTAACGAGTTGGCTGCTAATCCCTCCTAGCATGGCAGCTGTTGGTGCGTCCCTCCTTCCCACTCATTTAACCTCAACCCCACAACTCAGACCTTTGGGAATACGTTTCAGATTACAGGCAGGCAGGCATCAGTCCAAACTCATTCCCTAGAAACCTTGCCAGATCCTGTGCGAGACCATTGCTCTATCAGCCCACTGAAAAACCACCAGGCAGGGGAGATTTCCCGAGGCCCAAGGGGGAACCCACAACCCTGCGCCCCATGCAAGGGGACCGGCACAGCCGCTTGGGCTATGCTGTTACCGTTGCACTAAGATAGATAAAATAACCGCAGGTGGCAGTAGGRAAGATGAGGGGAGGACTGTACCTGCTCTCTGAGAACGTGTGGCTTGACAGAGCAAGAAACAGGAGGTGGCTTCACAGACAGAAAGACAGCTAAAAACGGATGTATAGGCTACACAGAGATGTAAAATRAGATACTGTTAAAGAGAGCCTCTTGGTCCCTAAGTCTTCTGCAATATCTGTGRTGAATCCCACCTCTTTCTCTTAAACTGAGGACAAAGCTGGGGGCATTTTCTCTCTGATCACTGCTTCAAATGTGACCCAAGGTGCTAGTTATTGCACTGGATGGTTTCCTATGGCTGATGGGAAGCAAGTCTGCTCAGTTCGTACCAGGCAGTTGTCTGCTCTGTCCCAGCAATACAATGCCGTCGGTGGGCAACTCACGTGAAGTGGTTAGTGACTAAAGGGATTCTGGCCATGACCATCCCCTGGCTTTTGGTGTTCTAGCAGTGCCGTGGCAGGGCGGATGCTCTGATGCTGGGCTGAAGCTATTCTAAACAAAGCCCTTGATYATTCAGGTTCCTTTCACTAGCAAATGAAAAATCCCCCAGAGAAAAMCATATACTAGGAACAACTCAGCAGGCAAGGATCCAGGACAGGAGGTGTGAATTAAAGGCCTGTTACAGTGATAATAATCATAAATAAATACTTGGTAATTAGCATCTAATTAGCACATCTCATCCATTGACCTCCAAGCACTTGGATAGAGGAAAATTAGCCTGGTTACAGAAGAGGGGAACTGAGACAGTGAGGATGCCAAATACAACGTTACTGCTATTTTCAGGAGGTCAGCTGCCCAGGCCTTGTTTTTAAGCTAGCTCAGCAGTCTCCACTGCAGGACGGCGGGCGTGCTGGGGCTGGAGCCCAGCTCTCCTGAGAAGCCAGTTTCATCTACCTCAGATTAGGCAGGTCTTTGAGGAACAAGCCATCTCAAAGAGGTGGCCCACTATGACAACCACAGATGCTGTGGTTTGCCCTCTGCTAGACTCCAAGAAGGTCTAACAGTCCTCGTACTGGTGTCCAGTGCCTTTCAATGTGTGYGCGCTAGCCCAGAGGTGACTCAGACTGCTTTTGCCATGCCTTGTGAGTGCAGAAAGCTCTGCTTCTTTTCACCACATTGGTTCTGTATTTCTCATGCTTTGGGAAAGTCCTCAGTCAGCAGAATGCCTCATCACCCATCCACCTCTGTGCCAGCAGCAGAGCAGCACCCATGCAGTTTGTCACATTTGCAGGAAGCCAGCTGCTCTCCAAACCACCTGTGGGCAGTCACAGTGGCTGTGCTCTCCCCAGAGAGAGCAGGTCTGGGGCTGCAGWCCCCACAGGCCCCACCATGGGCCCAGCTGCAAAGCGGCCTTGTGCAGAGCATGGTTTGTGCTGCCTGTCCTCTAGAGAGCAGTCCCATTTTGGGGTGTTGGAAGAACACCCAAAGGGAGTCAGTGCTGAGSCCCAGCAGCACTGCTAGCTCACTGGAATGCCAAAGAAGAGCACTAGCGAGTCTTCTCAGCCACCATTAAGTCTCCCAGCTGTGCAGGGCTACTCAGTTGGTGGCTGCCTGCTGTATCTGCTGTGAGCCTAGAGCCCACCACAGCACGCAGCTTCCCTTCTGTGCCACCAGCTCACTGCTACAAGAGATACCTCCAGCTCTCATGAGACCTGGTCACCACCTAGCTGTCATTAGCCTACTGACAAGAGGTGTCACTCTTTTTATCCCCTAGGAATGGGGTAAATTTCCCTTCCCTGCTCTCAAAGCACTGAGCCACTTCTCTTTGGCGATGCTTTACGGTGTTACTTCATCTCTCTGAAATCAGGCTATTGCCATATTTTACTTCCTCCCTTTGACCCGTTTCTCGACATCACTTTCTCTCCCTGATATTACGTAGGCATATCCACACATCTTTTTCCCTTTCTTGTAGCTACAGTGATTTGCAAGTAATCAAATCCTTTCCCTCTGTCTCATATGACATCACATAACATCACTTCCCTGCTTCCTGCATCTTGTGATGTTACTCCTTTCTGAAGCCCAAAGCTGTTTGTGTCTTCACGGCCTGCCTCTGAGCAATTTGTGACAGCAAGGTGAGCAAGTGCACAGACAAATACAGGATTAGAAGAAGCACAAACGAGAAATCATCTGAGTTGCCTGAAGTCAGGACCACAAAACACCTGAACAAATGGCTTGTCCATCTCATGCTTTACTGCCTCAGCAGCATTTAGCCTTGTCCTACCCCTTTTCCTGTTTTCCAACATCCCTGACATTTCTTAGCTTTTAACAAGTCCAGTGATCTCTGTGAACCSAAAGCAGAAAAGAAGACAAGGGAAAATGAGATCAAATGCATCTTAGTGTAAAAAAGGAGCAGAGAACAAGAGGAAAGGAGATAAAATACAAGCCAGATGAGTCCAAAACCAATGCAAAACAAAGAACTCYTCTGCATACTTTGCATCAAGAAACTCCCCACCCCTAGAAAGAGAAGCTGATGTTCAAGACAAAGAAGTTAAAAATGATTRGTAGTTTATTAGCAGCTCACACTCCCCTCTCCCCACCATTTCCTCCTCTTTCTTACAGTGTACACCATATTTTTTCCTACCTGTGACATTGACTTCCACCAAGCCTGACCGTGTACCGATGGCATTGGAGGCCTCACAGATGTAGGTGCCAGCTACACTGTAGGAAACAGGCCCTTTGAAGTAGATGGTGTTGTTCTGGATTTCCACGCTCCCTGGCAGAGTCCCGTTTGGCCTAGGGGGAAGAAAGATCATGGCTGACCCCTGAGATGGTACTCGGGAGGGTCAAGAAGCATTGCAGAGAGATGGTGACATGCTGATTCTGCTCTTGCCCTTGGGTAGGTCCAGAACGCAGTGGTGCTGGCTGGAAAATACTTGTTTATGTTATCAGACTTTAAACCAAGCCCCTGCAGAACTACAGGAAAGAGTCAGTGGAGTGTCTTCAAGGTAAATTTGCTGCATGATGAGAACCAGATTGTTTATATGGACTCTCCYCAAGCTCTCTACTGTACCGACCCATAAACCACTGACTCAGAGCAGTGAAGTGCTGAGAGCCACAGCAGCTTTGCTGTTCTGGTCAACCTGCATTTTAGCCTTTTTTAAATCTCTGTGATTACAAGAGTCACTGAGGTATGGGATCACCCACAGCCCCTTGGATTTGTGTAGCACTTTCAGTCTACACAGTTCCSATATAGGTGGTAGCTTCAGGCAAGATGGCTAGGTCATTGCTTTGTTTCAGCTAGCCCACCTCCGTCAGGCTCACCCCTTCTCCATCCCTGACTTTCCACTTGATAGCAAACGCAGGAATCAGACACCAACCTGACCCTGCTTTGCTCCRGTTTCCTGCCCATATATCTCTCCTGGGCAGCTGATCAGCCAGTGTTAATTGCAACTCTAGCTTGAGTAGAACATTGCTGATTTACAACCCTACCGTCTCTGGCCTGCCCATGTCAGAGGAGTCAGGTAAGTGCAAAACTGGAATAATGCAAAACTGAGTCTGGAGATGTACAGAATGAATGAACAAAGGCAGATAAAAAAATAAGTAAGACTGTGTGCTAGGAAAAGACACACATGGCCTGGTTATTCTTAATTACTGAAGTAAAGTAAAGTAATTACTTCTCTTAGTCAATTAAAAATTACTCAAGTAATTCTTTCCCCTCCTCCCAACAAAAATGTTCACATATTGTCAGCAATTTATAGGAAACAAAAGGGAATAATGGGGTATAATTATGTTTGTGCCTAACTGCCCATGCACGTTTTACATGTCTATATATACACACATGCACATACGTGTAACAAACACATTATACAGAAAAAGGGGGGCATTCTTTTCCAGCTATACCCAGCCAGTGGGTAATAGTGAACAACAAGGTATCCTAATGTTGGTCCTCTGAGTGAAGCCACAAAGTCAAGGGCACATCTAGAAACTAAGCACCTTGTAAGAGGAGGCGGTGGGATGCTAAAGAAGGCTTTTGCTTCCTCTAAGAGCTCCCCTGACTATTGCTCATTAGCATCCAAACAAGAGAAGAGGAAACAAGTGCTGGTTTTCACATTCCAGGCAGGAGCAAACTGTCACCAGCAGCAGTTGCTGCCTGACCCCCAGCAATGGAAAGAGGCACATATGAGTACAYGGGTAAACCAATAGCCCTGATGGCCATTTCTCTGGCTGACCAGTAGGGTCCTGTCAAGGCAATGGGGAAATCAGTTTGACAATATTMAAGTGGCTGTGGGGAAGGAAGGGATGGCCATAGATTTTATTTCTATTCCTTACATCCCTATGMTCCCTCCCCACATGTCTAAGTGGCTGGCAGCTGTGCAATTATTTATCAGGTTTTCATGCCACCACCTTGGTCTGCCTCTGTCTCCCAGGGCCCTGCTCACAGGCAGCCTGTGGCCAAGAACAGGAGAACAGGAGCCTGAGCTGAAAGAGCCAGGAGGCAACTCTGTGCCCCAGATTTTTCTTCCTCTTTTCTTTTCCTTCTCTATTTCCTTCAATCTTACTTGGTCTCTCTCACTCTCTACTTCTTTCCTCTTCTTTCACTTCCCTTCTCCTTACCTCCAGCCGCACTCTGTCTTTCCTTTCCATCCTCTTTCAGGTCAATAGCCCTATATTCAGTCCTAACTGCTCTACTAAACTTGCAGAAAAGTAGAGGTTTTGGAATTAGACTGAAGCATTATTGGGCTTAGAAGCCTGCACTTTTTAATTATGTTCTCTCTCTCTCTCTCTCTCTCTCTCCATTTTTCTCTTCTTTTTCCCTATAGCTCCTTCTCAAAGCAAAGCACTGATGCTCCCAAGCTCTTAACTGTAAGTCAAGAAACCCTTGCCAGGACAGCAGTCTGAACAGACTTACACACAGCTTACAGAGAATCAATAGGAAAACTCTTCTTTCTAGTGTTCACAAAAGCACATAGGGACTGACTTGGTATCTGGCCTAAAGATGCACTGTTCCCAAAAATCATTTCTCGGGATTTATTACCAAYGCAGTTTGTCAACTATGCATGCAAATGAAGTGTCATACTCAGACTTGCAATGTCCTGACTCCTGCATCCCCTGTTGTTTTTAGAGACTAGTTGGTAGCTCACCCTTTTGCCTGCCCTGGGCTTCAGAAACATCACCTGGCTGAGAAGTTCAGCACCTGGTTACCCTGTGCTTCAGCCCTCAGCCTGCCCTCAGCATCACTATCATCGCAGGAGCTGGATACCCCAGATGAGACCAGGGACTGCTTGTGCAGCTTGTCTCTCCATACGAAGCGAGAGAGCTCCTGCCTCAGAGACTCTGGTGGTGAGGCACCCAACAAGAGTCCTGCGCAGAAGGAATAGCAGAACAAAGGAATAAAGTAACTTGCCCAAAAGCAGAGACAAAACCTGTCTCCAGTGCCCCAGCTCCATCTCACAGGGCTTGTGGCAGCTCAATTAGCCAGCTCTGCCACCCTGAAGTAGCCTAAACTGGCATCTCTTCTGCCTTGGGTGCTACAAGGGGCATCTTTACTTCTAACACTTCCCTGGCAATGTTGTGAGGAACTCAGAGAGCCCCCTTGGAGTTTAACTACAACTGGCAGAACCAACAAAGGGAGAGAACTGGGGAGGATAATTTTAAAAGAGGCAAGAAAAACAATCCTCTTCAGACTTGTATTGTGAACAGTTTGATCTGGGAAGTGAAATGAGAGAGAATATGCCTGGCTGCTTGCAAAGCCATTCTGAGAGCCTCTTTGCTTATGACAAATGCTAGCTGAAAAGAAGAAAGGATCCGTTTGATCATTTTTTTTAAAGCTACAAGAGTGCTTACGGAAAAAAGAAAGAGAGAGAGAGAGAACCACCTCAGGTTCCATCAATTCTCATCTGACTCCCCAGACACCTCTTGCTCACTTCTCAGTCCCTTTAGTGTATTCAGCCAAAAGCTAAAACCCTGGTGGAGATAGAATTGCTTCTGTTTAATGTCTGACATGTGGGGATGACTGCTCCAAAGGGGAGCTCCTGGTTACAGCCAGGGCTGATTCCAGGGAAAGATTTTTTCAGATGCAAAGATGTTTTGTGTTATTTGAGCCCTTATATGAAGAGGAAGTCCTGGCTCTTTTTTCTAGCTCTGCTACTGAAGTATTTAGTGATGCTGGGCAAATTATTTACCTTGCCACATCTCAGTTGCCCCACATCACCAGAGAACAATATTAATCCAGTTGGACTGGAGGATGCCACAGGGAAGAACCAGATGAAGGACAGGAGATAACCACTGTCTGTCCCAAGACGAGGTGGCTATGTGTGGGTCAGGCCAAACTCCAGTTCCGGTTGTGTTAGTTTGAGGCTGTGGACCATGTGAAACTTCTGATAAAGCCCTCCCTCACCAACACATGCTGCCCTCTGGATGTGGCTGGCAGAGGAACAAGCCTCGGGTAGTGACTTGTTTGGCTCTGACAAGCTCAGCTTCAGAGAATGGTCAGCACAGGGGTGGGTGAGCTGGAAATGCAAAGGCTGAAGAGAAGTTTCCTTGCTTTGCAAATACAGAAATTCATTCCAATCCCCCTTGCAATGAAGGCTTCCTAACAGGGATGTGCCAGGGAACCAAAGCCAGTTCCGAGCTTCCCAAAGAAGCACAGCTTCAGCCACTACAAGGGTCCAGCTCTCCTCTCTCATGTGCACGTTTTACCTTGGACAGACACCACTGACAGTAATGGGACTGGGCCCTTTGTTTAAGGATGGACTGGAAGATGACTGAGGTTTCTATAGGGGCTCCTTGTCCCTGGATGAAGATTAAATGTGCTGCTGGGGGTAGGAGGACTGTAGCACTTACAGCTTCCATTCATAGGTGTGAGCCGGGGGGTTGGCATCAGATTTGCATATCAGCTTTACATCCTTCCGGTTGAGAAACCAGTTGCCATCAAAGCCCTCAATAGTGACTTCTGGCTCATCTGCAAGGGGAAGAAAAGGGTAGAGAAAGCAGGACAAAAGGAGAGGGAAAAGTTATGKAAAATGAAGGAGGAGGAAATTAAATAGGAAGAGATGAAGGAATGGGGATAGGAGAGGGATTGAAAGGTGTAAAAGATGATGGGACAAAGAATATGAGAAAGGATGAATGAAARAGAGAAGAGGAGGAACAAAGTGACATGGCAGAGGCAGAGAGGGAAAGAAGATGTGAGAAAGGGAAAGCATATGATTATTCCAAGGGATCACTTCATTTTTTAACTCTCCAGAAAAAGAGCAACACCCAACTCAACCTCCCTACCCGACCAGCATCCTCCATTTAGAAAAATCCTCCTTTGCTGGACTTTATCCTCTGCCCTGGGGATCAACAACAGAGGATTGCTCTCCAGCCCTGCCCACACTCACTTACACTGCACGTTGAGGGTCATGCTGTCAGTGAAGCGATCCAGCTGATAATTCACGACGCACATGAGCTGCTGCCGGTGGGCCTCTCGGCTTGGCACTAGCCGGTACCGGCTGATCACTGTGATGGTCCCATTGCTATTCCGGATCTCCTGAAACTCCGCTTCCCCTTTGAGTTTGGTATCCCAAGTGACAGTGCTGGGGGGCTTCCCGTTAGAGGAGGTGCAAGTAGCCACCAAGATCTTTTCTGTCCTGCCAGACTTAGCAATAAGTGGTCGAGTGGTGCCCTCCATCCAATTTGTGGGTTTGGCTACAAGGAGATGCAAGAAAGGAGGAGGAGGAGAAGAAAAGCGCACAAAGGGATGGTTAGAAAAACAATGCYAGCCTCTCTGCTCCAACACAAGACACGTCTGGCACCGCTGAGCCTGTGACAGACCTTCTGATCAATCCACAGCTGGTGCAAATTGGGAGCAACATACTCTGCGGAAAGAATGGTGGAGATGCACTAGATGTATAGCTACAGAATGGAAAGTCAGTCCTTTCCTTCCATAGGTTTTCAGTCCTATATTAGAATGTGAAACTCAAATTGGAGAGCAAGTGAACCACATAAACCTTGGATGGGGTCAATCCACTCATAACCCTAAATCCCATGGAGGAACTCTTTGTGCTTAGGATCCCTCTGGTGTATTTTACCTCTGTTCACTTGAAAGGCACCAGCACATTAAACCTCACCAAGCCCACAGAGAACAGAACACAGTTATTGTCCCTACATTAAGAAACTGGAAAACTGAGGCCTGGAAGAAGGAAGTGACGTTCCTGAGACAGCTCAGTGAACCAGAGAGTTAATCCAGCCACTCTGTTTTCCCTGTTCTTCATCTCCTTATGGTCAACTTGAAAGAGCATTGTAGGTGAAATTTATACTCAAGATTCACCTCTGCCCTGAGTTCCCAGGACTTGAGTCTCAGATCCTACCAGATCTGTTTAACTGGAGGCAATGGTTCACACTAAAAAGTCTGTCCAGTGTCTTACCCAGCACAGTGAGGTTCAGTTGACTTTCCCGGTTGCCAGCTGGGAAGGTAGCAAACTCACAGATGTAAACTCCCTCATCCTCCAGCTCTAGCCGAGAGAGTTGAATGGTGACATCTTTGAAGGAAGGGTTCCGGAAAGTCACCCGGTCTTTGTAGGGAGACAGGATGGAGACCCCCATGGCAGGGTTGTAGATGGCCACATTTTGCTTGGAGCCATTGGTGGCTTTCTGCCACGTGACCTGTGTGATCTTCACATTGGGGAGCAGATTGGTGAAGCTGCAGTGCAGGACCACATCTGTCCCGATGAACCCCGAGACTGTGTCATTGACTAAGACAGTCTGAGCTTGCAGCCCTGTAATGACATGGAAAGACATAAATACACACRTACTGCTGAAAGAGAAGAAAAGAAAGTTTCTTTAATACTAGGCCCATGAACCCTTTTATTCTGTTTGCTTCTTCCTGTCATGGCTGATCACAGAACAGTCTATGGCTATCTCCCGAATTCCAGCTGCTCTACATGTGAATTAGGCTGCAAGAGAGTGCTTGCTTCTGGCACCACTTTCACGACTTAYTAACTAGAGATCCTCCTAGCCCCATGGCCACAGTCTCTGCCTTGCAGTTTTCTGGAGAGCTCTCAAGCCCCTGAAGACCAGCTGATGCAGAGTCCTTATCTATAAAGAGCATCTGAGCCAACAGCAACATAGGATGCCAATCTCTTGCATCCCTTATCAGGGCTGACTGATTGGGCTCATCACAGTACTTCCTGCAACTACCCTGAACGAGAGATGACAAAGTCTTCTCTGCAACTCCTAGCAGCTTCATTGCTGTTGATAAACACCACCACTCCCTTCCAATCTTGATGATCWGTCTCACTGGATAACTCTTCACTATGACCATCTTTAATGCTCTGGAGCCAGCCTAAGGTTCATGATCATCAATAGGCACAGGTCTTGAAAATGAATACTTTCTTTCCTTTTGCCTTCAACTTTGGAAGGCACTAAATCAGTTACTGTAAATATACAGAATATTTGTGTATCTGTAGGCATACAAAGGCATGGATATTTACCAGCACAGTTTGTACTAACATATGTTAACACACACTCAGACATCCATTTAATCCTGTTGGAGGTGCAYCAGGAATTATATGAGTTGCAAAGATCAAGGCCCTAATTTCAGACTAGCAATAGCTCCTGACTAAGAGCAGGGTTATGGCAGTGTCCGTACACTTTGGATGATCTGCCTGCATAATCTAGATTTTTTGTATGTGACTGTGGTCCAGAAATAGCTGTATTTAGGAAACTTCCATCTTGATACTGTGGAGTAAAGATGAAAGCTGCTGGGGAAAAGTGGTGGTTAGTCGTCATGACTGCTACTCTGTGTCAGTTGAATCCTCCCATGACAACTAGAGAAAAATGTCTCCCACCAGACCAATCCTGAAATTCATCTTTGGCTGCCACTCTGTCTTTCCCTAATCTGTGTGATTCTGAGATAATGCTCTTGTAATTATGTAGCCAGTATTTATATGAGAAATACAATGGAGATGCAAAGTGGTGAGAACAAGAAAAGCAGGTTTTGCTCACTCCTTCTGGCAGAATGCAAAATTGGATGTATTCTGGGAGACAGAGAGAAGAAAAGAAAGAATGGAGTAAGGAAAAAGAAAAGATGTACAAAGAGTGAGGAAGATGAAAGGCTGATGAAAGTCTGGGGAAAGAAAAAAAAGGGATGGCAAGGGAAGCAGGACAGTATCTTCTAATGAACATTTCTGAAATGTCTCGTTTCAGTGTGATGACATCAGTGCTGTTACTTATCACCCCTACCCTGTTCTTCCAGYGAATAAATGGGACCCCTGAGTGCAAGGCCATAATTAACTCCTCAGTCTTGGCCCCACAAACAAGAGATGTGCACTGTGACTGCTACACATGAACCTGKGCAAAATCAGTATCTCCTTATGCATTTTGACAGACATAGAAGTGTAGGAAAATATAAGTCTTCTCACCCACAAACAACAACATCTTTATCATCCTCTCTGCAAGGCCCCATGTAGCCTCCTCAATCCATGCTTGCTGTATGCAGTCTGACTTTAGTCCTGACTTCTCATCTAAGCCTCTTCTTTCTCCCCYCTTCCTTCCCTCCCTCCATGCCAAGCCTGTGATCCTGAGGACAAGCCTCAACAATCAAGAGTGCCCTGAGACGCCATCAGCTGACCACAAGYAGCAGCAATTAAGACCAAAATTCAGTCTCTAGAGCTTTGTGCAGACTTGCCCCTTTCCCTGAGTCAAGTCCTAGTTTGCCCCACACCCTACAGCTGGGGCTGGGTGCTGAGGAACGTCTTTCAGCACTGCTTACAGCCACAGCAAAGCACTGGTGCCCTCATGTGCCTGCATGCACAAATCCTTCAGAAGCTCAGCTGACAAAGTAGCATGTTCCCGGTCACAATGTTGTATTGCCATGAATAATGTCCTTTCTGAAAACAGAGAGAAGTGATGTTCCTGCTCTGAGGTCATCAACAACTGGTCTGTGTTTTTCCATGCTGTTTGGAATCACTGGCTTTGGGAAAAGGATGTCCAGGCAGTAAGACATCGTGGAACACCTTTTTGATACCAGTGTGGCTTGTGTGCTGGGGAACTGCTGGTCCACAGTGGCCATTCTGATGAAATGAGAGCAGCAAGTGCAGAGCAAGGCTGGATTCAGATAATGCTGTCCTAGGATTTGAGGAAAGAATGAGTGGATGGGGAGGAGGGAGATGTTTCCAACTTGCTTTGCAGCAAGCTCAATTCCTTCAAACCTGGAGGTGAGAAAGCCTCTTTKAGAGTTGCCCACACCTGCAGAGGTGAGCAACAGCTTTGCCAAGCAGTCTGGCTCTGAAGCATTTAGGAACCTTGCAAAGCATGTGGGAGCTTGCCAGAGAGCAAAAGCAATCACGTAGCAAAGGCCCTGGGAACAACCTGCCACCCATCTCACAGCTGCCTGGCTGTAGGTGTGCGGAGCACTCCCTCTTTCTCCCAAGCCTGGAGGAGAGCAGATTCATCAGCACTCATCCCCACCTCTCTCATGAAGGGCCAGTGCCCTGGAGCAGAGCCTGCCTGGGGCCAGGGCGATGGTGCAGCTGGTTCCAGTTCCACACAAGTGCCAAGACCCACCATATGCCTCAGCTGTTCCCTTTGAACCACACTTTCGAAATCCCAATAAAAGAGGCCACATTCGCAATGGGTTGGGCGCCTGACAGCAGGAAGTTGTGGCTCTGAACCTCCTTGCAGTACCAGAAAAGCAGGAGACAGGACAAACACTATGGGGACAAGGGGAAGGAAAACTGCTGGGTCCCTCTCAGGCACCTCTTTCCTCTACCTTAAGCAGCATGCTTACCCTACCCCTGCCAGGGGATCCATGCATCAATGAAGACTGTACTTGGATACAAATTCGGAAAAAAACAGACCTTAAAGCTTATGAACCTGACCTTGATCTCTAGGCATCCATCAATCCCCAGAATTGTCTTGCAACCTCTTCCCACGTGCAAAGAGGCAGACTTTTGGCTAGGCAAGAAGCCATTGCCAGTTGAGGACTGCTTGCCAACAATAAAATGCTGCCAAAGCTGGGATTCACGTCCCTACATGTAGCAGCTTTAACAAAAAAACATTCCAAACTTTCTAGAGGCTTCAAGGGAAAAGGGAAAAAAGTCAGAAGAAATAACAACAAAAAAAACCCTCAAACACTGTGGAAATCATGTTTCCTTTCCAGGTGACTGAGTAACTCGTGGCGCTTTTGCAAGACAGGGTAAACTCTTTTGAGTTCTGTTCCTCCAAACCTTCCATTAGAGGAAATAATGCACCCACTGCTCTTCTCCACACCATTGCAATAGCACCCATATCTAAAGGAGTGGTGAGGAAAGAGAACAGACAGAGTAATGGGGTTTTGCAAATTGCTGGATCAGTTTCCCATGCTCCCAATCCTAAATCAGAAGCCAGAGGGCAAACTGGCTCCCGTCATGCTCTTGAGAGTGTTTGTTTGCAAGGTGACTGAGYTGGGATGGTTAGTCTTCCCTCACCCCATTACACGCTCAATAATTCATCAGGGCAAATGCAAAGATTATTGATGGCAATAAGTGTGCAAGCCAGGGAGAGAGGAGAAAATAAAATCACTAATCAGCCTCTGGAGAGGCTTGGACTTACTAAGCAGGAGATGTGTGAGTGTGCAYGTGCAGTGCTGGGATCTGCCTTGCTTTTTCTTTGTTGAATGATATGTGTGGTTGGCATGAGAGAGAGAAAGCTTGGGATATATCCTGCCATTTGCAATTACTGTGCCAGATCTCCCAGTGCCCACCAGTCCACTCTGACTCCTCCCAGGGACAGCCAGCACACGAGGAAGGATTAGATGTACAAGTTGAAGCATGGCAGGTTAAGATTTACTCAGAGTTTGTTGTTGTTGTTGTTGTTGKKRKSWYYKYTKTTTTKKKKKKGGRGGGGGKKGGKTAAGSGCCAAAAGCAGTAAAAGAGGYCCAACTGAGTGCCAAAGACATGTTGGTGCCAAGACCTCATTAGTGGAGACCTCTGGGATGCTACTCCTCCACCTTGGCCTCTGAAGTGGTTTGTGTTGACGCTTTTCCCCACGATCCCAAGCCCAGATATTTACTCAGTCTTGCAAAGCCTTGAGGGCACTGTGTAGAACTTGCAAAGCCCTCTGGCACAGGCAGCAGGCTGGGAAGGAAGGTCTGGACTCACTGGGTATGAGGGGCACTGGCGAGGGAGTAGGATAAGTATGAGGCTTGCCTGGGTAAAAATGTCTCAGTGTCTTAGATGGGCATGTGCTGCCAGCAGACCTGGCTTTGTGGGAGTCGGGTGAGGATGGAGAAAGGGATTTTCAATTCTTCAGTCAGACATGCCCACCACTCTCTGACCTCTACTGAAGCACCCCTGACCTCTTGGAACCCTTGTTCACTCTACCCTACTTCAACGCATTTCTTGAACGATGCCAACTACCCCAGGCTCTCCCAGAAGTCCCTAGTCAGGACTGCCGTTCCCTTCACTGGACAGTTCCCAAGAAAGAGAAGAAAGAACGTGCTGACTCTTGAGAGTTTTCCAAATGTACCTGTGCCATTCAGCACCTAAGGGGGACCAGCTCCTATCTGTTAATTCGTACTAAATGAGGTGCATAGGCAAGGAGGCAGAGAGAGGAGAGAACTGGGAGAAGAGTCTGGGAAAGGCAGTGTAAGAACTGTGCCATTATCGGTGAGCAATAAACAATCAAGTCTACACAKGACACAGAGGTTTTGAGGCTATCAGATGTCATCTGGTGTACCRTTCTCTCTCTTTTCCTCATGGCCACCAAGATGCACTAGACCCCCATGAAACAGTGGTTGCTGACTCAGCCTAGGCAGCTGATGGCTCTTGAACTGGGAAACCCTWTCTGTGCTGTAATATTTACGCTCCCACACTTTTAAGATCTGGTTCTTGCTTCCCCATACAGAAAGCTCTGGAAATGATCTTCAGGCACTAGTGAGCTCTGTCACAACAGCAAGCCTCCAATCAATGCTTCTTTGTTAGAAGCCATGTGAACTCCACTCTGATTTGCACAACCTTGCCTCTGCTGAGCCTCTCACTGATTTCTCTCTCCTGTTCCCTGATATGCATCTCACCCCAAGGGCATTGAAACAGCCCTTGGCAGCAGTGTGACAAACCACCCTTTGGTGTGGCAATATCACAGCTAATGCAAATATCAGAGGAATCAGCCCTAATAATCTTTGCATCACTTAGAACTAAACTGAAGGGTATATGTAGAAGGTCACAATAGCTGAACCTCACAAAAGCACAAAACAATGCATCATGCTTTAATTTCCAAAAGACCTTACACAAAGCATCTGATTTTGAGACGGCCTCTTGCAGTGCACCTTGATTGTGAGGAATTCTGTTCTATACATGGGCTAGTATGCCTCAGAGACACTTCAAACAGATGTCCAAAACCTTTCCCTGAGAAGAAAAATGGGATGGAACAGGAGCTCGAAACTGCCTGGTACTTCTAAAATTTCTTTMTGAAACTTCTGAATTTCTATTTCAAACCTTGTGTATTTTTAAGTGGAGATCAAGGTCTCCACTTGCAGAACTGCTGAAATGCAGTCCTCTTGGGGCAGAACGCAGCCAGCCTCCAATAGCCCAAAGGAATACCACAGGTGTATTAGACAGGATGGGAAATAGGAAAGAAAATCCTAAATCCCATCAAAAGCCAGCAGGGAAATTCCAGGTGGCATGAAGCAAAGGTTTGAGCTGGCACTTGACCATGATGCTGGCCCTCCTCTTGCCACAGAGGCTTTATATCAATTGCCAGGCATTCAAATCACCACTCTGCTGTTCTTCCAGAAGGGGACGGTGCTTGCCTCACCCCACTTAGTGGCTTGCAGCTGATTGCAAAGACAAAGCACCTTCCAATGATTCACCAATGTCTACTTCCTGCAGCAGCAGACTTTCATGGGAGGTCTCATTGCCAAACGCTGACTCAGTTCAGCCCCACTTCACATGTGTCACTTAGACACCAAAGGGACTAGAGTGGAAACGCTGAGATTCCAGCACAAAGGAGGGGGGTACCAGAAAGACAATGAGGGAAAGAGATGTGGCAAGATTATGGCTACTGGTGACACGTCTGCAGAAGAAAGGTGTGAGGTAACACTGTGATCAAGTAGGGGGACATCCCGAGAAACTGCAAGCCCAAGCAYCCCTGCCCCCAGCGGAGAACTGGGAGCTTTATGGGAGATGACAGGAGATGGCATGTACAATGGCCCATCTGGCTGTCATCCAAATCCCTCTCAAAAAGAAAGAACAGGCTTGGCTTTGGCTTGCGAATGGAAAACACAGGGCCTTTTACTCTAGGTCACTGGTTCATACCTAGAGCCAGAGTACAGTAGTGACAGCAGAGTTGTTATTATCTGAGCGCTGGTCAATAGCTTGAATTGAGTGAGAGCTCTAGCCAGCCCTTCATTGGCTATTTGCTGGGCTAGGACAGTGGAGATGCCTTTGGGATAAAGCAGGGTTGCCTTCTCCTGCCCATGCAATATTTCCTCTTTGGATAAAAAGAGCACAAAGCAGTCACAGGAGCAGCTTGAATGAAAGATCTTTCCTGGGGGGCGTAATCCATTGATACTTCCCTTTCTCTCTGTTTAAGGACTTATTGAGCCAYCAATTGGATTCACAGGAAGGCCCTAACCAAGACCAAGGTCATGTTTGTGGTAGATATTCTTCATCTAAATAGAAGAAAGAGAAACAGAAGCCAGGGTAAGATCACCCATAGATATGCCAGCCAGTGAGTGGCAGATATGAACACCAAACTGAACCCCTACTTCTTGCCTCAGCCTTGCAAGTAGACCCAGTTGCAGCTAACCACCTATTTTCCTAGAAGAAGGGTTGCAAACCAGAGGAGTGGGAAGAGAGACTGCATTTGTTCCTAGCTTTCATTCTTTGCTCTACCTCTCCCAACTTTAGCGTAGCTACTTTGCTGCACCCCCAAGTCAAGGAGAAGGCAACATGCCCCATGGCAAAAGCGGGCAGGCTGGCAGAGCAGGGCCTCTGCTGGAAGTGCTGACACAGCACTGGGCAAGGCCTTCCTGCAATAAAGCTATGAAACCTCATGCTCAGCAACAAAGCACAAAGGCTCCTCAGTCACGGCAGAGGAGCCGGCTCCCGCCGCCCGTCCCGCCCCGCGAGCACGTCACCTAATCCTTCAGCGAGAGCTGCCGGTTCCCACACACCTGAGCAGCAAAACAGACTGTCCCTTGCCTCTGTCTGACCTGCATCATGGCTCAGCACTTGGCCCACCTACCCATTGATGCATCCTGTCCCTCCAGGCCTTTTGGACCAGACTTCACTCCAGGTCCTCCCTCGGCACTTTTCCCACTGTGTGTGCTGACCTACCTCTGTTCACTGACTGGCTTCAGAAAACTCCTATCTACTTTCCTCCATGGAGTCATGTTACTCATTACAGCTAAGCTACTCTTCCCTTCTGCCCTCTCTACCTGCCTCCACAAGCCAGAGGCAGACTGGAAGACTTTTCCCAACCCAATCTRCAATGCTTGTTTCCTTGACTTGTCCTTCCTCAGTTTTGGCCCTACAAAATTTCCCATCCCTCTTCTGTCTCTCTAGTATCATCTCTGCATCCCAGCCCATTCACTTTCCCCTTCCCATCTCTAGCTACTCATTCCTCTGGAGCAGCCCCAGTTAATGTTTCCAGGATCATAATTCTTCATGAGGAAAGACTGGCAGGTRGCCAGGCAATCGGAAGGGGAGACAAAAGAACAAGGAAGCAAAGAACCTTCTTTCCCCAAGAGTCATCTCACTGCCCTTCAGCAAGGAAAATCCTGGGGTCCTCTTGCTTGCCAACTCTGACCCATAAACAAGGGGTAAGGCTGAGCCTGGACATGTCTTATGACCTGAGAAAAAGGACCAGATATTGAGCCAATTCCTTTTTGGTGGTTGGGTGGGGAAGCCAGGACAGAAAATGGTACAACTGGAAAATCAAGGCTGGAGGAGGAGAAAGAAGCTGAAACACTGAGCAGGGGGAGACTGTTTTAACTGAAACTGCCCTGGGACCTTATCTTGATGGGCTGAGTCCCCAAATTTACATGAGTATTTTCTCTGCCTCGCCTCTTTCTTGGCCTGCTGTGTTACCCTAGGATATTGTTCAAAGAGTCTCGGTTCAGGAGTAAATATCTTCGGTATTAGAGGTCTCCAGGTGCCAAGGAAGAGGGTTTAATGACGGGCTGTTAAGAGGGGATCAAGATAGTAATCCATAGAGAGGCTCATTTGCAAAATGAAGGAACATCAAACTGAGGAGATTCAAAAAAAAAAAAAAAAAAAAGGCAAATCCATCCCCCCCCCCCCTCGGGCTGACAGCTCAGAACGGGAGCAGGAAACGGGAGCTCACAGGGCTCCTCACCGCTGGTGACTCACTCGCCTCTACAATGGGAACGCGGCAAGGCCGAAACTCTGCTGACTCAGGCCTGGCTGCAGCGCCAGGGTTRATGGCCGGCAGCCCCATTTTCTACTGCCCCCCCCCCAGCCTCACCACCCTCTAACACTCTCTGTCCCCAGTCAAATCAAGCCTCTCTAATCAAAGGGGCAGATACCTAGTTACAGGAAATGGCCAAAGAATATGTGTTGGTCTTCCGTCCGAGGTACGGTGAGAAAGGAACCACTGCCAAACCGGGCCTGAAACTTGTTACGGAAAAGATCCCAGCTCCTACTTTCCTGTAATTTGAAGGGATGCTAACCAATCACAGCTTTCTGACTACAGTCTTGGTTTCCTCTTGTCCTTCCTCTTGCTATTATTTTGATACACAGTTTATTGGTGGAAATTTTACAATTTCCTTGAGTTAAAGAGGAATGTTTTCTATAGTTTTTAAGTGACGATGCCATGCTCTGTACTATTATATTTTATCTCAAGATAGAAACAGCTTTTTCTTTGGTGACCAGAATGATATGATACAAGTTCTAGCAGCTCTTGACCCACTGGAGATGGAAACTAGGAAAAATCTCTGAGAATATGAATGCAATCATGGCRCCCAACATGCAAAAGGCTGACCCCCTTCACTGACCTGCATTTTCTCTTGTAATGTGTTTTCTCTTGCCCTAGAGATATTTTTACRGGAAAGCTGTAGAGACTAGATCTTCCAACTCATCTGGGCTGTTTTAGGATTCTTGTTCATGAACAACAGGCTATAAAGWACAGTGTGTACCTATAAACAAAAAGTTAGCATTCCTGTCTAATTTCCAGCATGCTACTGCTCAGCTTTCTTATCATAAAGTCCCCTTGCAGGGGACTAATTTTACAGGACTCCTCCTCTTCCCCGGATTTATGATTGCCACAGTGCAGAGTGACACCATGCTTCAACCCTACCTGGGCCCCACCTGTAGGAATAATACTGCATATTTATAGAAAGCTTTGCATCTTCAAAAGGCTTTTCAAACATTGACTAATTAATCCTCCAACACCCTGAGAGACAGGAAAGTATTATTATCACTGTTTTCAGAGACGGGGAAATCAGAAGTGCTGAATGACAAAGAGAAGTGCCCAGGTCCACCCAGGCAACCAGTGGCAATCTCCCTTGAACGGCTTGAGTTGGATGTGGGTCTCTTCATATCATGGTGACAACCCTCATTTAAGGAAGAGGTGTTCAGAYGTACAGAGGCATTTGTGGTAAGGCCTCACAGCCCCACTCCTCACTCATCCAAATAAAGAAGGTCACCCTCATTTTTATGGCTGAGGAAACTGAGGCACAGAAAGGTTTCTATTGACAAAGCCCAAAAGAAAACCTAAGTTTGCAGATTATCCGTGTTAACAACTAGACTAGGGGTTCCCAAAATGTGGCTTGAGTTGTACTCAACAATGAACAAACAGACTGTGACCAAACCTATAAAATTTTATGTTAAGAGTTAAGGACATGCCACAAATAACGAGAAACATTGTGGTTGACAGTGACACAATGAACCTCTGAGCAAAGCCAACCTCACTGTTCCAGTCCTTGCTGCCTGAGGTGCTGACATGCACTCTGGGTCTGTCTCACCACTGCTTGCTAAGGACACCCCGGGGTGAAGAATGTTGCCAGACTGATGGTTGCTGTGACCCTCCTAGCCACTCTTCTGCCTGGGTTTGCATCTGGCATGGCCAGCTACAACTCAATGGCAATGCCACTTCTGCAAGGATGAAGATCAGAAATGGGCAAATTTGGCCGAAGGGGGCTGYCTTTGACACTGGGGCTCACCAGCTGCACAGCATCAGGGAGGGCTGAGCAGAGGACAGCTGGGAGAGAGATTCGCTCCATGCTGGATGGAGATGTAGCACCCCTATCTATTAAGGTCGCAGCCTCAATCCAGGCTGTCTAAGGAATGATTGCTGAGCTCTGAAGGGGCTGCACAGGTGGGGGCTTAGTGGAGCCTGCTGAGCTTGTAAGACTCAGGACTGTAAACAAGTGCCAGGACCACCCATTAAAGGCTGCCTGTGACAGCCCTAATCACGAGCATCTGTAGGGGGAAGGAAGGCAATAAGTGAGGGTCATAGTCAGGAGGGAGGCCTCCCACAAGGGGTCATGCTCCCTGTCTCATCCTGCCTGGTACACRCAGAGGTCTGCGATGGATGGGAAAGCAGCTTTGTCTTTCTGGAGGTGGTAAGTGYGACCGATGCAGTTCAGTATGCTCCTACCAGCCTGGGAAGGTGAGGGCTGGCCGTGTTGTAAAGACAGATAGYGTTTAGCCCAGAGCAGAGGGCAAGTCAGAAAGAGCAGGAATTCAAAGTGGCTTGACCTCTACAGAAAGAATATGATTTGTCCTGCAGGGAGAAAGGGAGGAGTTTACAAAATAGGGACCAGGCCACAGCAGGCTTTGCATTTTCAAAAAATGCCTGGCAGCTAGAGTTTTTTTTTTTTTTTTTTTTTTTTTTTTTTTTTTTCCTAAGGGGAGCTGGTTAGATCCATGAGAGGATTCAGACATTGCTCTCAAGTCTCTGTTCATAAACATGCAATGTGGTAGCAGGCTGAACAACGGAAACGGTGGAGCAGAACAAGGGAGGAAGGGAAAGAACAAAAGAGAAAGGGAGAGAAGAGTGGAGCCTCCTGCTCTGGCCCAGGCAATTAAGAAAGCAAGCCCTTGGTCTCAGCAGGTTGGTTTGGGGTAGGTTCGAAGCATCTCAGTCAAAACAGGGGTTCTGATGTGGCTCTTCCTTGGAGCAGGGATTTGCTCTTCCCTACGCTATGTAACTTACTGCCTGTTTCAGTTTGGACTCCTCTCAGGGGAAGCGAGTCTTGCCCCTTCTGGTAGGGTAAATAGGGATAACTTACACTAACAAGTTTTATGTACTTAGTGTAACAGGCTGGTATGGAAACATCCAGGCAGAGAAACTAGCAATGTTTCCATGCCTTATTATCCCTTCCTGGGGGGGCTTTGTGTTTCCAAGGAAGTTTCAGGTTGTGAAAGTGTGTTAAGGGAATTTGATGTTAAATGTCCCCTAGGAGATGGACTCAGCTGTGCTGAGTCACTCACTGGGAATTTTGTGGCCCGGGTACAAAGCTAGCCTGGGTTTCATCCAGCAGCACATCCCAGGAAGCATTTCAGCTCTGCATCATTCAGAGTCTGATGGACTCATCAGCCAGGGTCTAGTCTGGTTTGCTGGTGTTGGGGCTGGTATTATGTGGACAAGGGGTATCGACAACCGTGATGGGAATCATGGCTACGCAGCCTGAATCCCTATGGCGGGCTTGAATCACAGATTTGCTCTAAATCTAACTGTTCCCAAAGTTTAGTTTCATGATAGAGACAAGCCATAACCCCAAGGCAACCAGGTTCCCATAAWGATCCATTAACGATCAGCAGGATGAAACATGCTTAGAGGCAACATCCTGTTTCCAGCATTATGCCTGAAAAAACAGGCCCAAAGACTGAGGGTTAAATAGCTCAGTTGGCCCTAGTGAGTGTATTTCATTGACTTTCATCATCATTTTATTGACTTTCATTGAAACTGCCTCAGCATTAGGCTCCCAGTTTCCTYCTTGCATAATTATAAGCTGCATTCAAAAATTTGGCTGTGTGGAAGGGAACAGCAGGCTCCTCAGCCGGGCAAACATATTTGCCTCTGTGCCACTGGTGGAGAGCTCCAGTAAGTCATCCTGGTCTTCAAACACTATGAGGTCAGCTGCTCTCTGGGGATTTCTGTGTGTGCAGTCCTAGCTGAAACTGGGGAGTGAGGAAGTTGCCACAAAAATGGAAAGCATGTGAAAAGAATTAGAGTTAGTGGAAACTTTTCCAACACATCATATTTTTCTGTTGGAAAGTGCCATTTAGTCCAAGCCAAAACTATCCACTGGAACGTGCTGATTTTGACAAATTTAATAATAAAAAAACCCTTTTGATAAGGTCAAAATGTTTTGTGCTAGCCTTGGAACAGAATGTTTCCTTTTTTTGTGCCCCCTCTTCATTTTAAAACAAAGGATTTTTTTTTTTTTTATTTTAAAGCTTACTTTTTTACTTTAAAACAACATTTTATTCTGGACTCCCATTTCTCTTAAATGTTGCACTTTAAAACACTGACCAGAGCTGGAACGAGAATGAAATGCTTTGATTGTAATGCAATGGGACATTTTGGATTATGCCAAAACAATGTTTTCTTTTGAAATTTCATTTCTGTGGAAACTTTCAAATGCTGGTCTGCTTCAGAGCGGAAGGAGAGCTCATTCTGAAATGCCCAGTGTCCCCACTACAAGCTCATTCACGTTTTAACCATCTCTCCAGCTGACCTTTCTGATAGCTCTCCCACCCAAAGAGAAGGCATCTCCTCTATGCCTGTGAATCTGCCCACCTTCATTTTCCACAATTCCTTCTGACAGTAGCTAGCTCCATCCAGCTAGCTCATTTTGTAAATGTCATCCCACCTGTCCCCAAGTTAGTTATCTGAGGCCTGAGATCAATGGGAACAACCTTGTGATGTTACCCAGGACATGGGCAGGKGAGGCTCTGGCTCTGCAGGGCGACCCTGCTCCAGCGCCCATCCCTCTAGACGCACCCTGTCTTCTCCTTGCTGCTGACAGATGAAACTGTTCCCACCCTCCACCTGCTTAGTGTGCCCACCTCCTCCTCCATCTGCTGTTTGTGTCTTCCTACTTGCTAACAACGATGAGGGAGACTTTAAAAGGACTTGTGTTCTTTTCAGATGAGGCGGCAGTGAGGGGAAGAGAGGACACAAACCAGACTATTACATTTTTTAGCAGACAGTACAATATGCACACAGCTCTTGCAGAAAATTCTACATTTTTAATGATAAGCTTTACCCAAACTTTACCCCCAAAATGTCAGCCAGTTCCCCTGGAAGGAAGAAAATAATAATAAAATCCTTCAGGTTTCCAGAAGGACTACTTTATTTTTCCCCTTAGGAAGCTGAAAACAACTGGGCAAGATCTCTCAGCACCTGGCTGCACAATCTAAAGGCTGAGCACTTGGCTATCGTATGCAGCATCTGCTCTTAGATATGCCGCTGAGAGCCCTGAGCCAGCCAAGTGTGCACTTCCTCACAGCAGTGCCCCCAATATCAGCCAGCATTTCAGCTCAATGACCTTCCTTGTAATAGAGTCACTTCACACAACAGCAGGCCCCGTCTACTGCTTCCCATCAGGTCTGGAGCAAGGCTGGCTGCTCCCAAACGCTGTGGCACTGCATGGCCAGTGCTCAGTGCAGAGGCTGTCCTGTCTCCCAGCAGGGAAGCATWTGAGGTTGGGATGGTGGCCTTTGAGCCAAAACACGGGAGGCCAGATCCAGGGGACTGGCGGATCAGATGTGATAGAGCTCGACCTACCAAGCCAAGTCCCACAGCCTCCGTTTGGCTGAGGACCATGGACCCTATCACGTAGCTGAGGAGGGTGTAGGAAAGAGCTGTGCAGTTAATCCCTAGGAGACAAGAACAGTTTCCCTGGGGTCCTGATGCTCCACAAACAGATGGGACAAGCCTGGCCTGGTTTTGCTTTTTGGTCMCAAGATAACTAGCATCAGCTCCTTTTGTGCCTCACTATCTCCTGCTGCTGGGGGTATGATCCCACAGTATCCCCTGCCCCACAGCTGTCACCYATGCTGGGCTTGGGAGCTGTGTCTGAATTGCTCACAAGCTGCATGGCAGCTCAGGTGTCACTTGTTTTCCACTTCTGCTCTAGAACAGCCATTGCTTGAGCTAACAGCTGTTGAGAACCATTTTTACTTGTTGCTTAGGTATCAAGGTGATAGATGTATCACAGCTGGATGGCTGAGTACCTAAGTGGGTGGATGGATGGATATAAATAGMTAACCAAAAGAGAAAGAAGGGGACAAAAAGTCTTATCGCAAATTTTGTAGAGTATCACCAGAACAGTAGTGGAGAAAGGCTTCCAGAAATAAGCAGATGGGTATTGGATGAATGCAAATAAAAAAAAAAAATCAAGGAAAAGAGATTAGAGGGAGCTTCTTAATTTCTCTAAACCATAATTCTCCCATCAGGGAAACAGACTTAGTGTTATCTGGATGCCATGAGCCATTAGTGACTCTAAGGTATCTAGATACCTTGTTGGGGGGAGCCATAAAGTAGGAGGTAAAAAAAGATAAGTATATAGATAAATGTCATTAACTCCTATTAGTGTATGGGTTAGAGAGTTCAAAGGGTCACTCTTCAGTTAAGGGTATGGGTCTGACGGGCTGTGTTTGACAGCAGAGACTTGTCTGTAAAACTCTGAGAGGAGGCAAAGTTGGGAGGAAAGAMGAACCAGCGTTAAGGCCTGTTCTCGCTTTCTGCGACTAGAGAGAGCAGAGCAGGGCATGTCCTCCTGGYGCAGCACAGTGTCAAGCAGCAATAGATTAACTTGCTCATTTTAAAAAAAAGGGGGGGGGTAATGCACTGGAAAATGGTATAGCTATTCTGCTAAAAGACTCTATTTGCACTAAGCAGCCTGGTTGTTCTGAACAAGGTGAATATCGCTGTAAGGCACAGCCTCATGCCTTGTCAATGTACACGCAAGTTGGAGGGAAAGATATAATCTTTCATTAAATCCAGAAGCTAAATTTCTCCCTGGTTCTAGAAAGGCACCAGCCTTGGGAATCTCCCATTTCTGACATTTCCAACAGCCCTAAATCCTTGCCAGTCATAGGGAATAGGACTCGAGCCCATTGCCCACACATAGATCAACAGTGTGCTGATCAAGCTAGTCCATACTGGAATCAGCCATGGAGGAATGCAAAGGGGATGGGTCCTGCATCTAAGTCATCCCATGCCTAGCCCCAGCAGAATGCGCACACRCTGAGGAGGAAGAAATGGAGCACCAAAGAATAAGAACAATGTGCCCCAAATGCAAATGAAYAGACTTCGTTTAGGGGAGTGACAAACCTTCTTCAGGAAAGATCCCTTCAGAAAGAAATAACACCCCTGAAAAGAAAAATAACTTCCTCTTTGTCAGCTTGAGGGCAACCTGGAAGGGCAGCCCAGACTTATCCCCCAGGCTRTTTTCAACCCCGTGGGCTATACATGTTGAACAAGCACTAAAGAAAGGACTGGGTTTTCTGGCTGCAGATCTCCTCAGGCAAAGGAATCGGACAGGAAGTCAATGGGCAGCCCAATAGGAAGAGAAAGTTTACAGCCCTCAGAAAAGTGAATGTTGCCTTTTCTCTGAGCTTCCATATCCCTTAGGAAACCATAACAGCTTATACCCAAGCCTGCACAGCATGCTTTGGGGATCTGGACCTCGGGCCTGACCATTCACCAGCGCAGTGCAAATCTGAAGTAATTGCATCATCTGCCCTGAGAATACTTTAAATACTACTGGCATAACTGAAAATTAGGATCCAAATTCTCCCATTGTAGGATCTAAAATTCCTCTGCTGCTCCACCTTCTTCTGTCTATAATTTGTTTTTTTCTGTTCTCTTATGCTCTCTTTCTTTCCATTGCTCTCACCTCAAAACCAGGATATTTGAATGTCTTCCCTCTCGCTATTTCATGAAATCATTGTGCTCTCCAAGCCTACCTTGCAACTAAGGAGTTATCTAGACAGACAGTGAGGCATGGGTCCCTTGGGCATAAAGACAAGTTATCTTCAGGCGGCTGTTTGGGCTGCAGGGYTCAGTCATTTTAATTACCTGGAAGCACAGCACCAGCCAAGGAATCGTCAATGTTTAAAACAAGTCCTGCTGTCCCAGTGGGGCTGGAATGTCTCAAGAAGGCTGCCTGCTGATCTTCWGCTAGATTAAATTCTTCTGTGAGAGTTGATCTACAGTTTTATGGCAATGGGGAAAACTTATTTCCTGAACCCTAGGGTCCACTGTTTGGTTTGGAGCAATTTATGTGATCTCAGAGCAGAGCAACTGCAACCCTCCTATCTGGATTTCAATATTCCCTGCAAAATCCCAAGTACTGTGATTTCAGTAGGGTTTGAAGTTGCCACTTTGCCTTTCATATCATTTCAGAGAGGCAGACTGCACTTTCTCAGAGCCCTAGAGTTTCAAGAGATCACAGTGCGCCTTCTAGGATGTCATGCCCAGAGAAGGCCACTGCTGGGCCAGAGACCGTGGCTTTAGTATTTAGCACAGTAACCTCCCAAAACTGGCGCGCACATTAAGAGTGCTTTCAAGAGTTTTTTTTTTTTCTTTCCAAAACATGACGCACTCCTTAACAACTTGAAAACACATTGGCAAGTTCAGGATTTGGTTTTGGGTTGTTTTTGTCTGATCAATTTGTTGTTTTWCTGAAGTTCAAAGAATTCTGATCACCTTTATGCCTCCTGGCTGCCTCTGCAGCCCCAGGTCAGGTTGGCATCAGCTGTGGAAATGATTGAACAGCTGTTCTCATCCATGTTGGTCTCAAGTAACCTGGTGCGAGGCCAACTACCAGCACAGTGGCATGGCTCAGGACTAAATGGGAACGTGGGACTGAGTTTAGCACAGGSACCCACTCTGTCACGGAGAGTGGAAGTCAAGCTTCCCTCTCAATTATGTTGAGAGCTGTTGAAATCTGGATAGCTGCCATGCACCCAGCTCTAAGCAGCCCTGAAGGGCAGAGCCACAGCAGCCTGCTTCATTCTCTAATCTCCAGTCACTGCCCCATAGAAAAGAGTAGCTGTATGATGGAGAAGACACCTCTKGGAAATGCCTTTCCAATAACTGTTTAGATCAAGTAAGCAAAGAGAGCTTACAGTCTTAAACCGTCCCACCTCTGCAGCATAGACCTCCAGACCAGCCTCASAAAATGTTGATCCTATCTCACCCAGCTCAGCAGGTTGCTCACATCTCTGAGCTCCATCTGCCTTTATGAGTCCATCTCTCCCCATCCTACCCCCTACCCAGCACCCAGTAGTTTCCTGTGCCTTCTGGTCCCCTCATATCCATGCCATCTTCCTCACATGCCCTCAGCATACCCAAGTGAAAGAAAAYTGTGTCTGGGTGTGTTTATATGTGGGCAGAGGCAAGAGAAGGAGCAGATCCTTCCCAAGAAAATAGGATGAGAACTGCTGCTGGATGACAGCTCTTCACAGTAAAGGGATGGACATGTCCCTGCKGGCTGTGTTGCCCTGGTCCCATGAAGTCATGTAAGGACGTGGCTGTGTTTCCCATCAGGAGCTCAAATGCCCCTTAGGTAGAACATTGTTCAGAAGCCCTGTGCCATTGTCCAAAAGGCTTGCAGCAGGGATGGCACTGCCCAACCCCCTCCCGTGCTCTCCATGCACCATGCAGAGCAGTTCAGCTGTTGCTAGTGGGAATCCAGYAATTATATCCACTTTATTCCCTGGGGTAAACTTGTCTCATCCCAGCTGGAAATGACTCTGCTGCATAGACCCCACATGGAGTTGCTCTGCTGTGAGAAGCAGACCTTCTTGGCTCTCTGCTTTCTTCCTTTCTCTCTCCAAGTCTGCAGGCACCAGGAAAGTCACAGTTTTGGTCCCACGGTACTCAGGGTCTCCGGTATGTTCCCATTTCTCTCTCAGGGAAGCCGCACCCTGACCTCCTCGAGCTCCAACTTGCTTTTCTGACTTTGACTGGTTATGAGCAGAACATGCTGAGGCCTGCTTCCTCCTCCCCATCCCTTTGAACACAGACACGTAGGCAGTGTAGCACGCTGAACGCAGCTGCACACCGCAGGATCCATCCCTGAGATTTTCATGTGGAAAAACCACAAATGCATGAGTCACCTGGATGCAGTACAGGCAGGGCCTGCAAGTGTTCCTTTACTTCTCTGGGACAGACTTCAWCCCAAAGTGCCATGTCTCCCTCCTGCTCCAATACCTAGCACTGGCTCATGGGAAGGACAGCCTTCTGTCTGCTAGGCTGTGCTGTGCTTTAAGAATGGGATCTCAGACCTCAGGACCTGCTGGGAAGGATATAGAAATCTGCACTTAGAAGCCAGCTTCTGAGCCAGGGCTGCCAATAGGTTCACATGGCCAATGTCTATCCCTAGGACAAAGCAGAGGGAGGCCTTCTTGCAATCTCGTGTCCCTGCTGTGAGAAAGAGGAAGTGGCAAAAGGACAGAGATGTCTGGTGCCACTGCAGATAGAGCAGGCAGCCAGTTGTGGAGGCCTGGCATGCACTGACCTCAACTCAGCAGCAAACGCACCTGCATCTGCTAAAGGATTCTCTACCCTCAGCACTGACTCCCTCCTTTTTTCCCCTTTCTCTGAGACCCCCTTTTGTCTTCATCTCCGTTATCATCCTGTTCAGGCACTCTGATCCTTTCTTCCTCTAGAAATACAGCTGCTCTGCTAGTGCTTCTCTAAAGGAYGAGGGTGAACTGGGTGTGGGAAGGCTCAGAGGTTACTGCTCCAGCACAGGCCAGGCCATCTGAGATGCTAGCACAGAGAAGGGYGGATAAGGCATTTAGAGGAAGTACAGGCTGTATTATACATACACACATACACATGCACGCACACATACCCRGGCTTGCTTTCTCTGACTTCCACAGCCCAGCTAGAAATTTCCCCCAAAGGCCATTTTCTCAGCTGAAGAGATAATACAGATCCAACATAAACAACCCACCACAGTTAGCACGTGGGTAATGAGCCCACCCCCACTGTTCCCTCTCTTCCCCCTCAGTGGAGTTGATGCTAGGGCAACACAATGTGTAATTAGGTTAATGAGCTAAGCCTGGATTTTAATTGGGATTCCCTGATTTACTGGTATATCTCCTCTTTTTTTTTTTCACTCCAGGTGAATGTTTTTAAAARCTGTCCCTACTAATGGCTCTGATATCAGAAAGGTCTTATGGATCTTTAATTGTATTTAATCATCAAGGTAATTAATGATCCTTGAGCAAAACAGAGATTGCATCTAGAGTAGTTCTAGTCTTGCCCTTCAGCATCTGTTGCGTCTGGGCAAAGACATCCTGCAGACATGTTTTGGGGAGTGAAGCAGAAAGACAATGGGAAAGCAGAGAGGGATGGAAAGAAAAGGGGCTGGAAGGAAAGGTTCATAGCAGAGAAAAAACTGAATGGAAAAGAGGGAAGAGGAGAAACACACAGTCTACTCCTCATCACCTTCTGTAAGCACTGCCTTGCCTCATGGTAGATTCACACGATGGAGGGGGAGCAGGTCTCTTAGCTGTCTGTTCAAGGAGCACCATGATGCTGCTCTGCCTTCTTTGACCCTTTACTTTTTGGAATAGGGTGAGAGAAAAGGCACAGCTTTTGCTTTCCACCCCCATCTACTTCATCATCTATCTCTAAGAGCAAAGAGCTGTTCTTCCCTTTCCTTTCTTCCTGCTCTTCTCTCACTGCCTAGCTCTCACCCAACCTCTTCCTAAAACGCTCTTGGATGGTCTCAGCAGCACAGTTTTGTTTGTCCAGCTATAGATGGAAGAGCTTGAAGGTTGCAAAGAAGTCTCGGTGGGTATGGCAAAGGGGCAAGAGGGAGGCTGGATTCCCCCCCCAGAGGCTGTAGGCTAGACCCTAGAAGGGCAGGGATCTGTCCGCAAGTGGTGCGGCAGGTGGACGTGGCCCTCGGAGTTTGGAGGATGCCTCAACAGCCGCTCAGCACTCAGATTCCAGCAAGTTATTCAGGTACGACTAAATCACCTGTTTCAGCTGTTTCCCATTTTCACTGTTCCCCTCCGGCACCGTTTCACACCCCTTTCTGCAGGAAGATATTTCCAAAGTTCAGAACCCAGAAGAGTAACTGGGGAGTGCGGGAACAAGGGGTAGCAAGTTGCAACAAGTCCCTGCTCTCCTAGGCCACAACCATGTGACTCCCCTCCCAGCTGAGGCCAGCAGCCAATGTCTTGGTCTCTTCCCCAGAGCACAGACAAAGCCTGTCCAACCTGTAACTGGGCTGCCTGCTCCAACATGTCCCAGAAATGCAGCTTCAGTTGGAAATGTCAGCAGGAGAGCAAAAAGGCCAGGGAATCCACCCCTGTGGCTTGAGACCTACCAGACAAGGGCCATCATAAACACAGAGTTGTGCAAAGGAYGGAGAGGTGTACATGTTGGGAAAGGGGGGCTGTGCTGGCTTGTGGAGGAATGTACTCTGGCTCGCAGCCCCAATGACAAGAGATGGTTTAGTGCTGAAAAGCCATTGCACTTCCTCTCTCCAGCCTCAGCAAGGGTGGCTGGACTAACACGCAGCTGTTTAGGTGCAGGAATTGAGGAAAGCTGCAAAGGCTGGATATGAACCAGTGGAAATCTCAGATAGGGTGGTGCTCAGAACTGCACAAGTCCTCTGTAGAGGAAAGATTCAKCTGTCAAAGCAGCATGCACCTGAAAGGTTTTATCTCTGCCTGTTCTGGTGGGCTCTCTGCTCTTGAGTGGAAGTGCAAGGTCCTGGAATGAGTCTGCTTTTATACTGGAGTTGTAAATTAGCCCTAGTGTGGCTCCAGACAAGACCAGATCARCTCTGAGTTGTGACTTGCAGAGAAAAGCTGTTGAGCTGGGCTTGCATTTCAAACTAGGCATAAACTGGGTTTGCTGGTTTCTTCAGGCTTGGAGCAGCCTGAAGTAAAGGTTAAGGGTGTGTGGGGGGGGGACGACAAAGTTTCCCTCCAGATATTGAAAGCTCAATCTTTCCTAGAAACCTTGCAACCCTTAAAAACTTAGCAACCCATTACYCTGAGAAAGGGACAGTGCAGAGCTAACCTGGACTGGGAACCTGCCCCTGCTCCCCTTTGAAAGAAGCAGGCAGGTTTCAGCTTGCTTGGGACTTAAGTTTGGTGGTTCTCATTTCTAGTGTTKTTTTCTCCTTTATTGCCTATGCATCTACCCCAGAGCTTGAGAAAAACCTGCCTTCCCTCCTTTGTAGCATTAGCAAACATGCTAGTTCCCCTTGGAATATTTTATACACAGACCCTGTTCTCCCACACTCGCTCCSTATCTGCCTTCTCTGTCTGGCTACTGTGTCAGCTTGTCAGGCTGTGTGCGTCCAGGTGCTGGCAACTAGCGTGGGCAACGGGGTGCCTATTTCCATTAGCTCTATCCTTCGAAAGGTAACAAAACTAAGAAAATAAGAGCACCAGATGTAGAGTACAGGTAGAGGCAGAGAGYTGGGAGCTGCAGAAGAGGTGTCAGCCAGAAACAAGGGACAGAGAAAGCCAGCACAAATGCATAGAGAACAGGAGAGGAGTAAGGCTCGTTTGTGTCTGTCCACAGTGATGGGCTTTAGGAAGTGTGGCACTGAAGTAGGAAGAAATTAGGGTTGGAAAACTGTGAAGGGGATCTGGATGCAGTAGGCTGCTCCAACACAACGTTGGGCTCAGTCATACTCCTATAAAAACTCCYCTTGTTGCAGGCAGATGAGGGTCTCTGTCCCAAAAGCAAGGCTGGTCTATACAGACTCTGATTCTGGGAACAGCTAGGCTGATTTCAGCAGCAGGGAAGATCTGGATCAATCTTCTTCTCCCTCCCAACACATCAGATCAGGCTGTCTGATTGTGTCATTTATGCCCTTGTAAATAAAGCAGCCAAAGGAGAAACCCAGTCCATAAATGAGAAACTGTCCTAGAGACACAGCTCCCTGTGGAGCAGCCAGGCAGAGCAGGAAGAGAGCAGGGCCAGTGGATTCCTGGAGTGATCTCATTCGTGATGGGAGCTGGCTTGGGCTGCAGCCCAGGGGAAGGCACAGGGCCTCCCCCCTTAGCAGAGGTAGCAAAGCCTGCAACCTGCTGTTACTTAGGTGCCCAGATGAACATTGACATGTACATACTGTTCATGCAGAAAGGACCCTCTCCAGGGCAGGCAACCCTTCAACCACGAGAGGAGGCAGATGGAAAAGGGGGTGTGGGAATCTAGCCAGTGCTGTTAGGATTATAGGCATATTATGATCATAGACAGGCCTCCCCTTTTTCTGGAGGATGCTAGGCACAATGAAAATACAGCGTTGTCCCTGTTGGACATCCAGCTCAGCTCCTGCCCCCACACAAATCAAGAGCTGTCTTTCCCCAGGGATCTCGCTCTGGCAGGTCCTGCAGCCCTGCTCACAGCCTGCTCTGCCCTCCTGCCTTCCAGTCTGGAGAAGAAGGAAGAKTGAGGCTGGAAGTGGTTTGTGTCATAGCAACTATGCCTCAGCCTCTTCCCAGGGTGAGCTTAGATGGGGTGGTGCTCCTCCAGTCCTCTCAAGACAGGCCACCTGCAGAGRCTTCAGCCACAACTCCGCAGGAGAGCACAGACAGCATTTCAGCCCCTGTGCTGCAGGCAGGTGATTATGGCTTGCCACATCAGGGAGAAAGTGCCCCTTCAAAGCATATTACTTACTGTCTATTCTGCTATTGCTAATACCAAGTGCTCTTTGTTAGTTGAAAGGCAGGAGCTATGCTCAAAGCTGGTATCTGCAGAAGTGAGGTCCAAATCCTGCTGCCCGCTAGCAGYGAGGTTATTTTATATCCCATGAAGGATAGGCTTCAAAGAGCTTCTACAGCTCACACTGTCATGTTGGTGTGCTGGCTGCTGTGCAGGATGACTTGGTGAGCAACCCCCACTGACAACTATAACCATAATCAGAGGCATTTATAGTTGCCCAGTCATCACCAAACCTCTGCCTCCTGTAAACAGACATCTGCAGTGAAGGAGATACCAGCATCTCCACAGCCAGGAGATCCTGATGCAAAAGAATGAGGTGCTGAGCTAAGCTACTTGCTTTCTTCAACCTGTGTTGCGGCTTAGCTCTGATGTACCAAAAAGTAAAGCCTTAGCTACTTCTGTGAGCTAGGGCTGGCACGCTGGTGTTAGGGCACTTCAGCTGTATTGCACCAAGGAAAACCTGGGCTTCCCTTTAGAGCAGCTCAGCAGAGCTGTGGTGCCAGAGCCTGCTGGCAGAAGCTCCCCCTTCTCTTATGGGGGGCGTAGGGGTAGGCAAGCCATGCTGGAATTGCTTGCCTTGGGGTCTCTGCCAGCACAGTGATTTCCCTCTGCTGCGATGAGGGTAGCTGACAAAGCGCTGGCTGCAAAGCTCCCCCTCAGTCTCTCAGCTGTCCTTCCCTGGGCTCCCCCTTGCAGGAAGGACGGGGAAGCAGAAAGGCAGGCTCAGAAATGCACACAARGAGGCGGGAGGGGAGCAGAGGGGAGTGCAGTGACTGGGAAGAGCACAGCCCCTTGCCTTCCAGTGCAAAGGCATCTGCATTTAAAGGGCACAGGCTCACACCAACTTGCATGCTGCAGTCTTCAGCCAAAGCTGCCTTTGGAGCTTCACTTCTTGCAGACTGTTCTCATGCCAGCCCTGCTCTGCTTGCACTTTCYCTACTTCGTTGTCCTTCATTAAGCCTGCCTTGTACTTTTCCTATCTTTCCTTTTTTTTTCCATCCTCACACACTGTTTTGCTCTCCCCTCCTGACACCTCTGCAGAAAACAGCATTTTCCTTCTTGGCCCAAGAGAGAAAACAGGCAGATTTAGTCCAGCAAAACTCAGCAATAAAGTACAGGGCAGATGGGGAAAGCTGAGGAAGCTCACTTGACCCCATCTCACTGTAGAAACTTTTTCCTGCTGACCCCGCCTTGAAACATCTGCACTTAATAAACCCAAATGCAAAGACTGCCAGCAACTGAAAGCATCATGAGAGCGGTTTCTAGCCACAACTCAAGATAGAGCTCACACTGCCCTTGTCAGCCATTATGCATGGAGGAAGGATCAGGCCCAAAGGTCCTTGCAGTATGCAGAGAGCTTGCTTGAAAACTCATCTCAGTGCACTGGCTTTGTTCTTTACAGAGGGGTAGAAGCAGAGCAAAAGATCTTGAGGGATGCAGAGAAGTCTCTGGCTGGGTACACAGCTTATGAAACCTTCTCACAGGACACTGTCAGACCTAAAGGTTCAAGTMGATTTTTGGAGGCTCAAGCCCTGATACAAGATGATGAAGAATAAGATGAACTAAGAATTTTTGAAGGGATCAGATCCTGCTATGGGCTATAATCCATGTTCTAGCTAATAAGGGGCAGAAGGTTTCTGTGATCCATTCTTGCACCCCCAAAATAGATTGCATCCCCTTCCCTTTCCATTCCCCTTAGCCTCCGCATCAAGATGCTTCTAAGCTCTCTAGGAAAAGCAGTCATCTTCCAGCTTTCTGGTACTCTCCTTAGCCAGCTAAAGCATGGAGACATTTGGGGAACTGAAGCACTGCTCTTCAGTTATGTGAGGGGATCTGCCAGCCTGCATAGCTAGTGGAGATGTTGCTGAACTGTGCGTGGAACACAAATGGCTTTTTCATTGATAACGCCAGCAGCTGAAGCTAGGGCATTCATCACTATGTTGTAGCTTTGACATCCCGGGGGACTGCAGGATTCTGCCTATCCTAGGATTAAATAACACATTAACACGAGCAGAAGTCCGAGCTGCCTTGCAAGGCCTTCCAGCAGCTGAAAGCACCATGTAAACTGTTGCCAGATGCACTCAGGGGACATTAGCTTTCAAAGTCAACACCTTCTTCGACAAATGGAGAGCAACTTCTGTAGTACAGACACCAGTTTGCAGCCCGGGCACTGGCTTTGGTTGTCCTCTGCAATATCACCACCTCTGTCCCAGCTACAAACACCTTACTGGGACTTCCACCCAAAGAGCACAAGTTGCAGAGAGGGAGAGGATAGCTTAGCTTCTGTCCCGTCATTTGTGGTCTGCCTTATCTTCAGCTTTTTGAGTGTGTCTAGCCTGAGTATTGGGGTGCTGCYGTGCCCAGTTTTCCCAACCTGCAAGCTTTGCTCTTCATTCCCTTCAGGAGATTCTTTTCAACCTCTGTGCCACAGTAATACGACTTTTGGTACAGAGTCATTGATGTGTAGGATTCCAGGCAAGCAGATAAATCTTGGTGAGATGTTAATTAGTTCTGACATACTAATAAATTAATAAATCTCTCATTTATTCTCCAGATTTAATTTCCCAGCCTTGTATTTTTTTTCTGTCATACAAGCRTACTACTAAAATGCTGGAAGGTTCAAGGAGTGATTGAGAGAGGCAGGAGATGGGGAGAAGGCTCCAGGAAAAGATAAACTTTCACTCTGTGAGACACTCTTAAGCATCCCAGGAAAACAAAGCCAGACTACTGAAATGCTTCCTAAAGTTGCACAGGCAGAAAAGTGAGAGGAATAGGAATATTGCCTGYGCACAAGCAGCCCCCCTCATAGAAAAACACGGTTCATACTGTACAGTACTGATGTCTTCATCTGAGCTGGCTGTCCGCACTAACTGTGCAGTCAATGGGGAGAAAATCCTACTGCRTAATTCACCCAGTCTGCATAAGAAATGTACATTAGGCTGGGTGAATCTTAGCCTGAACGTGCCTATTTATTTTCTTTGATACAAAGGAGTCTGGATGCTTAGCTCCATATTCCCAATGGATGTGAAAGTGAGGCCTGCAAGAACCTGCCCCCAGTGAATTTAGGCCTTTCTCACCCAATTTTGGTTAGAGGGAGGGCTTTGCCAGTGTATCCAGCAATGCTCCGAAGAGCTGCTCAGGTGACCTCAGCCTGCTTTTCCTAAAGGAGCTACTGGTCTCGGCTGTCTACATGGAGAGACTATTTCATGATTTTATTTTATTTTTTCAGAAATGACTTGTGAAATGTGGGCCTCTAATGATTTTAGACTGGACTCTGCGAATCACAAGTCACAAAGGGGAACATCAGCCTAATTTTCTTCCTCTTTCTCTAGAGTCTCCTTGGCAACACTCCTTCTTGCCCAAATTTCTAAGCAAAGTGCTTGCCTTTTCTCCTCTCCCTTTGCAAACCATCCCTCTGTGAAAACTGACACTGCCTGTGGATCAAATTTCTTACTCATCACTTAAAGATGATGCATTTCAGCCTAATGCTCAGTCCAGCCTTTGTAAAATGATGCTTGGCTTCTCTCTCCCACCCCCTGCTGCCCTCCTGAACTCGCAGTCTATGGGGCAGAGGCACTGGTACCCCAGCTTTATTTATTGCAGGGGAGGCATTAGTGACAATCTGATGTTGCAAGGACCTGTGGCTGTTTCCCATCTCAGCAAAGACAGGCACTCMAGTGGAGCATCCACTTGACAGTAGCAGGAAGGGGAGAAAACTTAAGATCCTACTGTGGTCTATCAGGTACTTTCCATTACCAAGGAACACACGCCTATCTTATGTCCCCTGGATGAGCCTATACCTAGAGACAGACCTGCCCTACTTTGCTTTGGTGAGCAAGGGACCAAAAACAGGCAGAGAGGAGATACGTTGTCAAAAAATCTGTGGTCAGAGCAGGAATAAATGAGGGTTATTCTGTAAGTCCTATTTATAACACCACACTGTCTCTCAAACCACTCGTTTCCTGAGCCCCAAAGCCACCAGGATGTTTACCTGACACAGGTCTGGAGCGAAGAGTTTTCTTGCCTTGTCGCGTTGCTGAAGTAGAGGCAAAACCCCCAAGGAGCAGATGGCTACGGCCGTAATTGAGGCCATGTAAAGTGAGAGAACAACAACAGCAAAAGGCAACTCTTCCCTGCTTGCTGCAGATGTCTACTGTCTAATCCGCCCGGGTAGCCAGGCACCAAACCCCTCTCCCCGCTTCGAGTGGCAGGAGGCGGCAGGGCCTCCCCCTCCCATGCTGGATCCGGCCTCCCTCACACAGAGCATCCTTGAGCCTGGGGGAAAGGGGGAGGAAAGGCTGAAGCCGCCGGCCCCCGGTGTGCAGGGGGAGGGGAGAGATGGGCTGGGAGGTAGTTTTATCACTGCTCCCGCCATGAGCAGGAACAAAGCGCTGCGGCCAGGAATTCAGAGCAACCAACAGCATTTCTATGCTAATGAGAGCTCGGAGTTGGATCCTGCCGCCTGTGGCAAATTGGAGTGAAAGTCGAGGCTTGAAAGGATGCAACTTTTATATCTGATGAGCGACGCTGGGTTCCAACACCAATCCTTCTCCTCGAGTTTTATTTTTAATTGACTCCTACTAAGCCGAAGTACATGCTCATCCATTCCAAACGGAACAGCTGTTGAAACTGAAAATCAGCATCATAAAGTGCGGACGTATATATTTYGTGGTGCTCACTTAGTGCTCTATTCCCAAACCTCAGCAGCCTGCCCAGAACAAAGGATGCCTTGGCAGAGTATTAACCCCATCCTGCATCTTGCGCATCCCCTTGCACCTGTGCAGAGAGGGCTGCTGGCTGCATCCCGCACTCCTGATCCTGCGCACTGGTGAATGTGGCAGTGCAAGGTGACAGGCTAGAAAAGGTCTGTCCCACGGGACCTTCATAACCTGTAAAGGAACTTACCAGCTTCTCCTTTAATATCTCTGTAGAATCTGAGACATAAGATACCAGCAATAGAAATATTTATAGGGAAGACTAAAATCTGTCCCAAACTGTGCAGAACTCCAAAATGCCCTTTTCTTCTCCAATTAAGGGGACATGAGACCAACTTGCTGGGGCAGTAATGGGTGCTAGCTGTGGCTTGTTTCTTTTTGGCGATGGAAAAAGCCTCTTCATATCTTTATCTTCAGYGTGCTGGTGCCTAGGACAGTGCCCCTCTTGCCTGTAGAGTTCTGTTCTCCTGACTTCATATGGGTCATTGCATTTGCTATGGCCTGAGTAACAGATCAAGGAGATGATGGGGCAAATGCTGATCACGGGTGGCAGAGTGTCTGGCATGATCTGCCTGTCTCAGGCCACTTCCTTTCTAAAGGCAGGAGGAAGCAGGTACTCAGAACCCCCAGCCTAACGTGCCTCTGAACAATGCCCCGTTCCTGGTATTTGCTCTGCTCCCAGCTCACAAAGGTAGTGGCACTTCTGTTGGCTCCATGCCACAGCCCCAGCAGGGAGGACTTTGATCAGCAGGGTCAGAAGCTGGGTCTCTTCACCCTTTGCTCCGCTGACAGGCTGGCATATAAAATCCTGTTCCTTCAGAAACAAGACCTGTCAAGGCCTGGAGGTGGACTGCTGGCCTTCATGACCTAATACAGTTGCTGTTTTTCAGTGGGCATGATGTTTTGATCATCAGGAAACAGAGCTGACATGCTGGTGCTTGGTCTCTCTTGCAAATAAACCAGTCTCCTACACAATGAAAACACCAACTGGCTAAGTCTTGACCATCCCACTGCTTGTTCTCAAGGGATGATAACCCACAGACCTTGCATTGCAAAGTATACTGGAGAAGCCTGTGGACTGCCAGACTCCAACAGCTGCACTGAGCAGAGGGGCAAGAGCCATCACCCTGGATTCAGCCCTGTGCTAACATAGTGCTGCAGGGTCCAGCTGGCTCAGAGCATGGGCAGGGTTCACTCATCTCTCCCTGGAGAAGGACCTTGCAGTCTGAGGTGAATAGAGGAGACAGCAAATTTCTAAGGCTGGTATACCAACTTCTTTTCCAAATCAGAGGATGAACGGGACAATGGAAACTCCACCGGGACTAGGAAAGGCAGGATGCTGCTGCAGTGTTGCTGCTGGCTTGGGACAAGGAGTATTCACAGCTGCTTCTCTCAAAATGTTTTAGCTCCCAACTTTCAATTTAGCAATAGGCCCCTCAAAAGCCTGTATGCCTCTGCTGTTGGCTGACCTTGGTGTGAAGGTGTCTTTACATGAAGAGAAGTAGAGCAATGATCCAGACGGTCTGGCCAGGACTTCCAGCCATGGATGCCTGCTGCTAACCTTTCTGTAGGTGGCTAGAATTGCTAATGGGGGAATCAAAGCTCAGCTTTTAGCCTCTAGGAATTTGCAGCAGTGTATCTACACTGGTGGTTGTAAAGGGCCTGGATTCCTAGTACCAGCAAAGCCACAGGGAAGATTTCCCAAGAAGGCTAGATCCTACTGCAGGAAAGTACCCAGAGGAACAGAAATCAGCCACATGAACAGAGAGGGTGGAAAACCCCAAGRACGAGTAGGAGAAGGATATGTGAATACAGACAACGCTTGGCTAGTATGTGTCAGCAGGACTTCTCTTTAAGGAATATTYCTCATCAGAGATATGCTGAATGCCAGTCATTTCAGATACCTTGGCTTTTATTAAGGTGGTTCACTGGGAAATGAGTTGTTTAGAAAACCTGTCACTGGTCAGTGTGTTAGAATCTTAAAATAATTGATARTTAAAAGCTGACCCTGAGCTTTTTGTGAAGTCTAGCCCTATCTGCTTAGCTCTAAAAACAGAAAAAGCATTTTTTTTTTATTTACCAACCAAACAAATCCACTTTCAGACCTCTGATTAAATATTAACTACTTTGCACAGACCACAAGCAAGATTCCCAGCTATTTATTGCTCCAAAGGCAGCTGCAGCAAGAAACAAACAAAAAAAAAATCAAAACCAGCCAGGAATGAATGGTGTCATCCACATCAACAAGTTTCCCGTGTGTGTTTGAGTCAGCTCAGAGCCAGGAGGCATTTAAGAGCACGTTTCACTGGGCTCAGTGCGCAGGGACCCAGCACTGTCGGTGCCTTTCTCTCCTCGGCCCACATGCCTCCCAGCACCTACCGCTCCTCCCTGCACCGCATGATTGAACTGACTACAAGCCCAAATCCATCAGCTAATGACGTCAATGATTTTCACTTTGGATCATACTGCAAAAGCTCTGTGATGCCTTCAGAGCTAATATCACTTTGGGAGGATAAACTGCTGACTGCCTGATTTATTCCCCTTTCATCCCCTTTTCAAAGCCCAGTTTGGGACCAGCAGAGGCCTGACAATGCCATTTGGAGACACAGACAGAGGGGAAGGATGCAAGAGGCACAGGGCTCAGTGGTGAGACTGTCTGAGACAGAGATGCTCTGCCACTGCTGCAAACCTGCARCCACAGAGGCCGACACAGTTGCCTGTGCAGAGGTTGCTGTAATGCTTGGCTCTGTGCAGGGAGAGCAAGGGCAGAAGAGCAGGATATCGGTGGGGCTGTTTCCAGATTTGCTGTCTCGCCCACCTCGCAGCATGATGGTGTGCGGTCAGCGTGCAAGTCTACTCGCTGCTGTCCCCCCAGCCGCTGCCACCACGGTGTTAGCCGATGACGTGTACCACCGTGTGCAGCTGCCCCTTGATAGGGTTTCTCATGCGCTTAGAGTTAAGCAAGGACCGTGGGGAGCAGAGCTGCTCTCCTTGCGTGCCTCCACTCAGGAAGGTGTTTGCAGCCCTTGACAGCTAAACCGTGGCTGAGGTAGGGCAGCCTGCAGCATGGGTTGGGGGTTTGTCCCGTTACGTAGCTAGGTAATGTCAACAGCCCTGGTACGCTGGATGCCATCTTTGAAGGATTTTCCCCAGGCTTCCCAGTGCCATTCGATGCCCTGGAGCAACAGGACAAAAGGTGATTGTTCTCCATCCTATTTCTAATTATTATTGGAAATAAAAAAGCAGCTGTGCTCCTACTTGGGCCCTCAGCCAGCTCTGGCGTCCCTCTCCCCTCCTGATTTCACAGACATACGCTCGGGTTTCTGATGCAGCAAGATCAAATATCCCATCACTCAGAAGTAAGATATTATCCCCTATTACCAATTCAATGCAAAGAGCKCTCATTTTCCCCAGATTAAAAGCCAATTAAAGAACGTTGCTTTTCAAGGGGAGAGGAAACTGAAAGGAGTTTTTTGCGGGTTTTTTGTTGGTCTCTGGCAAGAAGGCAATGTCCCCCATTAGTGTTATCTGTGAGTTCTTTTCAAATCACATTGATTTTGCTCAGAACGGTTTGAGATTCCTGTCTGCAGAGGAAAAAAAAACACAGAAACAACAACAAAAACTYAACAACTTGTACTAAAAAGAAAAAAAGAAGGAAATTTTACTTGCTGGTGTTTGTTTAACTAAGCAGTTACTGTTTTGGGTTTCAAACCTGTCTAAGAGCAAGGGAGCCCTACTCTCAAGGTGAAGAGTGTGCTCATAAATCTGGGAGAAGCTTCAAGCCCAGAAAATGCTGATTCCCCACTGCAGGGAGGGCAGAGCTAGAAGGAAAAGGGCATTTGTTCTGCAAACAAGCAGCAGGATGAATGCTTGTAAATCGCTGGTCACACGGGAGCAGGTGACATTCACTCCTGCTGCACTGAGATCTGGGACACAGGGAGAGGGGAAAAAGTGGCTTTAAGCCATCTTGACACTCTTAAAGGCCATGCAAGCCCCCGATTTCTCCTGTCAGCTCCTAAACAGGTCAGAGAAGCCTCAGGTCAATACTCTGCTTCCTACAACTCTCACTGGGCCCTGGGAAATCAAGACTGTCTTCAAGGCAGCACACTCTGCCCCGGTGCCAAGTGCCTCCTGCTGCCCTCCTGCACTGGCAGCAGACATGTCCGGGGACACGTCCAGCGCAGCGGTAAAGCCAGAGACTAGAAAGTCTCCTGGCAGGGACTGCAGCCAGCCCAGCAGTACTCCAACACAAAGGTATACAGTGATAACGCACTAGATCAATCCTATTTCCCTGCATTTAGCAGAAATAAACAAAAAGCCTCATCCTCCAAAATCCCAGGCTGCCTTTCCTGCAAGCATCATACCCAAAAGGAGCTTGGTCTTCAGGCTTCCTCCAGCTTGCTACTGTTTTGCTCGCTGCCGCTGCATCTCTGCCGGGCGCACACGCTGTTCATAACCCCATTTTAATCAGTTAGCAATCAGCTGCAGGGAACTCCCTGGGCTCACACCTCCCAGCTTCTGTTTGCCATTCCCATGCAAGCCTCGGGGCGGGAAGTGGCCCTCTTTTGTTCCTGCCACTGCATAAAGGGGCATTTAGTTCCCGAAAGAAAGGTGTTTAGCACACCCATCTGCTTCAACAGATAGGTRGATGACCTCCTGAGAGCCCTTCCAACCTGAATTATTCTCTGTTTCTATAAGGAAGCTAACTGAGCACAAAAACATGTCTGTCAACCTGTCACTTTCTGTTCATTTCATTTTCATCTGTCACACATTAGCCCTGAATCCTACTGTCTACAGGCAGATAGTTATTTATTGTTTCCTCTTTTCTTTGCTTTTTAAAGTCACTTCCATATGAATTATATACAGACACACACAGATACATGTAAACACACACAAATAGCAGGGAGCGATTTTCATCAGGCGCAGTTTTTTGTTCCAGGCTCATTTTAAACGAGGAGAAAGGCCGGGAATAACTTGGTCTGACAAGTGACTCTTCACATTAAAACCAAGAGCAAAACACACCCCGACCTCCTCTCAGTTGCGTTCCCAGGCAGGGCAAGGAAATCTGCCCAGCTCCCTCYGCCCTGCCGGGCCTCTTCGCCGGTGCAGAGGGGCCAGGGCAGAGCGTGCATCCGAGCCTGTCCGCCAGCGCACGCTTGCCCGCCTGCCAACGTGTTTCCTTGCAACCGCAAACTTTGCCCAACCGCGGTCTAGCAAGCAACCGCCCGGGACCTCGCTCCCGCCGCTGGSCCGAGCGCGAGCACCGAACGGGATGGAAACCAGCCACCGCCCGGCGTCCTGAGCTGGGCCCGCGCTCGGCACCGCAGCCGGGATCTGGAAGAGGGGGAGATGGGGAGGGCAAGCGGGAAAGCAGGAGGAGCCTGGGGAGCGGAGAGGCACGCCGGGGCCCGGGGGGAGGAAGGGAGCAGCCTCCCGACAGGATCCCTCCCTCTCCCCTTGATTTCCGCCCAGGAAAAGGAAGACTTTTTCTTGTTTTTTTTTTTTTTTGCTTGTTTTCCCCCAGCATTCCCTCGCTCGACGCGCGCTAAACCTCTGTCTCAAGCCACTCCGTCGCCACGGCAACGGGCCGAAAAGGAACAGATGGTCCCGGCGAGGCAAAGCCCAATTAGAGAGGGAGAGGCAGGGAGGCCGRGCGGACCCCCGCCCGGGGCACCTTCCCGGGGAGGGGGGCGGCGGGACCCCGYCGGGGACAGGGGGCCGGAGCTTTGCACCCGCGAAGCGCCGAACCTCTCCCAGACGGAGCAGACGGGGCRCCGGGGCGGAGGTGGGCGAAGATAAAAGAAAGAAAACAAAAACCTCCGCCGCTCATCTCCCTGAGGATTAACRGCCGAGTCTGTCCGCGTGGGGCCAYGGCGTGGGGCTCTGGATCAGACAAACAACTTCCAAACCTTCCCGGAGGTGCCCGCAGCTCCTCGTGAGCGTTGGAGGGAAGCGGCCAGGCGTGTCAAAGGCACGCGGGGAGGACACGGAGTTTTGCAGGGATGCAGCCCTCTTCTCCGCTCACCTGATTTTTAGAGGTAGCTGTGAGGCTGCTACAACTTGATGTAGTCGACCCCAGAACCAGCTGCAGTCTAGGGGGAAAGTGGGAGGTATGAAATCCAAAAGTTTACCAAGCCATCTGGATACCTGCAAAGGGCAAAGACGCCTAAAGAAACCAAGAACCGTTGTTGCAAGGAAGAAGAAAAAATAAAACAGTGCTTTTTTTTTTTTTTTTTTTTCATTAGAAACCTTGATTTCTCGCACAGGATGTCTCAACTGCTTAGGCCCATTTTCTCCTAAAAGACCTAAAGCAACATACGTTCTCCCGAGCCGGTTCGGGGCAGAGCCGTCACCACCATCAGCACAACTTAGCTCCGGACACGCTGCCTGGGAGCCACCAGGCAGCTGGGACRGTTGGGTGGTTTGCCCAAGCCGGCTGGGAAGCCCGTGGCAGAAATGGGGACAGAAACCAGGTGCTTTGGCACCTCTCTAACGCCCAACCCCAACCAACCGTGCCAAGCGCCGCAGACGGCGCCGGAGCCCTCACCTTGGGCTTGCCTAAGAGGAGGAAGCGTGTGCGAAGGCCCTGGCGTGGCTCCAGCGCACGCAGCCCTTTCCACCCCAGCCCGACGAGCCCTGGAAACCCACCGCTTCTCTCTGCAGAGCAGGTTCGGCGCGGGGAGCAGCYCGGCCCGCTTCCTCCCCCTGCCCCAATATCCCGTCTTTTCCTTTTCTTCCCCCACCCYGTGCTAATATCCCGTCTTTTTTTCTYCTTTCTTTCTTCTCCCGTGCTCTCTTCCCAGATCAAAGCTGCCTCCCCTCCCTGTATTACAAACATTATTCAGCGGCTAGATAAGGAGCTCTCTGGCAGCTCTTTATTAATCCCACTGGAGGCAGAGAGCAGGCAGAGAAAAAGTCCTCCGCGAGGCCAGGACAGAGACTAATGTTCCACGAAACACCTTCAGGAAAGAGAGGGATGTGCTTTTCTCCAAAATGTCCCACCAGAGGCATGAGTAATATTTGATAATTATTGAACTTTAAACCTCTCTATTCCTTTTTATATCCTGACCATATTTTTAGAATAACCCACCCGGTCTAAAATGTTCCCAGACTGGTTTGCCAGAGTGTTTGGGGGAAAACAGACACAGCACTGAGGTGGGTCTCCGAAACAGTGTAATGAATCTGGTGAAGGATCAAGACCAGGACCCGGGGCAGGCAGACAGACCTGCAGACAGACCTGCAGATGGGCTGGGTGAGTCGGCTGGTTTGTTGCTTTCACAGCACCACAGCTTCAGGTCTGCAGGGAGCTTGCAAATGAGTCTCCTTTGCCTTCCTCAGTGTACCTTGCAGCTCTTTCAGCCACAAAGACACATGGCTTTTTGTAGCACACACCTTCCTAGGGAAGAGTTTCCGCAGCCCAGGAATACCTCAGAGACACGTGCATACAGCTAAAATCCTCATCTACCCAGGACAAAGACCAGAAAGCTTTTCCAGCATAAAGACGCTTGTTTAAATCCATCTGCTGTCAGAGGCAACTCAAGTGAGTACTGTGTGATGGCTCACATGAAAAACAAGTTTMATGGTTCCTGGGGGCAGTGTCTGCGTTGCTGCCTGTCCCCTTACGGAAGGATTATGGAGTTTCCAAACCGCTTGTGCATGCAACAGGCAGGGCATTGCTGTTGTCTGCATCCTACAATGAGGAAACTTGACCACAGTTCACACCTCTCACCAGCCTTCAACCCCCGCTGCAGATGTTGATTGGAAATCAGGAATAACCCCAGTGYAAAACCAGTGCAGTGAGAAATAAACAGGCCTTTGCAATGCAAACAGGCAAGGAAGCAAATGGACCACATTCACCCTTCTATCGAGTCCAAACCTCACACCACAAAATCAGAGCAGAAGGAAATTGGGTCCAGTTTTTGCACTGACAGAGAACATTTGTATATTTATCTGTGTAAAAGAACTTACTGCCTTCTAAAATGCCTGGGCAGGGAGCAATCTGATCTCAGCCGCTATGAAAAATGACAAAATAAAGGGGAGTCATCTTTCCCTGTGCTTTGCAAACGGTCTCCTGCTTGTATAGAGTAACGTCTGCAAGATCAGTTGTGCAAGGGCAATAAGAGTAGAGCAGAGAGGAACTGTTACCAGCAGCTTTTGACAAGGAAAGACACACAGAGGTGAAGTGAGCTGGCCAAAGATATTCCAGGGAGCCCGTGGCAAAGCCAAGAAATGATGCCAGCACTTCTGAATTCAGCCCATCTTTGCCATCACCTCCAGGCCATTTATTCCCTTTAAGTAAAAGCTGAATCACACTTCGTGGAAATCAGTGTGAGGCAGCAGGTATTCCCATTTCCAACAAGTGCAAAGGAGCCGTAAGGTACTCTGCAGGCACAGCAGCAGCTGAGATGTCAAGAATACAGAAAATATATATATATACTTAAAAAGAATGTTTTTAACCTTTTATATCCAAAAGTGAATTTAGCGCTAGTGAAAGGTCTCAGATCAATACAACAGCAAAACCACAAATTGGAGTCCTCCCCTTAGCCACAGAAAGGGTACAGCTGAGACAGCATCTGTACAAACAGCCTGCCCACAGTCTCTGCCAGCGTGCTTCAGCTCTGACCTTGAGGAGTTGCCTTGAAGTGCAAGAGGGAAACTCCCCTTTCCTCCTTCCTCTCCCCTTCCTGTGCAGCCCTTGGCTCTTGCCACCCAGCTGGGAGATCACTGCTGGTTTATTTTGCTTGGATGCATTCTGTCTAGAGAAGAAGCTGAGTGCTGACAAACTCATTCCACAGGCACCCAGAGAAGGCATGCTCCATCATGCAARTAGAAAGCAAGTTGTAATAAGGGGTCCAAGGGAATTTTGCAGCACAGATTTTGAGGCAAATTCAGCCCTATAGAGAGCTCAGCTACCAGGCTGGGTCTGGCATTTSAGACTGTGAGATGCAATTCCCTGTTCATGTCCTCCCTTATAAACAAGCCTTTCTTCTCCTCTCCTGCCCCACAGCTGTACATGTACTCAGCCCCATGCCCCAGGGACCTTCAAAGACTGCTTTATAGGTTCTCCCTATACAAAGTTTGGATCGATACAACTGTCAGGCTTTAGCCACATTACCCCTGCTAATTGGAATTACAATAGGCAGACTGCAGCTTTCACTCCATCTCTCTGTTGCTTGTCATAATGTAATCAAAATTTCTCTTGCTCTCTCTTTATCACAGAGCGTGACGGGAGCAGAGCACTGGCAGCCACACAGCCTCCGGAGAATATAGATTCCTGTGGATCAGAGCGGGGCTGGGAAGCTCTAGCACGGCAATGGGAAAACAGCCCTCCTGTGCAAGCCACGCGTGGGGCTCTGGGAGGGATGTGCCTGCCTCCTCACCCTGCCAGCTGCCTCCTGAAGTCCTCCGTAGCTGTGCACCATGAGGCCACAGGCAGAAGAGGGGGTGCCTGGGCAGGACATGGTTCCTCGGGGGCAATGCCTTTGTGGGATGGGCTGGTCCCCACCTTGGCAGCCCCTGCTAGCGCCCTGCCTTCTGCCCACATCTCAGGTTTGGGTGTCCGGGCCACCTACTGCCAGAGGTTGTACAGGACCCACTCAAGAGCCTCCTGCCTGCCCAGAGGTGCTTGTCCAGCCCTGCACAGCAGGAGATGCCTAGTGGCCTCTAGAGACACAACCAAACGGGGAATCGTGGGATGAGCAACGCTGTGGGCACAGGGCGCTGATGGGAACTCAGCAGGAATGAGGCAAAGCTGGGTGCTTGGATAGGAAGCTGCTTCTTGCTCAGCCCTACTGCAAGCAAAGCTGAAATAACGTCTGCAGGCTTTGATTAGGTCAGGATCCCTGCTACACTAGGTGCTGCACGAAAAAGTCTCTGCCCCAGCAAGCTCCCCACTGTGCTGACTCACAAACTCCTGCCCACATCTTGCTTACTGCTCCTCGCCTACGCGCAGCAGCCCTGCCGGCGAGGGAGGCTGTGTGTGTCTCACTCACACCRGCTCCAAAGGCTTGGCTAATTTATGGAGCCAGGGTGATACATAGCGGGCAATAGATACAGCAGTTGTGATTTGCTGATCRTTATCAAACGGCAGTAATGCAGGGCTGCATTAACCAGACAGGGGAAGTACTGGCAGCCCCGACCTGCTCGGCTCCCCAGAGACTGGCCATAAACAAAACTTAAATAATTAGAGTGCTTGGGCGGAGATGCAGCTTCTAAGTATTCTTAGTCTCACGCAAATAAAGGAAATAAATTCTTGGAAGGTGCCAGGCTGGATGGGGCAGAGGGAGGCTCATTTTCCACATCACTTGAGAGCAGCCGTTATAAATCTCACTGAAAGATGCACCTCCCCAGGCTAGTGATATTTTTAAACTCTGAGGGAGAGGGGAAAGAAAAAACACATTTTAGTATTTACACCACAGGCAAAAAGGGTATTTAAGAATCAGGATACATTTTGAAAGTCTGTTCCTGCCATACTAAGAAAGAAAGAAAGAATTATCTTTCTATAGTGTGATAGCTAGAAGTATTAGCTCTGGAGAATTCATTCCTACACCACCCTTCTGTTGTAGGCTGGGAAATCAGACTCCCAGAAGGACTGGTGGCGGGGGGGGGACCAGGGGAGAAGGGCTCTTTCACTGGCAAACTGCTGATTCAGTTCCCAACTGAACCAATAGCAAATGCAAATAAACTGCTCTGAATCCTGGTGAGTGATTTCTGCACTGGCCCTGCTTACTTGATGTCTAGGATGATGTCCCGTGGGAGCTGAAACCAGGAGCTGAGACCACATGGCTCTAGGCAGAGGCACGCTCGTGGGATCMGCAGTCTTGTTCTGCTGGGCCAGGAGTCCAAGCAGGTAAGGGGGCCTGAGGTGCGGGCAGCTGCTGAGGGACGTCGGCTGAGGGATRCGTCCCTGGTGTTAGAGCCGGGCAGAGCCCACGTGGTGCTTTGTTTGCTGGAGCAGTGCTTCCCAGGCTTTCTGCGTGGCAAGGCCACTTTTCCTTGGAAGTAGGGAAATCCACACATCAGCTTGCAAAGAATTGCCAGCTCAGTTTTTGTTTCTGTTGCTTTCATGTTCTTCTAGTTGGTTTGTGCATTTCTATCCACGCACTGAGTGGGGAGGGGGGTCAGCTTCCTTTTTGGCAGTTATCTAGCAAAGCATCTTCTCAGYAGCTGATTCCAGGTCAAGGAACCTTGCACAAGACCATTCTTCCACAAGAGATGTGATGATGTGAGTGTTCTCAGCCTTCTCAGAGGACCCAAAGATAGCCTGAATGCTACCGGAGAACTGTCTGCCTCGGCAGCTTTCCTCTTGCTGAACTTGGTCCTGTTTCTAATTCCTCTTGGGAATTCAGGCAGTGGGAACATTCCCCTTTTCACAAGCTATGCTCTCTGCAAGCCTCTCTCCTTCCCATCCCTCCCATTCCTTGCCAGGGCTGCTGCCATCCTCCCAGCAAGATCCTAGTCGGCCTGAATCAAAGGGATASGTGAACACACCCATCAGACATCAGAGCACCAAGCAATTTCCCAAACAGCCTTCCTTTAAAGATCAGAGCATGCTGTAATCACTCCCTCGGCAAGGAGATCCCGGTAAGTCCTCCCCCATTTCTGGGTCCCAGTCATTGAAGTGGAGCACAAGAGAGATATTTGGCAAGCTCAGCCCTATCACTGGTAAAAATCTTTTCACAAAGCTTACACACACAGAGCTCCTAGCCTCTCCCTATTCCACTGCAAGCCCCCGACCCCCTTTCCCTATGCAGCAGATGTTCAGATGATGCTACAGAGATGGCATTGCTGCTGCCCTAAAGGCCTGGGTGCTTTTCACATCCCTGCCTGCAGCTGGCAGGCAGCACCTGGGCTAGGCAGTGAGAGGGGCTGCCGCAGATGTCACAAGCAATAGCAGCAGGTCCCCTTGCTCTCCATCCCTTGCACTCCTATCCCTGCTCCCCCCGGAGACAGCAGAGAAGCCATGCAAATCAAGGGGCGACGGGAGTGCTGGCAGCAGGCTGAACATGCCTGCACAGGGGCAAACACTGRCACACGAGTGGCAGCCGGGAACATGTGTGTTTATTCACGTGCTCCTGCACGTGAATAGTCTTTCATAACCATGGCCTCAAAGAGAAAAGGCAAGAAGCCTTTTGGAAAGCCTTTTGTAAGTAACCATGTGCTTTTCCAACATGACACAATGTGCACAGCACTTGGCTTTGAAGTCGTGAGGATAGGTGTCCTGCAGGTTTAAATCTAGTCTGAGACTGCCCTTTCTTCAGCACCAATTATTCAGGTCTCAGCCCCCTGATACACAAAAATGAATTAATCGTTCCAGGGTCAACTGAAAAGACCTCCCGTGTCTCCAGCTGTGGGGTGTGACACATGGACTGATAGCACCCAGAAGCRTTGCCAGGGCAGCCGAGAGGGGTCTCGCGTCCCAGGGAAGCTGTGGCAGCTGACACTAATTACAGCATGGCAAGGATGCTGCGATGATACACATCCCTCCGAGGATGCTGCGATGATATGCATCCCTCATCCTCGATGACCATAAATGGGCACAGCCTCAGTTCTCGCCTGCATCCGAATAGCACCGCTCCCTGCATGCAGCTCAGGGTCCCGAGCTGCTGGTGCAGCTGACACAAGGAAGAGCATGAGCAGGCCTAGTAGGTAACAGTTCGTGCACACCATTACGTCACTAGTTGCTACCTTCAGTTCTAGCCCTCATAAGCATCRGTTCTCAAATGACACATGTCTTGACTAACTGAAGGAGGTGACATCGGCAAGAGGAGCGGTAATGCAAGTGAATACTGTATGCTGCGACCTCTTTGCAGCAGAGGTGATCTTCTTCCTATATACAGCCCCTAACTGACTGTGATCACAGCTCCATGTAACCATACTGAACCACCCCGATCGGTATTGAACAGTTCTAGCTTTGGCACCCCCAGGCTAGGAAGGCTGTTAGCACATTCTTCCTGGGGAGGTTGTGGCTCTGTGCTTGCCTACAAGGGATCTCAGCATTGATTATCTAGCCTAGGAGAAGTCAAAGAGTAAAGCCCATTAAATGTGTCTCAATGAGAAGAAAGCAGCCATAACTTGCAGCTTAATTCTGCTGTGAAGCCAGAGTATTCCTGACTCTAAGCTTTCCTTGGAAGTTTAATGCGCTGGTGCCACTGTGCACCCCTCTCCTGCTTGCCCCCAACATTTACTCTGCTGGGCAAGTAGCACTGGGCCATCCCTGGTGCAGCGGTCGTAGTTYCTCAGTCACAAGGAACCCTGGAGCTTTAGCACACCAGGATCAGCTCTTCATCTCTAGTCCCTGCCCAGTGGGAGGCAGAGGAGGTATTTCAAGGCAGGGGGAAGGTCCTGCACAGCTGTAGGTTTGGGTTAGGGGGTGAGTTATGACTCCGCAGTATCCCGATAACTCTCCCAGCCCCAGACTCTGGGACCCGCTGGCTTATTTGTTTGGGCTGCTCAAGGACAGAACAGTGTTCATTCCTCCCTTGCCCTGAGTGTGATAGTACATCTCGCAGGGCTGCATAGCATTGGGGTTTCAAATTGCTCCTCACAGAAACCTGGGGAAGACTGTGACAGGCACTCTGACCTTTCTCCTGCCCTATCCACCTCTCCGTAGTTGCTTCCCAGTAATCCCTGCCCATCAAGTTAAACTCCCCCATTGGTCTAAACTTCTGCCCATCATGGATAGTTTGTAACCCCTGACTTTCTCAGGATACTCAGCACAACATCCTTTTGRCGACAGGCCCCCGCTCAGCCTGTCAGATCCCAGTGGCCTCTTCTACCCATTAACATATGATCCTGACCCCGTGATCRGAAATCTGCCCTAAGACTCACATCTCGGACTGCCCTTCCTAGGGATGGTGAATATGGCCTGTGAATAGCCTCTCAACTGGTAAGCCCCTGGGTCCAGGGGGTATTTTACCAGTGGATAAGGAATGAAACCTATTCCTGCCATGTATGGGACCTTCAGTGCRGAAAGCAGATACTGATACTGATGCTTCCCCCTGGATCTACCTGATGTGGCTACTGACCCTCCACTGCAGCGGCCTGTGCTGGCACACTGTGTCTTTGGCCTTGCACAGAAAACAAGGCTGTTTGTGCTCTCAGGTGGCCACAGGGCGCTCGGCTGCAGCCCCCGTGTGTCCCACACAGACGGGCCGTTGTGCTCCGAGCTGCTCTCGCCTGTTACCAGAGGAGAAGCGCTGGATGCTAGCCACCAGCTGTGAGCTGCATGGACCCTCTGTCACTCCCAGCCGTGCCTCTGGATGCCTCACTGTCGCAGGAGGGGGGGAAATGCATCTTCAATGGGAAAGGAAAAATAGACTCAAGATCAGCCCACATAGGGGGTTTTCCCAGGTAGAGAGGAACTACGGAGAACAGAGATGGAGGCAGAGTCCTCTTCACTAACCAGGCCTGGGAGCACCTGCTGCCTCATAGGCAGGTGGCCCAGSTGGTACCTGCTGCATTGAGGCAGTGATATGATTTGCAGGCCCTTCTGTAACATTCCTGCATGGTCAGGAGCAGTTGGAGCCACTTCACTGTTTCCACTCCCATCCTACAGTTAAAAAGGCAGATAGGCTGGGGTGGGGACACAGAACCATCCTTCTTGTATTCTGTCTTTCAGGGAGAAGGAGAGTCATACAAATCATGTCTCTCCTTAAGCTCTTCCCCCCTGTGTATCTGCAGGTCTAATGAAGATGCAGAGTGCTGTTGCACACMCATCTCAAACTGGGCTGGCTCAAAGCCAAAGAGGGAAGGCTTGGAGCAGGAGGCAGAGCTGGGTGAATAGTGCTCAGAAAGGCTTTTTTTCTGCAGTGCACTAACTAATCTTGAAGGAGGATTAAAAGCCTCCTGCAAGGGCAGCTTTGTATGGGGAAAYGGAGAGGAGATGCTCCATCAAGCCAGGTGAGTTTCTCCTATCCATCCCCAGCACCCCATGCAGAGCCAGGAGACTGCTGGCCAGACTCCTTCCTGGCTGCTGTCACCCCARGCCTGTGCCATGCAGGGCACAGGCAGTCTCCATGGCTTGGGACCCACTGTCCTTCTGGTGTGGGCAAACAGCAAGAGGCTGAAGCTGTTTTTCTTCCCTCTCATGCTCATAGCTGCTGTTTATCTGCCTTGGGATTGCTGCTGGACCTTTTATGACACCAGCCTGTGCAAACAGCTGCATCAGCCCCTGGGACAGGAAGAAGGAGCAGATGGACAGCAAGGCATTGAACTCCCCATGCTTCCTTTCGTGCCCATGAAGGAAGGCACACACACAAGTGACAGCACAGGGCAGATGAAATATGTCACTGCTAGGAATAATAGCCCTTGTGCATGCAACTTTTGCTTCTGCTTTTAAGAGTGTGTGGTTGGAAACTCAGCCCTGAAAACCTGGCCTGGTGGAAGGACAGATGTGTGCCTGGTTGGCTCCCAGAGGTTCTCATTCACAGTCTGGAAGATGCTGTTCCTTCCTCCTCTGGATGATACTTCTGCATTTGAATAGCTTGGGCAGGATTCCCCTTCCTCTGCTTTTTTTTTCTTCTGCTTTTGAAGATTCCTCTGCTGCAGAGCTGAGAGGTTCCATATTGAAACCTGACTGGGAGAGTACATGTATGGATAACATCTCATTCTGGCCCAAACTAAAACCTGCACTGAGAGAAGCAAAGAAAACTGGAAGGCAGGAGAATATCTGGGGCTCAGCAGCAGCAGCCAGGAGGAAAGCAGAAGGATATGCTGTGAGATGTCTCCTTCCTTAATTAACTAAGTTTTCACCTGGTAACATCTGCATTATTGAACCCTCACCACAGCCACCAGGAGCTCCGAATTCTCCGYGCTGGGATGGCTGTGCTCTGGTAATTAACACAATAGGTGTCTCAAATGCAAACTGGGTCCCAGTGCTGGTGGCTGACAGCACTAACTCGCCCTGCATCAGAGCTGCCCTGATTTAATCTGGTGTATCGAAAAAGTGAGACGATCTCCAGAGGTYGCTCAGATTGGAGCGCTTTCCCTCCTGCCCCCCTTTCTTCCTTGGTCTTTGCACCAGCAAACCTCCTCAGCTTGTGAGGAGAAACACTGAGCAAGAGCCACTGCAACCTCCAGCAATGATGTCAGAAGACGCAAACCTTGACTCAGAGGCCCCGAGGGCTGTATCTGTCCATCCAAGGACTTGCAAACTCATCCCTGCAGTATTCACAGGCAATTTGGCTTCTGCTCTGCCAATGCAGCTTTGGAGTTGTGCAGTCATATGCCTCCACCTTGCCCATCAGCTGACGGTGCTCTGCAGCTCCCCAGGGTGCTGGAGGTGGAAAAGAGCCTTCCCCCAGCTAGTAGTGGACCAGTCACTGCTGCATCACCCCCCTCCCCCCTTAGCACAGACTGGCCCTGCCTAGCGACCAGCCTTACCAGTACTAGSGGAGGGTGAGGGGCCCTGATGGCARCGCAGGCCTGCRAAGCAGGTCGTGGCAACCTGCTCTTCTGGTTCCCTTTGTCGTTCAGCCAAGGGGTGAGCGGTGCCCAGAGGATCCTTCTGCTGCCTCCCTGTAAAGGAGGCTTTGTGGCGGGCACAAGGCAATGCCTCCCAGGGGAGGGACAACCTAAGCAGAGAGGAGCTGCACTGGTGTGCTGTTGGCTGCTGGCTGGTTTCGAGCGTGCGCCTCGCGCTGGATGTGGTAACGCTCCTCTTCCTGTACCTTCTTTGCAAAGGGAGCCATGTGCATAGGGCCAGGAGCTCGTGGATGATTAACTCGCCTCGTCCAGAGAGCAAATACCACGAGCTATGGTCATCCCCAGGCTCCGACCAAGGGGCAGACACCCTGCTGCTTGTGGGCTGAGCTGGCTCTCCTTACGGCCTGTCGCCTCACCCACGCTGACAAACACATGAGCTCATAAATTCACACCAGGTTAAACCTGGGTTGGTTCCACTGCAACAAGCAAGGCTTAATGAGGAAAATATCCGCAAAAGACACACTTTCACTTCCTGAAATAGCCTAATGTTGTTGTTTCTGAGTGGTGGGAGGAGATAGGTGGGGGAAGGAAAAATAGCAACCAACAGCTCAGATTAAGGACTAAACAGAACTCTGGCAACCTCTTGCCTTTTTGAAGCTGCTTCGAAAAGGCAAAAATGTTAAATCAGTGCTTCAGAGCATGAGATGCACCAGATCCTGCAGTGGCTAYTCCCAGCACACAACAGCTGTCCTCTCTCCCCAGAAATGAACCTTCTCTCCAGCTGCTGCAGCCAAGCTTGACCTAAGGCCTCTGGGTCACTACAGCTCAGTCAACGCTGCTTTCAAACACCGCGATGGAAAAACCCTCTGTCAAAGCTTATAACACCTCTGCAGCTCTCCCCTGCTGAGGATCTCAAAGCACTTTGCAAAGAAAAACTCACAGGCCCCTCTCTGGCCCTGAAAAGTAGCCCAGCAATAGCAGACAGGAATTTGTCCCCAGACAGAGGGGGAGTGTTTGGAGACAGAGGCCCAGGTCTCCGGTTGCAGGTCCAAACACAAGATGAATGCCTCTTCTCTGCGTGGTTGCATCTTGGCCTGTACCAAGTTGCATGTTGAAGACAGACAGATTATTAAAACTTGTAAAGCATAAACTGAACCTCAAATGTTTTTAACTTCTGAAGATCAGCTGCCTAGGATTTTTCATCCCCTTTACCCTGCGGCTTTTCGATAGGCCCTATTCATAGCAATATCTTGATGCTCTAATGCTGTAGCCTGACTTGATGCCTTGTTAATGGTTCCAAATGGACAGGCAAGCAGATCTGCATGGAAGGCTGCGGGAATCCTGAATTGAATCCGTTCTGGACRATTGAGCTGATCACATTAAGACAATTTGTAACGCAGATTTTTATAAGGGACATCTTCTAGTTTTTATGGCAGGGAACTTTTATTTCCTTATCAGAAAAAAAAGCTAACAATGTCTGAAGGAGGAGGTAGTATACGTGGATGGGAACAAAATGAAATCGCATTGATCAGATGAGCATGAAAGGTTTCCCAGAAAGTAGGTAGAAGATTCAAAGTGTCTCCTGTCTTTCTCCCAACCTTCCTGAGTGCTGGGTACTGAACTGCATTTTCCAACAAAGTYTGCACCTACTAATTCACTTAGGAAATAGAGGAACCTCAGTTCCCCTTTTCCCTTCTCCTTGATAAGCAAGTCTATTTGCATTTGGAGCTTACATATGGCTTGTCATACTTATATACACACACACACACATACACACACACATATATATATACACATATATATACCCTCTGCTGCTATTGGCATAATGCGTTGCCAACTTGTGGAACTTCCTGCCTCAGTATGTCATTCAGTCCTGCGGTTTCATAAGGACCGTCCATCTGTTGTGTTTCTGTGCAGCACCTAGCACAGAATTGTACTGGTCCTTTGCTGCAGCAAAGGATCTGTGATATGCCTGCAGTACAAATAAGCGCGTGAATGAATGGAATGAATGACTGAATGAATTACTAATATGGGATCAGCTATTCCCGCAAATGCATCCACCGCTGAACTGGTCCAGCTGTGAGTCTCACCCACACAGGCTTCAGGGTACTCAGCGATCACCGACAGGGGTCAGGAAGGATTATGTTCCCAGAGCATTGCAGAGCTGGCTGCACCCTTTGTGTGCAAGACACCGCTAGATGCACCAATGGCTTATCCTGCCAGGGCTGTCAGTGGCATGGTGCAAGACAAATGACCGGGCTATTGCAGAGGGGCAGGAAACAGGATTGCCTGACTGCTAACAGCAAAGCCTTGAGAATATCCAAAAACAGAGTAAGTAGGGAACAAGAGTTTTCTTTAACAGGACAAGGTGAAATGCCAGGCTGCCCCCAGGGTCACTGCCTTTGTCTCCCTCTGGTGAAAGCARTTCCTATAGGGACTGGGGCAGGGGCAAGGGGGTTTCTTCAGCACAGTCACCACAGCATCATTCCTGTCCYCTGCCTTTCCCAGGGGTTTGGGGAAGGGTTTTCTGCACTGATCTGCCTGGTGGAGGGAAGRAAGGGAGGGAAGCCCAGGTGAAGAACTGCACAGAAAGTTTTGAGCCTCCTTGCAAGGAGMTTAGCCAGGCACCTGCCTGCAAACACAGAGCAGTACAGGGAGCCCGAGGCTGTCCCTTCCATCACCGCTTTCTGCAGTGCACAGCAGATCCCTTTGTCCTGCGAAGACAGAGGCAGAGCCAGACCTGTCTTCTCTTCACTCCGTAACCTCTTCTCTCTCACAAAGTCTCTCCAGTCTTATGATTTCCACCCCTCCATGCATGCAACCCATGCCCCATTTCAGCCTTGTCCTCACTTGCTGTAGCTGCACCATCCAGTCAGCGTGCTTTGCCAAGCTCCCATGCTTGGTCCAGACCATCCCCTGCTGTGCAGGCACCAGGGGAGTGTGGGCCCTGGCATTTGCTCTGATAGCCCAGACCTTGCCATCTGCAGCCACATTTCTGAATCACAGCCCAGCTAGCCTGGCTGCTCTTTGAGGCAGCTGCCTCAGCCCAGTCAGACAAGGAAAGGGAGGCAATTCCACCCTGCTTTCACTGCAACTTCTCTCCAGCTGCAGCCCCCCTCCCTCTGCAGGCACGGACTGCCTCCTACCCCTGCAGCAGCCTGGTGTACTGGCCTGGGGGTAGCACATGCACTTGCTGCCACACACTCCAGACCCAGTCATCAGGAGCCTAGCCTCAAAAAGGCAAAAATTTGCTTCCCGAATATGTTTCCCTGTTCATTCACAAAAGCTGTAAGGCCAGACTGCTGGTCCCCCCTCCATGTGAATGTCTGACAGCCAGCCCTGGAAAGCACTCCAGCACGACATTAACCTATTCTGTACTGGAGCAGAATAAGAATCCCCCCACCCCACCCCCGACCAGGGTACTTTGTAAAGTGGGTCCCCCACCTGCTTCTAACAGCTGTCCTAGGKGCGTATGGCTGGACCAAGCACTGGGCTGAGGACACATGGGCTGTTCTGCTATGACCAGGATACATTCAAAGAGCGGGGGAGATGTCAGTCCAGATGTCTGATCCATTTTTCCAGAGATGGATCAGAACCACAACCAGGCAAGTCAAGTACAAAGGCAAGACAGGAGGGACTGAAACCTGGGAGCAGTCCAGCTCCTCTGCAAAAGATGCCTGTGGGAAGTTTATGCGTGTGTGTGTGTGTGTGTGTGTGTGTGTATGCAGAGGATGTTCAGGCTGCTGGACAGCTGAAGTCTCCTTCTCTCTTTCCCAAACATCTGTGCTCATTACCCAGCCTTGTGGCTCCCTTTCCCGGGAAGCCTGGCTGCTATGCCTCGCTAGACATTGCTCGATCCAAAATGCAAACAAACTGCCTCAGCTCCCAGGACGCCGGAGCCCACTGCCTGCAGCTGCTTCCAAAACAAACGATCGTGTTGTTCCTTTCCAAGCCAAGGATGAAATCGGCCCCGTCTCTTTTCCACCCTCACGCAGATGCTTCCACACCTGCTCCAGATTCGGGCGCGCACCCCCCAAAAGCCGATGCCCCCGTCCCCACCGCTCGCAGCACTTCCGCGCCCCTTCTGCCCCTCTGCCCCAGCCCTTGCCGGAGGCTGCCCCGGCCCCGCAGCGCCCCAGACGCCGCCCGCCGCCCCCGGGGGCACCGGCCAGCCGGCCGGCAGCTGCTCACCTGGTAGGAGCGCGGCCGCCAGGATGCAAACTCCGATAGTCCACCAAGATGCAGGGCAACTTGTCTGCAGCTGTGAAGCCATGAGAGTTCCTTAGCAGAAATGGGCAGGGGTCGGTCTGGCAGCGTCGCTGGCCTCCCCCCCGCCCGCCACCCTTCCCGCCCGCGGTTATGTTCAGCTCTGCTTAAGAAAAAAAAACGTAGGTGCAGAAGGATAAAGAGGTGGTGCGCCCCGCAGGCAAGCCGGGAGGAAGAAGGGCGGCCGGAGGAGAGCTTCGCACATCCGCAGGGTCCCCGGGGCTCGGCGGGGCGCGGGGCCGCACTCYGCGGGCGCGGGGCGCTCCGGCCAGCTGCGGGCGCCGGGGCAGCGCGGCTGCCTTCCTCCGGGAGCGAGCACGTCCGCAGAGCGGGGCGAGCGCGAAGGGGAGGGGAAAAGGGGGGAAAAAAAAGAACAAATCCCAAAAAAGAAAGAAAAGGGGAGAAGGGGAAAAAAAACCAAAACAAAACAGGCGAGGAAGAGCCCTCCGCGGGCTGCTGCCGCCGCCCGGACGCGCGGCGGGTCCCGTGGCTCCGGCTGGCGGGGCTCGGCAGCCCCCGCCCG
>NW_028186623.1:4288566-4291414 GCF_003343005.1 Rhea americana | reverse complement strand
GCACACGCACACGCACACGCACACACTCGCGGGCGGGGCGCGGCGCTCGCCCTCTCTCCTCCGTGATGTCAGTGCCGAGCGGAGGGAGGGCGCAGCGTTAACTCTTTGCCTGCCCCGGGCCCCGCCGGGCTCCCCGGCGGCATCGCCGCTCTCCGCCCCGCCGGGCGCCCCGCGCCTCGCCTCGTCGCCTCCCCGGCGGGCGGGCTCCCGGCGGGCGGCTCGCGCTGCCCCGGCGAGGGTCCAGCACGCTTCCAGGGCCTGGAGGGATGCGGCCGGAGCGAGGGGCGCCCCTCCGTGGGGTGCCCACCCTGCGCCTCCGCCCCCCGGGGTTGAAGCGTCTTTTCTGGCTTTCACCAGCGATGGAGGAACGCCTGGGCCATGTCTGCTGCGAGTGACAGCAGCCTACCCATTTAGTCATTGATATGACATACAAAGGCACCTTACATAAACTGTGTGTAAGATAGAAATAGGTATCACATGGAATCTCGCTTTACGCTCATAAATATTTTTGMATGTGGATCCTGAGTAATATATAGCGTTGTCGCGGGGCCTACCAAACGCAGGACCATTTTTTGAACACACTCTGTGTGCCTAGATAAGCGAGGGGATTCAGAAGCAGCAGAAGGGCTGAAACGCTGGAGGAGGGAGGCACTGGTGCYTTGTAACAGCCCTTATTATGTGAACACAGACCCAGCCAGCTTTTGTGGCCCTTTTGCTAAGGAGGTATTTAGGCTGCTGATGCCAGCTCCTGAGCTGCCCTGGCCTCARCAAGGATGCTGAACCCCAAACAAAGATGTGAACAACAATGACAACAACCAACAACAAAGTCATGTTGATTTCAAGCTCCATTAGAACAGCCCGGGAACAAATCAATGCCTGGCAAGCAGAAAAGGACAGAATCAGTGGGGAAGGATACCACACATAGTGGAGAAGGGGGGGGGCAGCCAGCAGCTATAAAAAGATACCTCTAAGGACCCCTTCAGCAGTCTCCTCCTCCTTTTAATTCCTTTAGAAGTTAATTCCTGTTCAAGGGAAGGATGGGCAGCTCTGTAACAAAGCGGATTAGCCAGATACAAGGTTTGTTCTAAAATAACAAAAAGTTATTACGCAGTAATGAGGTTTAGTTAATAGATTCATGGACTTTAAGGCCGGTGGGATTCCTCTGGACATCCTGCTTGCAGAGCGGAGGCTGCAGAGCTTCACCCAGTGATTTCCGCTTCCCGCCCCTTCTGTAAAGCTGCAGCACGGAGCTTAGAAATGCAAACCCTGGTCGTGGTGCGCAGGCAAGCAATGGAGAGGACACAGCATCCTTGCAACAGTGGTTTCAGTGGTCATTTTTCCTGTCCTTTGAGAGTTTATCTGAATAGTTTCATCTTTAATTGATAAAAATCTWTTTTTTTTCCTTTTCTGACTCCAGTAAAGAGTTACCTCCAGTCAGAAATTACTTCTCTGGTCAGGACTCTTTAAGTTGTGATCAAGTCCCGCAGACTGCCTCTGTTCCAGCTTGTATTTCTCCCAGTGTGGTACTCTCCCCATTTCCCTTTGAATCTATTGCCACTGGCGCCTGAGTTAGCATCTGCTGAGATGACTGGAGCAGATCAGACCTCAGYGCTATCATCATAAGCTTTCTGAAAACCCAGACAAAGATATTTTGAGCTGCCTACACTTACTTCGTGTGTTCAGTGCTTCCTTCTCAGGCCAAGCAGCTAGAGGTTTTCTGTGGAAGGAAACAGAATAGGGCAAGCTATGCTGGCGCATTTTGCCGGCTAGGTCTGCTCTCACTGTTGGCAACACTTCGGTTCACTTTAGTGGCCATGGGGAACAATGATGGTTTGGTGARCACTGAAATTGCCCAAAGCCTTTCACCATCAGGGCTGGGAAGAGAAATGCTGTTTTGGGGGATTGTGGGTGGCTTAGGACAGACAAGGCAAATGCCATGAAATCTGCCCATGTTTTATTGCAAGCTCAAACCTGAAATCAATCACAGAAAGAATAATTTGGGATTGCTTATAGTTCGATAAGCAAGGTGACACATAAAGGCTAGATGTGGAGTACATTTAGGATATCCCTTCAAGAATATGGAGAGATTTGACAGAGCCCTGGGCCTTGACCTCCCAAATCACAGACCTCAACCATCTGAGACAGAAATGGGAATCKGTTAGCAGCAGCAGGACTGTTGGCCTTAGTGCATCAGGTCTAACTTATTGAGCCAGAATGTATTATTTTCATGATCCTGTGCAAAGCAAAACCCATCACATTTGGCACAGTTCTGGCTGTTAACTTCTAAGATTTATTACACAGTGCCATGGGGCCCCTGTTCTCCAGCTTTTTGTGAGTCCAAAATTTCCATGAAGCCCAAGGGGACTTCTGTGTAAGCAAGAAAGGCAGAAGTAGAATACTTTGATTTGGCAGTTTTTGTTATTTCTAAGGGAGGAACATCATAATATGTAACATATTTAGTTGCATCATACATTTTTTTTTATTATTTGGGGAGATCGCTGTGTGCATGTTCTCTGAGGGACTAATGGGGTTAGCCTTCTGCTTTGCTATGTCAGCTGGCTTAGCTGGTTCTTTCTTTTCTTGTTTCTAATCCTTCTAGTAGTGGGTTTTTAAAAAGCATCCCTGCCAGAAAAGGGGGAGCAGAGGCCCTAGCTCCTTTTAGACAAGCGGGTGGTATATAGAATTGTCATGGTGCCTGCAATGATAGGGAATGGATTTCAAAGACTACCTTTCCTTTGCACTCCTAGCACAGGGGCCTATGCACCACTCTGAGGCTCAGAAACACCATTCATAAATCTATAAAGATGTTCTACTAGAAGCAAAGAGAGCAAAACATTAAAAAAAAAAA
>NW_028186623.1:4276291-4288191 GCF_003343005.1 Rhea americana | reverse complement strand
AAAAAAAAAAAAAAAGGTTTGCTTGTTTTGTCCGCCCAGCATTTCGGCTATTTAGCCAGCACAAGGGTTTTCTGCTGATGCTGACATGTGAGATAACATCTCCGCAACAACCCGCTGTAGCAGGACATTTCCTGTGCATCTCCTGGAACCCTTCACAGTAGCTAACATGGTCAAGCATGGTCTTTTGGTAATGTGCAGAAGGGCATAGACTGGAGTAGTTTTGGGGTCCGCAATGGCATGACTCAGTAGGGCCAGAGTCTTTGCTAGCTGGCCAACACATGTTCCTCCCAGGGGACTGAACGTTTCGCTTGGTTTGGGGACAGAKCAAGATGGCTCAGCCAGATCTTTGTAAACGCAGCTCTTGTCAGTGCCCTGACATGTGGTGGTACAAGCTCAGGGACAATGGGGCTGGGCTGATGGATAGCTCTCAGGGGACCGCTGGGTTTCCATCTTCTGGCCTACTGCCTGCCAAGAAGAAGGAAAAGTCACCCAGGAATTCCCCCACACTGGCGAGCTCCGCTTCCTTGGCAGGTTCGTGAGGCTGTGCCTCTGCTCCCCTCCCCGAGCAGGGGCTGCTTTCCAGTAGCTCCCTGCACACACGTGCTCTGGGACTTGAAAGGCACAGTAGGAATAGATATATTATTTTTTACAATCATGATTACCAGAGGGATTGGAAGAAGGGGAGAGGGGGGAGGAAGAAATTGCTCCATAAAGCATTCCTCAGTGTTTTTTTTTTTTTCCAGCTGCTTTTGTTCAGTGAAGTGCCCACAGCAGAGGCCTGTCATTCTGAGCTGGGGGCGTTTGACACTCCCGTCTCCACCGTGTACCTGTGGTGTATTTGCTGCAGTGCTGATTACATTAACTTCTCTGTTTATAAACATTTTGAATCAGTGCAGAAGGCTGTGCTGAACAGAATTTTAAAGCCAGCATCAGTTTTATTTTTGCTTTTTCATCTGTAAACACACATAATGCCTCTGCAGTGCAGTCAACAATGGGGGATCAGAGGTGCAAAGAGCTTCCAGAGCTGATTCTCTGCTTGGCTTCACTCCTGAGCTCTTCTGATACAGCCTCCTACATGCTTACATGAACACACATGCATACGCACACATACACRCTGCACAGGCAGCAGACACTCCTTCAGACGAGAAAGCACTATACTTGTAGATGGCAATTCACTGTTGATAGTCACTCCTGTCCTGCCATTCTCTGGATAGCACCAGCAGTTGAAGATGAAATCAAATCTGAACCGGAGAGAAAATTGCCTCCTAGTTAATGGAAGCTGATGCAAGTTCTGAGCAGTCTTCAAATAGCAGCAAATTCTCCTTGTCCCTCCTTGTCAAAGGGTTTATAATGGCCTTGCTGCAATGCTAACTTAACCCCCTGAATCTCCACAGCACCCCTTTGTGAAGCAGGAATTAAGCCATAATCCTCATTATACATGAAGAAGCCCAGGGAGATTAGGAATCTCAATCCTGTGGAAATCAATGTGAGTTCTGCCACTGGTTTTGGTGGGAAGAACTATGCCCAGGAAGTGCCAGGCCAGTGCATTTGGAGGGTCTCRCATTTTGGAAATGCCCAGCAATGGCTGATCTGAGTGCCTTTCACAATAGCTAGCCACCAAGTCGGGGTGAATTTGGGCTGGATCTATCATGCATGGATGAGCCAAATGCACCATCCCTGACTAGCTATAACTACTGCACCATGCAGGTCTTTGATCTAGTCTTTTCTTCTTGATTTTCTGTGCTAACCCACACCTTCCACTCCTGCTATCAACAGTACAGTTACTTCTGGAGGTGTTTTTAATTTTGAGTCCTCTCTGAGCTAGGCAGAGGAAGGAATGGRGGCTTTGCCCCTTAATGAGTGGCAAAGGGTGGCAAATTCTGTTTTTGAGTGTYGTTGAGGTCCTTCCTGTCTTACAGTTGCAAGAACAGGGTGCACATCTTGCTGTGCAGGCAGTGCCAGGGCAAGAGGAGGGGTGTATCTAAGCYTACCCTTCTCAAGACAGGACAATTTGGGCCTGGTTTGGACAGGTGAAGTGGAATTGGACAGATGCATGTCCACTGCATGGAAGGAGACTCTTCCTGGGGGAGCAGACAGCCCGAACCCCTCGCTAGGAAAAGAACAGGCAAAACCGGCGGGTGCCTCTCTCGAAATTCCCCACCGGAGCTGGAGAGCCGGCCCCAGCCGCGGCTGCAGCAACACAACTGCCGAGCACCATCTAGTGTCAGCCGGGCCTGGCTGTGCGGCTGGGAGCCCCGAGGAGGCAGCGAGAGCCCGGCTGGAGCCTCGGCCCCTGGGGGCAAGTTAGCGGCCCCAGGGGAGGGCACAGCCACTGACAGGCCAGGCCACTCAGCTTCAGTCTGGGAATCAGRCCCGACCCCAACTTGAGCTATCTCATTCCTGCTCCCAGGGCTTTTCTCCGGTCCAGAGAGGCTCAGGAAGCGCTGAGGCACGGTTGTTCCCTCTTGGTTATCTTTCTCGCGGTAGAGTCTGTGTGTATGTGACTGTATTTAACGTCAACAGAGAAGAGTTGCTTTGGCAAAGCTGTTCAAATGCCTGATAGAAGGAGTTATTGTTTCTCTTGATGGAGCTGACATCTACGAAGGAATTAAAAGGTCTGTTTTACTCACACACACGCAGGCTTGCGCTTGTGTGTGTATGCATATACATGCACAGAGTGCCAGCGCTAGGCAGAAAATTAAACACAGCTTTCCTCAAGATACAATGATATAGAGAAAGAAAATGTAGAGAGGAAATATAAAAATGAAATCAACAGAAATGTTTCAGAAGGGCATGTGTTCCTGGCATTGCTAATCAGGTCCTGCAAGGGAAATGTGTCTCTCTTCTGTTCAAGACTTGTCTCTCAGCTTCAACATCTGAGCTGATACATGCTCCAGCACTGGCACAGCTCGCTCTGAGTGTGCACAAGCCTCAGTGGTTATTGTATTAGAAAATAACATGCATTATTGAACAGCACTGTAGCCCTACCCTCCCTAGTGCCTTCACAGTGCCCATGCATGGCAGGGAAGGCAGGGCACAGAGTCCCAGACCAAAACCCAGAATAGCCTCCTGACTGAAGGTTTTAGAAGCTGCTGTGCAGCCAACCATGGGGGAAAACCAGAGAGGATTTTTTCTGAACTGAAAATTCGCTCAAATGCTCTGGTACAGATTTGAATCGAGATCAGATCTTGTCATAAATTTCCAGGTAGAAATAAGCCCTTTGCTTTTGCTAGTTGGACGGGCAGGCTTCTTTTCTTGCAGAAGCTCTGCTGGGACCTGATCTCAGGATCACGGAGCGAGAAGTCAAGAGGTTTGCAGGCCTGTCTCATTTACAGCCTGTCAAGGCAATAGGGTAAGAGTGTAAATTTGATGCTACAGTGGTGGAGTTGCTGTTGTGAATGTGGAGGGGTCAGATCAGATCAACTCCCTCCTGCCAGGAGGTATCTCTGGAGTGACTCCGGTGTACTAACTTTAGTGAACCTGGAGTAAATCCAGCACAGGCCCGCGAATCTGCAGTGCAATCTAGGGTGGCTTTAGCCRAATCAGTGCTCTGAACTCAGAGTAGCCTCAGCTGGCCACACACAGGGTCTCGAGCAGCGCGGGGCTCCCTCCAGCTCTGGGCTGGTGTGGCTGGACACAGGTAGCCCAGGGCCTGATCCTGGATGGTGCAGCTACTTGGCTGTGAGCCTTGTTAAAATCCACATCCGGGTGGGGAAACATTTTTGCTGCRCAAGCCATTTCCCCATTAAATCCTTGCCATTTGCTTCTGAGGCATCCAGCGAAGTCTGTCCTCTCTCCCTTCCTTCTCCTCTTTCAAGTAGGCTGTTAATTTCTGGTTGTCACCRAGAAGCAGTTTCTCCGCAAGCAGGTCCCTCTCCCCCCCTCTGCCAGGCGAGGCAGACATCAGCCTTGTCAGCATCGCAATCGGCCGCAGGAATCAACACATCCCGGTGATGCTGATTTATCGCCCTCTAGGTTGTCAGCATAAATACTTGATAAATACAGATATGAATAATACAGCCCGAGTTTACCTTGTTGGCATTAATGAATCTCCTGTCGGTGAGTGGGGAGGGGGGCTACAACCAGGCTGTGCATGCAGCGGAGGTCTCTTGTGCATGCTGTTCCTCTTTTCCAGGGATAGCAAGAGGTTTTACTCCACGTAGCGCTTTAGTGAGCCTTTTAATAACCCCCCTTGCAGCCAATATTGTAAATGCCAAACTGTGCCTGCCTGATGTCTCTTCAGAGGAATTCTGTTGCAGTCTGAGGAGTTAGCAGTGTGAATTTGGAGGGGCTCCAAGGGAAATGTTTCTGTCAACCTGGAGTAACTGCAGTGGGGCCAGTGGGAGGACATTAGTGCTTTCTCTCGGAGGACAAACCTCCCCTCACAAGCCAGTTTCCTCCTACTGTCTAAAGCTCTAATGGGAGCAATCTTTCTCCTCCATCCATGAACTTTCTCTTCCTTCTGCAGATGCTGCAATGAAGAGGTCATCTTCCTTGCGCTGAGCTGCTAGGACGTCGAGGGTTTTTTTCCAGAGATGCTGGACAGGGAGGCTATGCCTTTCTGCCTGGGACAGCTGCTGGCTGGGCACTGAGGAAGGGCATTTGGCCTGTGGCAGGTCCTCAACCAGCCAGAGAGCCAGACTCTGCCTACTAATTCCCACTAGCTGGTAGCTATGTGATGGAAAAAGATGACAGAAAAAAATTGGTAGATAGCTGATCTCTATGGGAAATTGCAGCTTTCCATGAGGGGGAAGGGATTCACATAGGCCTGGGATGGGGAGGAGCGGGGGGGGGGGCAGGGAGAGCCATGTTTATTTGCTGTGCTGCAAACACTTTACTCCTAGTGCTTGGGGGTGATGTGGCAGTAAATATACTTCAGAGCAAGAGCTGTGAGACCTTGCCATTCTGGGCACCCAATAAGAACTGTAGACTGACTTAATGAGTCATCTTGTTCCAAGCAGGGAGAAAAATGTCACACTGAATTTTTGTTTGCAAATTTTTGGATGTGTAGTTTGAGCTCCTGACATAAATGAGCTCACAGTAGAAACTGTTGGAAGGGCTGAATTTTCCGTGGCTGTTTTTTTGGTTGAGATTTAGTGATATTTCTAGGTTCCCAAACTCCCCTCTCATGGAGTGACAGCTCACGCAGCATCTATGTTGAGTTTCATGGTAGCAGAATTCGCTGTGTCTTCCACCAGTCTGGAAGGAGGAGGAGGCAGAAATCTTCCACCAGCAGAAATAGACTCCTGAGTTCAGCCTGTAGTTCTGGCACGTATTTTCCTGTGTAAACTTTTCTGTGTGTTGAAGGCCATATAGGGTTCAGTTATAAGTTTTTTCTTGACACAGGCTACTGGGATCAGAATTTACTTTGCTGCAGAGCTGCCAACTGCTGTCTATGATATCTATTCTCTTAGTCTATCTGAGCACCTAAATCCAGATCTAGATCTGACTTTTCATCATTTCATGCCTCAGTTTACCTCCAGACAATGTGTCACAGCTAACAGGGAAGTTTGAAGGCCAAAAGCCATTAGTGGTTGCAACATGCTCAGCCAGAGCTTGGATAAGTGGATAGATGGTTTCATCCAGAGCATTACGGGAAACCGAACCTCTTTAGAGGTGACGTGTTATGAGATGGATAATAGCAGGGACAAGCCATTAAGGGCTTTCTCTTCTTCTGTGGGCAGCAAAGGTATGTTTTATCTTCCAAAATAACCTGTGAGGAGTGTCACTGTGGGCTCACGCTATTTGCCAAGTGATCTTTTTTCCATATATTTAAATACTTTCACAATGTCTGTTAACGAAACTTTGGTGACCCTGGGGCTCTTGAGGGAATCCATCTGCRTCTAAGTGATGGAAAATAAACTCATTAATAGCTTGGGCCTGTTCAGTCAATATAGGGAATCGATCCCTACCGGTGAAGGACTGTATGGCAAGGGGCTTGGCTAAGAGGGATGAGTAAGGATGGGTGAGTAGGGAGGGACCACAGGGTTGTGACTGATGAAGAGGATCAGATGGGCTAGGAACATGCCTCATTTTTACTGCCAACTGGAGAGATTAGCAGGGCTTGCCAAACCGAGGTACTTGTGCCTGAAGGACATGTGGAAAGCCTCTGTCAGATCTGATTGCAATCTCTCTCTACTTCTCTCTTCTGTGCTCGTACAGCACCTAGCACCACGGGAGGTCTTCTTTCCCTTCCTGGTTTCCCTCTGGTGAGGAGAGATGTCTCTCCAAAGCCATCCACCCCCAATCCTATCAAACTTAATTTCCTTCTATCACAAATGATTCAGCATAGGAAGGGAGACTAGAGCTCCTGAATGCTATCACACTATGGATAATACCTGATAATAAAGGGCAGCACTAACAGCAGCTTGTAAAGACATGCCACAGGTGACTGGTCCTCTGGAAAGTGCTTGGGAACAGAAGATCACACCTGGGTACCTGGCAATCTGCTTCAGRAAATAGCCTGTGTCACTTTGGAGATCCATTCCTCCTCCTTATGGGGGAAAGTATGCAGGTGGGGAGGAGAATGACAAGATAGAAGAGAGAAAGAAGAGAAGAGAAAATATATTTTTCTGCATTTGGGGACATGGTGTGAAAAGCTGGTGTGCARTCTTCCTGCACACACCATCTGTGCGCTGGTGAAACTGTGTGGGGTCTTTTAATAGCACTGATCTGCTCTTTCGTCCCTCATGCAGGGCAAACAAGTACCATGGAGATGGGAACAGAGCCTTAGACAGCGTAAATTGGTCTCGTTCTGCTGGCTTCCACAGGGTGATGCTGATTTTCATTACAGAGGCGGATGGTCCAGTGAGATCAAAACAGCAGGGCTGGCTATACTTTTACACAGGGTCCCTTTACACACAACCCCCACCCTGGCTTTGGGGGTATTGCTCTGATTTAAAGCAGCTGAAACTTCAGGGAGTGTATGAAAAGGGCAAGTTTGGAAATGTGAGCAAAACCTTTATGGCACTGAAGCAGCTTTGGATGTCTGCAAAATGCTTTGAGATCTGCAGCAGCCAGCTGCCAAAGATGAGCAGTTTTATTGGGATGTGACTGGTGCTATGCCCTTCAATGATTCACACACCCAGTGGGTCAGATCCTCGGCCGACAAAAGCTGCGAGAGCTACAGTTATTTACATCTGCTGAAGATCAGCTGCAGCAAGCCCATATTACACCATTTGATGAAGTCTGCTCTCTCTCCACTTGCCTTTAGTCACTAAAATCTGCTTCATTAACAAACTCTCCCTAATCACTGCTCCTGAGCAGTAGAGCGCTTTGCCCACTGGGGCTCTGCATGAAGCTGCTGCCCAGGGATTGTTCCAGGAAGCGTAACGCACGCCGCAAGCTTCTTTAATGATTTCGCTTCTCCTTAGCAAGTTGTTGGAGGATACGGAGCAGTGATTCTGCAAAGCTTGCTGTGCTGCAAGTCCCTCATGGGTGGCTGGATGTTAGTTGGGAATCTTCTCACTACCTGAACAATGAAACATTTTCCTTCTCTAAACAGGGCACGCGTTTTTTTTAGCTAAAGGCCTTTTTTTGCCAAATCAAAAGGGGCTGGTGAAGGTGATACTTCAGATTTAAAGAATGTCACAGAAAGAGTTTAGAAGTCTTTAAGGAATTCATTTTTGTGCCAGGATTTGGCTGAGGAKTTCTGCAAAAGAAAAGCTTCCAGGAAATACAGTTTCCTGGTCTGGAAGCAATTAGATTTTGGCTACTCCATGCAGGAGGAAAAGCTAGGTATCAAAAAGAACAGGTTCAGACCTGGAAGTATGATCAGGATATATGAGCAAATGCTCTTGGAAATCCTTCCCTCCTCACTGAATTGTGGCAGGATAGGACAGGTAGGGGARTGGAGCAGAGAAAAGGGAGCTATCAGAAGAGGATGGAGGGAGAAAGATAGAGGAAGAAAAAAGCCAGAATGGGGGGAGCTGTATTAGCAAGGGAGGTGGTGAGGACTGAAGATGGAGAAAGGTGCTTCCAGGGAATTTGACAGCAGGAACGCTGAGGCAGTGGGATTCACCATCTGTAATTATCRCTGTGCTAAAGGCAGTTAGAGGAGCAGGAACAAAACGTGTCGGGGGAGGTTAGGAACACCAGTTTTAATTATGAGGAACAAGCGATCACAAACATGTAAGTGTCTAGACCGGTCCTACCGTCAACTGCAAACAGCTTGTTCCTCTGCTGGCAGAGGGCAGCAGGGCCTGGCTTGGGGACAGACACCCTCCTTCGCACCCGATACTGGGTGAGAGCAAAGCACAGCTCCAGCTCCTCCCGAATCCTTTACCCTAGACAGCATCTTTCCCCATTTGGTGACACAGTTCTGCACGAAGAGCCCCAAAGAGGCCAGTGCCTGTTGGTGGCAGGTGGGCACGTCTCGGTGGCCCATCAGGCCCAGCACACAGTGATCGCTGTTACTTGCGGGTGGAAGAGGCGAAGGGGGAAAGTCCTCAGCTCTGCAGGGAGCGCCGATGAGATGTATCACCCCCGGCTGGGCTCAGCTAATGGGTGCTGATGCTCTCCGCCTCTGTGGGCTGTGCCAGCAGAACCAGTGCCTAGCCTRCGATGCAGCTTGATAAGTATAATTTAAGCCATTCTATTCCGATCCTGGTGAGGTGCCATTTGTTTGAGACRTAAGAGTCTCCCCCCACACAGCCCTTTGCAGCAGCATTTTTGYCATGGGGAGCAATATGCTCCACTAAGGTGCTGGGGGAGCAGTGAAGCTGCGAGGAGCAGCCTAGCCTAGCATTATCCTGTGGGCRGTTTATTTTTCATTCCTCCCATCCTCTTAGTGATGATGAGGCCTATTTTTCTCCTCTTCCATGTGCAGAAATAGCTTGCATTTGTCATAAATCTCCTTGGCTGCAAATGGTGAGTCACTGGTTGATCAGAGGCAAGACCCTCTTCTAGGTCTGTGGGGAAGAGTTGATGCCTCAGCAAATTGTTAAGAATTGGTACCGAAGAGTTTCCCTTGTATTTAACCTAACCTTCCTCCTCCCTTTCCCTCCATGCCCTCTAGCTTGTCTAGTGTGAATTGCAGTTTTAATGACATGAACAGAGATACCTGATTTAGGATCCTTGTTCTAGATACTGTGGGCCATAGGCAGTACCTTCCTGTCCTAACCAAGAGCTGTGGAGAACAGCAAGCTCAGGCGGATGAGTGAGTGCATGTGCAAGGAACAGTGGATGAAAAAGGACAGAGAGAGCATCACCCATGCTCCATGCGACAGGAGGCAATGAGATGAGAAATGGAGAGTCCAACAGGATCAGCATCAGCTAGGTACAAGCGCTGAGGACAGAAGCTGGGATATCGGGTGGGATGGATCACAGATCCATGACATAATTGCATGAATCAGGACCCAAGTTGTTGCCATCACAGGATGATAGGAGGTAGTACTGGGTGGAAATACTTACTCTGATGAGACAAGAAGTTGTAATACGGCAGTGAGGAGAGACCAAGCCCGAGCCTGTATGCCAACTGTCATGGTTATAGTGCTTTGCTCAGGGAGAGTACTCGGTTAGCAGCAGCAGACGATGACATGAGAACTGCCAAAGGAATTAAAAAAGACCCTGAAGTGATCCTGTACACTACATTCTCCTTTTCTCTACACACCCTTTCCACATCTCAAGCTGGCCTTTCTGGGAAGGAAGGGATCAACAGCTCTTGAGTCAGAGACTCAGTTGAAAGCTGAGCAGATGAAGGGTTTGCCATCTGTGAACAAGTTGTTCTGATTGAATTAGGGAACATTTAACATTTTCAGATAATTAGAAACAGCCACCCATTACAAAGGGAGTGAGCGGCAGCAGGGAGAAAGGAAGCTCTTGAAAGGAGATTGGAAGCTCCTTGACATATCAGCCAGGGGAGCTTTTCAGACACAACTTCTGAGTGTTCCCAAAAGCTTTGTGCATCCCCCAATCTTGGGAGCCAAGTACTTATCTGTGTTTCTTCCTTCTGTCCTCTGCATTATTTTTTCATTGCTTTTTGCTTTTTTCTCCCAGCCAGTGCTCAGCCAGATGCCTTTCTGGGAGACTTTAAGAGGATGTCCTTTGGTCTCGTGCTGGGCTATCAAGCTGTGAAGTGAAGGGAAAGGAAATGCACTGCTCTTGACCTGAAACTGGGACATTCCGTCGTGGGGAGCAACCTCTTTGAACAGGCAGCTTTCTACACTATCCTGTTCTCCGCACCAGGACGASTCTCAGGGCTGGTGCACTAGGCATAAGCTTGCTCTCCTCTCCACATGCTGCTGCCTGGGCAAGGGGAACAGCGAGGCCCTGTGTGCTGTACTGGCCCGTGGGCCACTTGCAGGGGAGCTTTGGAGAATTGCAGGGCCAGGAAGAGGGAGCATCAGGGCTTAGGGGACAGACTGCAGACGGGACTCCCTTAATACACCAGCTTCTCCCCCCTGACTTTCAAGATCAGTATAAAAGTCATTTGTCCTGACTTTCCTATCACCTCTGCAGGATATACCTGGACATAAAGCTGRTTAACATTTTGTCAAGCAGACTTTATTACCTAGAAATTAAATAGGGTTGGAACAGAAAAGTAAGAGTTTTTGGATTCAGCATTCCAAAAAGAAAAAGTAAAATATGTAAAATATTCTCTTTGYCATTCAAAAATAGCTTCCCACTTGCAATTTTCTCTTTTTTATCTTATGTTTGTTTAATGTGTTTTTACATCAACAATATTAAGAAAAGTGTGTTTCTCATCCTTTACTTCTGAGCACAGAGAAAGCTCAGTAAAAATTTAAAATTCCCCACAACACAAAAAGAGATGATTTCCTTCCAAGATTTCCTCTGAAAAATAACTGACATTTCTCAAGCAGCTTGAGCAGTAATTGCCCTAACATCAGTGACGGTAATTGCATTGCATCCGCTGCAAAGAGTTACCCAAGAGGTGAAATCCGAAAGCTGCAGCTGTCCTTCCACTGGGAGAAGCCTCCAGGCAGGCATCTGGGGACTCGGCTTGACCCCTGCTTCCAGTAGCAGGGCGACTTGGGGAGCTGAGGCAGCTGCGTCCATCCCCTCCAGGATTTCTGCACCTTGCACTTCCCACGCCGACTCTGATACAGCCCTGGTCAGCTCCCTTCCTCCCTGCAGAGGATCTGCTCATCCTGTGCCTGGCCATCATCCTCCTGCAGCCAGGCAAGAGGATTCGATCGGGGGAATAAATATGTGTGTGTGTGTGCGAAGGTGGCTGTCTCCWGCTTTCAGAGGGGCTGCCACCCTCCGGAGCATGCCGCACGCCATCCCTCCCAGGCATTTGCAGGCCTTGGAGCAACAGCGGTTAGGTTTATGATAAATGGCGAAGGAGCCACTGAGGGCTCCTGTCGCTGTGATTTATGTCACCGAACAGCATTAATAGAGTGAGGCCACACTCATCTCTCCCATTGCGATGGAGGAACGTGGCTCCCAGCGGGATGGCAACAGCTCCCAGAGGCCTGGACGGAGGGGAAGGGGGGAAGTGGGAAGCTGATGTGAGCAGAGGGAGGAACTGCAGAGTTAAAAGGCAGCTGGAGCCRGGAGAGATACTAGCTCTGGGACAGGGTGCCCGTGTCTGCAGGAGGGCAGCTCAGCCTAGGAGAGCCAAGAACAGGGAGTGCTCACTCGGGGCAGGCTGGCAAGAGCATGAGGTAGCCTGCACCTTCCTTGGTTAGTTAAAGGGCTTGAGCTGCATATATTTTTCTGCCCTTGCAAGACTGATTTTGGGTGACCAGTCCTGCTACAAAGAAGGGCTTATTCAGTGGTAACCAGTTTTGCTCTCTTGCCCTCATTTGCCCTCAGCTGGTATATGGATACCATTTTTTTTTCTCTTTTCTTTTCTTTTCTTTTCTTTTCTTTTCTTTTCTTTTCTTTTCTTTTCTTTTCTTTTCTTTTCTTTTCTTTTCTTTTCTTTTCTTTTCTTT
>NW_028186623.1:4127764-4275965 GCF_003343005.1 Rhea americana | reverse complement strand
AGATAGTATTCAGTTTCCTTATACTTCTTCAGAGGAAATAAATGGATGATCAAGATTTTCYACAGGGCAAAAAGAGTATGAAATGGTGACTGGGAAAATGGAAATGAGAAACCACAGATKCAACTTTCTGCACAACTAACATCCCAGCTTTGTCTCCCTTGTTTGCCAGGGCTATCCCTAGCAGGCAATCCGTAGGACCCTGACGGTCACCTAGTGGCATTTTATTACAACTACAAGCATATATGGGAAAGAAGGGGTTGCCTGAGGAAGTGGTGGGCCATGGTAGTAGAGAGGTGTTTCTGCTCCACTTTGGTTGCTGGAAATACAAGTCCCAGCCCCYTGCACTAGCATCAGCCTTGTGAAAGAGGGAAGGGAGAGGTCTGTAATCAAGCAGTGTTATTTCTTAGAGAGTCAGGCTGAATACAAAAGAATTGCTGCAGACAGTTCACCCTACACAACCCCGGCCCGCTGCCACCAATCCCTTTCCCACTGTTGGTGGGGAAGGATAGGGTACGGGGGGCTGCTCCGTGCCATCAGAGACAGAGGACACTGGGGGGATCTGCACATGCCCACATCCCGGCTGGGAGCATGAGTAAATGCCTCCAAGGGGGTGTCAGACACAGTTACAGTGACATATGATATTTATAACAAAGTGTGGGGGAAGGTGTCACATCACATTACGCTGATGCTCCGGCACCAGAGACTCAGGGACACAGTGCAGAGTGGGATGTGGTGAGGGATGGCAGGGAGGAGACGAGCTCGTTCTGCAAATATTGATTCTTCCCCAGAGCCCTGGCAGTGTGGCGCAGGGGTTTCCCAGGAGGTGGAGGTGGAAGGGGATGTCTCTCTTACAGCCGCCAGCGTGCATGCTGGCATCAGCTAGCCCCGTCACCTGACTCCTGCACTCCTGCGCCTGCCTCTGTCCTGCTTTCCAGGGGGTGGTGGAGCCTGGGGATTAGTGAAGGCATGAGTGAGAAAGCACTATTACAGCCAAATCCTTTCCTGCAGAAATACCAGCCTGGAATGCATGCATGTATAACACTTTAATATCTCCCAGAGCTTGGGTGTGTGGTGGGTGAAATGGTAAAAAAAAACCCAAGACAGATATTTTCAGTGTCCTTAAACACTGGCTGCAGCTGGACATATTCCACTTGGTTCTGCGTCAGTGCAAGGAGGTTGGCGTAGGAGCTTAACCTTGCTGTAGACCTTTCCTTACCAGGCTAACATTAAGTAGTGTAATCTTACAAATAATCAGTTCTTTAGAGAAGGCTGGGCTGGGTCACTGCAAGCATCTGGGATCGCATAACTTCCTCCCTAAAGGATGAGTCTCTAAAAGTGCCACACTCTTCTGAGTTGCTGCAATGAACATGCCTAGGGGAAAGCAGCAGSCAAGGATCAAGTCTCAGAGCAGTGGTTTTCCTATGCAGTCGGAGGAAGCGTGGTTCCAAATGCAGAAATACCCTCAGATATGGTAGTGAGAGCAGTGGGAGCTTGTACACACACAAGCACACTTGCATGCACCGGTGTCCTGCTCTTTCCCACTGCTCTGGCAATAGTGTGGTAAAACGCTGATGCAGCGCGTCGTGGCCGTCACCAGTCTCGTGGGRCTAATTGCGTGGGACTAACTTTTGACAGCTGCTGTTTCTCCCTCACTGCTAACATGCGACCAGCTCCTGAGAGAGCAGCTGGCACACGAGCAGCTGGCTTATCCTGGAGCCTGCTGCTTCTCCCCTGCTCTCTGGCGAGCGTGTTTGGTGCAGATCTGCTGGTAGGTGAGCCCTGTCCCTGTGGTGGTGAATGCAGCCGTTTGGGGGAGCGCACACGTGAGCAGTTTCTCGCTTTGTCCACCCTGCAGAGAGCTGCATGCTTAGAGCCCTTCCCTCTCTGCATTGCTCTTTCCTCTGTGGCTTGTTCAACAGAGAAGTCAGTCACRCTGCCCTATAGCCCGTCATGGGCATGTCCCAGCCTCTGCCTGCCCCAGGCTCTGCCTGCCCCATACGAGCCCAGCTTTTTGCCTCACTTCCCTCCCCATGCAGACAGCTCTGTTGTTTGCCTTTGGGAGTTTCAGCTGCTTGGTGCCTGCAGGGATTGATATTCTTTCCTGGGGCAATTTGAGGCCACTTCTCACGCTGCAGCTCTATCCAGAAGTGGAGACCACATCCTTGCTGGCACGCCAGTGCCAGCTTTTTATTCTCGTGGGAGTGCAGCTCTGCCTGCTCTCGCTGAAGCGCACGCGTGGGTACGTGCGACCTTGGCCCCTTTGCTCGCCCTTCCGAGGCYGCCTCCGAGCACCCGCCGCGCTGAAGCCTCCGGCCCCTGAGTGGAAGCGGCAGCAGCAGCTGCAGGCAGGAGACGCGGGCTCTCCTGCAGCTGCCGGTGGGGAGCCTTCCTCGGGAAAGGCATCTGGCTCCTGCTGCCTCTGTAACGCCCACTTACACGTGTCCATTACAGGAGAAAGCGACTATTCATTTTCCTAGGGGAAGAAACACTCTTGACCTCAGCCCTAGATCGAGCCAGCCCTGAACTCCCACGGGCTGTGCTCACCAGCCACAGTGCGTGGAGATAATCAGCAGGCAGATATGCGAGACACCCTCATTAGGATATCGCTCAGACTGCTCATTAACTTGAGGCATGCAAATCTTGACATGCAGAAAGTGCCAGGAGGGTGGAGGGGGAGCAAGGGCACCGGCTAGCATGCAGACCTGGCAGGGCAAGGTGCTGTAGCTCCTTAGACGGTATGGTCCTTTGATGGCACTGCCATCAGTGCTGCTGGTAGCTCTGGGCCACTTTAGGAAGGAAACAGGGCTACTGGAGCAGCTAGAAGCATAGCAGTCTCACTGAGACCAGGATGGAGGAAAGAGAACAGTCTTGCTAGGTGAGAGCCATTAAGCAGGTTGCGAACTGTGTCTGTGTGGGATAGGGGTGCATTTGTGTGCCTCCGTACTGCGACATGTGTTCACATGCGCTGTGGCACAGGTCAGCGCCTGCAGTCTGGCTGATGCTAGAGCGTGGCTATACAGGGACAGGCATTTGCCTTGTGTGTGCTGCATTTGCAGGGGGATCACAGAGGTGCACAGTGGCCATACGCACGCAGAAAGTGGCTGAGYCCCCGCACACCATCTCCATACACGGGAGATACCAGACTGCCCTGGTCRTATTTACGCAGAAGTCTGAGTGCAGACATCATGCCCACGTGGTGTGATGGGCTGAGGAGCGATGGCATGTGTGTGGCTGTAAGGCATCACGTCTTTCTGCATCTTGGTCTGCAGACGTGTTTGTCCGTAGGTCCCTAACGTGTCACGTGTGAGTTAGTGATCACATGAAAGCTGAGCATTTGGTTTGGATGTCCCTGAATATGTGCGTGGGTTAGTCTGCTGTGCGTGCCTAACGCATGCGTTTATTCTATAAGGCAAATTCTGCAGTGTGCATATTCACGTGTGTGTCCGTTTGCTGTACACACAGCCGTGACTCAGGGCCTGTCGGCTGTATGGCACGACGTAGCCAGCCCTGTAATGTGGCTACTGTTCCCCCCCTGACTACAAAGGCAATTTAAAGGAGGTTGTCCTTCTCCCATTAAGCCTGTGACTAAGGCAGCCTGGCATTTACCGAGGATTTACCTGGACACTCTAGATCCAGCTGAACACTTTTTTTTTTTTTTTTTTTCTGACTTCATGCCCTTTTGGAGACTGCTTATAGCCCTGGTGCAGAGAAGGGACCAATCCTCACTCCTTTCAGGAAAAGGAGAATTATGTAGCATCCACCAGCTGCAGACAGACCAAAAAGAAAGCGAGCAAAGAAAAGGCTCCATGCTTTAGCTGTCCTGGGAGTGGCAGGTTCTTTGTACAATCCCTTTGACTTTTCAGGGGAAGGTTTATTTTCTCCTTCCTCATTACAGCAGAGTTCCTGTAAGTTTGGAACAGCCTGGATTAACTGGGCATCCTCAGCCCCTGATCAGCTCTATTTGCTGTGTTGTTATTGACCTATGCGAGAGAGAAACTAGGTCAAGCTAGGCTGATGAAGCTGGATCTGGCTCTGTAATATAAATCAGTAAGAACGAGGCCATCCGTTCGCTGAGCCATCAAATCATGCTCTGGGGTGGGTCGCCTCCAAAGTGTCCAGGAGACATAATTAGGAACTTTCCCAAGCTGTCAATCAGAAGTGCAGCATGGTTTGGAGGCAGAGGGARGGTGGATGTTTTTAGAAGCTGCTCTTTGTTCTGGTGGTGAAGAACAGATGAGGTATGGTCACCGGGATGACTACAAACACAAATGGCTCCTCCCTGTCTAGAACTCCTGCACAAAGTATCTCCATGGAGAGAGGATGGAGGCAGCAGAGAGAAGCCTGCAGGACTGAAATCAGGATTTTTATTTATTTTATTTTTTTTACAGGAGCAGAAGAGAACAGAAACTAGTTGCTAACAAACCTTGTCAATGGAAGGGCTACCAGTTTTTGCCATGTGCAGCCCAGTGCCATGCACTATTGAGAAGCTGTTTGGACTCTCTGCTCCTGGTGGTGATGACTCTTCTCTAAATGTTGTCACCCTGGTTTGGTTGGGATCAGCTTATGACCCAATCTGCTGCTGCTGCACCAGTCATCCTGCTCTGGGGAAAAAGAAGGAGAGAAGGCCTACAAGATGCTGGTTTCAGATGTACTAAAAAACCCTTCCATCACCATATAAAAGCTCTTTGCAGAGAGACTTGGGTGTCTGGTGCTAAAAGTTTCCAGGACAGGAAGCAGGGAGCAGCCTCAGCTGGTCTTGTCTTCGGTCTGTGACATGCTCGGCATGAGATGTCRCATAGCATTAGGTTCACTTTCAGTGGGGCGGAGGTGGCTGGCAGTCTTGCTGTGACAGCTGAGGACTCACAGAGCCACCCTGCGAGGAGGAGGCAAGGCAGCAGCCTGGGAAAGCAGAGGGGGCTGAATCGCAGACAGGCTGTGGTGGGGTAGCAGGGAACTCAGGACATGCTGGGGGTGGAGGAGGCTGGAGTCCTCTACAAACAGAGGACAAGACAGGCTCTCTGTGCTAATCATGACAAACCACAGAGACATCAGCAAACTGGTTAGTGAGTTGGTGGCAAGGCAGTGGGGTGGCAAGGGGCAGTGTCCCTGGAGAAGACGTGAAAAGCCAGCTGTGATCTGCTTTTCAGGAAGCAGGTGGTTTGGGCCCTGGCACRTCCATCCAGGCTAGACTCAGCAGTGGTAACAGGTCAGGATGGTTTCGATGCACACAGGCAGGCAGAGGTCTCAGCACCAGCCAAAATCTTTGGGGATCCTTTCCAGGTACCAGGCCACAAAAGCCTTGTTCTTCATCCCGCCTCCTCCCCCCCCTATGAATACGTGCAGCTGCTTCCAGCTTAGCAGGATCTGAGGGCATTTCATGGGTTGCAGATAGTGTGGGAGCACCTTTAATGGAAGTATAGGGATGCTGCGGTAGGCAGAACCCCACCTGCTAGGAACAAGAGCAATCCACTGTCTTTTATACAATGGATGCTATTTGCTGGGGGGAAATCAGGTGAGGAAAACAAGAGGWGCATCAGTTTTTATTAAGAGAGACAGAGCTGATGAGGCCTGGCTGTTAAAGGCCTGCACAGATGGCAAGATACCCTCCACGAAACCCAAATGTCCATGCAGCTGAGTTGACCTCCAGGGAGACAACACCTCTCAGCTTAGTCTGGAAGATCCTGCCTTCCCTCGGCGAAGCTGGCAGCTGATGGAAGCACAGAGGGAAGCATCTCTCGCAGGGTAGGATGCCAGCGTAGGCATCCCTGCTTCTGCTTCTTCCAGACCTGCCTCTCCTGGATGAGCACGGYGGCAGCCCCGTGTGAGCGATGGTCCCAGGTTCCCGGAGGCATTTACATTCCCTATGCATGCTGCCGTTGCATTCCCCTCTATACAGCTGTGATTTACTGACGTAACAGAGGCTGCACCAWGGAATTAAATTTACGGGAGGCTGACTTCGTGATTAGAGAAAAGAACCCTTCAACACATCGCGCTGTCTCCGCCCATTGCCTTTTCTTCAAACACATGCACACACACACACATATGAACCTCACTTTCACCTGCAGTCCCCCAAGAGCTTTTGCAGGCCTGCCTGGGAAAGAGAAGCCCACCTGCGGCACGCACAGGAAACTCCTCGCAGCCTAGCTCTCTTGGCTGCCAACACCTTCTTTGGGCACCCTCTCTCCACATTCACAACMACGGCGCGCGCTGGCTTTCTCGTTCTCTCAATCCTAACCCTAACCCTAACCCTAGCCGATTTTTGCAYGACACGCCTCCGATGGAGACCCCACCTCTGCTGCACAGCAGCAGCTTCGCACAGGGCAGCCCTCTTGGCACCAAACGCCTTCTCTGGACAGCCCCTGGCCACCCCAATGCCAAGAGCACCTCCAGCTTCTCTTAGCTATTCTAGGGAGTTGCACAGATCAGAAGGTTATATCGGAAGTGGAGTTTGTTAGAAGAAATGTGTGGAGAAAGGATATCCGACTTCATGGAAGGTTAAAATATTTTTCTTCCAAAAATCGAAATCCTGATAGTTTTCAGTACTCCTCAAAACTGATATTTTTTATTGGATTAATTACATTCATGTAGTTTCATGTAGGCCTTTTTTTTCACTACTTTTGCACATGCATTTATTATCTTTACAGTGGAGTGTCTCTTCATGAGAATAATCTTTTAAGTTTGGTTTAAGAAACAATATGAAAAAAGTTAATATGTTTCTTTTTCTCTGTGATATTTATTAAGTGAGGACAATCAGTCTTGCTTTTTCATGAACAGTTTTGGATTCTGTTGTTTGTGAGAGTCTGAAAGCAAAACAATTTTAGGGGCTCATCAGTGTTTCTCTGGTAATGTGCTCATTTCTTTTCAGCCTGTGAAAACAGACATCCCTAAGCCTGCTATCAGTATATCCATTCATTCATCTACCTATCCATTCCCTCTCTCCCTGCACACCAGAGCACCCTCTGGCTAAGGTGAAACATACTGAGCTGCAGAAATGGTGCATGAGGTAGAGAAATTGCAGAAGCAGAAGGAGCCCTTACAGCAAACAGTCTATTTATTGATATTTTACTATACTGTTTAGCAGGGCCCTCGTGCCTATAATAAAGCATTAAGGAAGTGTAGCAGCACATTCTCATTGATCTCATTCAGTACTGCGATGGTAGCGTGAGGGCAAGTGACAAAGAAAAGCAATTATTTTGTTCCCCTCCTCTGTGCTCAATTGATGGCAAAGTGCCCTGGAAGCCTGAAGATTAGTTAGTTGTACTGTGGCCCCCAGCTGAACAGTCACATACCACATGTGAAAAGAGCAAGCTATTTTTTGATCTATAGATCTATGGGATCTATGATCTATAGATCTAGTTAGGGATCCAGAGAAATCCGTGATGATTCAGTAGGACTGAGATCTATCAAGTCCAGTATTTTGAGGCTGAAAATGGGAAGCAGTCTGGATTGCTCCTGACAAGCCACCAGGGAATGAGATGAACTGAAAGTTTCTGTGTGACAGAAGCATTTGCAGTTTTGTCTGCTCTAGGTTTTCTATTTGCAGGACGCAGCAGCTGGTACAAATCACAGTGTGAGGAACAAACTGCTCCAGTTCTCAAGTCCATGCTCCCCTGCTCGATGCCTTTTCCCCATCCACTGATAGTGACTCCAAGGGCACGTGCAAACTCAGTGGAGGAGGAGAGATGCCAGTCACCTGAGGGTTGGTTTGTGCTCACTCTTTCTCCTTTTTTTCCTCCAGATGTGTCCCAGCACAGCCCGCAAGTGCTGCTCCTGGAGCAGGATGAGCTGCAGCTCCCACAGACYAAGTCTACCATCAGCATAGCCCTTGCCGCAGCGGGGACAGCTCCACGTCAGTATGCACCAGATTAACATGTGGAAACAGAACATTAGCCAAATGGCCTTTCCAGAGGGAGGAGGCCCCAGGGAGAGTGTGTCTGAGGAGGGATTTAGCTCTATTATCACCTGGGCAGCTGRTGTTCTGGATGGAGGATTGGTAAATATTTACATTCAAGCACAGCAGCTGGGGAATATGGCACTTGGAATCCCCCTACCCCAGCCAGATCTTGGTGTGAGATTTCAGGTCCACTCAACCACATCTCTGCTGACCAAYGGAGCTGTGCTGCTGCTCAGCAGCCCCCAGCTGCCTGCTTTCCAGCCTCGCTCTTCTAGCTAGYTCCCATATGGGTGCTTCATCTTCTGATGCTCCATTCTCTCCTCCCTGTGAAAATTAGGAATAATTATAATAGTAGACCTTAGGATCACTCGGATGGGATGAATCATTAGTTCCAGTAATATTCCCAAGGGCCTAAACCTGTCATCTTGTGCTTTTTGGGGCTCACGTCAGCATGGACAGGCTTCCTGCTATCTCAGCAGTATTCTCACTCCTGTGCTGTGGCTGTGGGGACAATTAGTGGCTGTAATCTTCTGAGCCTGCTGTAAGGAGAGGAAGAATCTGRTAGTACCTGGCTGGGATTTTGTGTGGATTAATTAGTTGCTGTTTGCACAGCTCTTTGAAGCTTCAAMCCAATTCAAGGGATAAACATTATTTTTAAATAGTGATCCATTAGTTCTAATCATTGGCTACAGCCTCTCTGCAGCACTTTCTATGGCATCATATATTTGCCTTTATTTTTCTAAATACATTTATTAAGGAGACATCACAGTAGGAGAGTCTATCTGCAGTTTTGGCTAAGGTGTGGTTTTGCTAATCATACTCGCGCTGGTTGCGTTATAACTGCATACAGCATAACAAGTCTATTACAACAGGCGCACTGCTGTGTCTGTGCCACTCGCTTCTGGGCAGCTGAGCAGCAGCTGAGCTAAACACCCAGATTTATCAACAGGCTGGTCCTTCACTGTGGCATCACAGTGCCTTAAACCCCCTTTCCGGTGTGGGAACTGGAATGTCATCTGGCACCAGGAGCAGGCAAGAAACATGCTGGCTCAGAGCTCAGTGGAGACTCTGGYGCCTCCCACCCAGCGGGCTGGGCATGCGTGGGGGCACGGAGCAGGGTTACAGCTGCTGAGGTGAGCCGTGGCCGGGATGGGTCCAAAGGCCCCGCGAGCTGCAGCCAGCTCTGCACACCGGCCGAGGAGCGCGCGCATCTGTGAGTTTGCTCCTGATACTCACCGATGGGAAGAGAGCAGAGCCAGTGGCACTGACATAGATATGCGGGTGCGTATTTCTATCTGGGATTGATGTTTTATTCCTGTAAACATTGTATTTATTATTTAAAGAAACCACAGGCTGCTGAATTCATATTGAACAGAAAAGCCATAAACCTCTCACTAAAGAGTCAGAAGAAAACGCTACAAGGAGAACAAAGCAGGCATATATCACTATATTCGGCCAATCTTAAACCCGGTCGCAGCATCACAAATAAAATACACAGTGCTCCTTTCACCACAAATGCATTCCCAATCAGAAAAAAAAGTGTATATTTCAAGATCTGATACACTCTAAATCAAGATGTGACTTATGTTCAGGAATCAAGAAGATAAAAAAATCTGGGCAATTTTTAAATCACTCAGGTCTCCAACTCTTAGTTCTTGAACTGATGTTTAAAGGAGAAGCTTTGGGAACAAACCAAGATTTTTAAGTGGGACTRTAATTTGGAATGCCTCAAATTATGAGGCTGAACTCCAGTTCTCTTAAATTCCAGCATCCTAATATCGCTCATCATATTTGAACAGCTATAACTTGTTCCCCCACATATAAAATTGATCTAAATGGGATGAATTAACTCTTGCTCTGCCTAGTACAGACTAAAGATTTCCAAGCTGGAACAAAGCGATTTCCTGACAAAATTGCCATTCCCCCCCCCCCCAAAAAAATCAAATTTATCCTAAAACTCCAAACTTACCCTAGAAATGATACCTCTYCTCTCACACATAAAAGTTACCTTGCCTTTTTAATCTGCTGGTTTAAAACTGGCTTCTGCAAGTCTGAGTGGTTCTTTTAGTGGCTACTTTTAAAGGACCTATAAAAGTGACTAGAGAAAGGAAAGTCCATCGTTGTCAGGCTTAAATTTGCTACACTGGGTCCACAATTCCACTGGAAAAATTTGTAGGCATCCACAAACTGAAGCTGAAAACTATTTAGACATTGAAGTCGCTATGGCACAAACTGGCTCTCAGGAGAGGTCTGCACAGCATGTAGAATAGTGGAGACCTGTCCGGCTTGGAGAATTTAAACCCTATGTTAATATGGAGAAAAATATCATAACAGAACCTGGAACTTTTTGCCAGAACCTCCAAATGGTGCTGCAATGCAGAACTATTTTGTGCTTGAATGTATCTGATAATGTCTCAGGGCTATTTAAATCTAGCTTAACTTGATCTTGGTCCCTTAATTATATCATCTGGATTATTTCCAAACCTGTTCTCTGAAACATCCAACTGCTGAATCTGAAGACAACAGTTATCTAACTTCTGATCTGTTTTCCTGATAAAGCTTATGGGAAAGGCTTTAATGTGATACTGCTTTCTTTTGGTGCTGGAGAGGCCAGACTTAAAGTGAATGAGTGTGTGTGTGTGTGTGATGACCACCTCAAATTACATGTGTTGCTCCAGGCTGTGTGTAGTTAACAGTATCCGAGTACTTTGATTGCTCTACCAGTGTGGAGGACCTAACCAAACGTGTCTCCTCTTTTAATGTTGGAGCTACTAGACTTAAACACGGGCTGGGCCTGACTGTGCTAGGTGCTGTACAGACATCCAGAGCTGCCTTGGGGAATTCTGGAGAACAAGAGAGGCAACAGACAAGCGGAAGAAAAGTGTTATTCCCCCTGTCACACAACTGGGGACTCCRAGGCACGGCAGGATTAAGTGAGCTGCCCACAGCCCTCCAGTCCAGTGCTTTCCTGCTTTCCCATGCTAGCTGCCCTCCAGGGCCCTGTGGGTTAGATAAGGAATTAGGTCCTCAGCAGATATAAATCTACACACACCAATGGAGCAATGCTTACTTGCACCCACTGTTTCCCTGGACCTTTGGCCYTTGTTTCTTAACACGGCTTAGTGCTCATTTGTTAGTATGTATGTGACTTTTTCCCTCACAGGTTCATCTATGCTTTCTGGTTGCAGGTTTGTTTATCGAACATGCAGTTGGAAATGAGGCTGCATCTTCTCTCCTCAGTCTTGGAGACCCTGCCTGCACACATGTGGTTTCAATATAAATACAGACTGCTGAGAAGCTTTTTTCTTATTTGGGGAGAAGGTGTAAACCTTTGCAGGATAAACATACCTCCATCAGGATAGGAGAATGACTTCACTTCTGGCTCACAATCATTGCTTATGTGAGCTTTAATCATTCTGCTCTTTGTACTAAGCAAAGCCCTTATGATCAATCAGAACTTTGAAGTTTTGTTATAAAAATGCAAATGAAATGCATTTCTAAATGAAGCCTCTCTTCCGCCTTGCMCGCCTCTCCATTCTTCCACGTTCACTCACAGAAAGCCACGGCGGCTGATAACAGCGCGATGACGACACCGGGCCATTCAAGCACTAAGGTGATCGTTTGCCTCCCCCTGGCCGCGTTCTTCACTATTTCCATTCTTCCACTTATGAAAAAAGAGAAGAGAAGCAGGAGTGGATCTGCCCCTTGTGCTTTTCCAGACGTTCTGATCCGATCGGGAGACAAAATGTTCTTTTGATTACAGCTCTAAAAATAAAGATAAGGCTTGTAGGGAAAACACTGATCTGCTGGTTGCTTCTTTTTTTTACGTTTTAGCCTGACTCCCTAGGGCAGTAAGGTGTATGCAGCCTGCTTTCTGTCTGTGTGTCTGTCTAGCATGCTCCTCTAGTAACTTGCAGTGTCATTGGCCACTTTCYTCCGAATCTCACAGAAATAGAGGTATTTCCAAGGTATGAAGTTCCCACAAGTTTCAGAAATAACCATCTGTCCAAGTACGCTACTGYTGTTCCAACACCCGAGATGTGGCAAAATAAACTAGCACCTCTAACTAGTTTTTGTAAGCCCAGCCCCAGTGACCTCCAGCTATTATCCATCTGGACACCATCCTCAGAGAAGCGCTTCCAAAGGTTTTGGCCAGGATCTGATCATAGGAAAGAGCCAAACCTGGTAGATCTGTGATAGCTTGGCTAGGTGGAAGGCGGAGAAGAAAAGTCTAGTGTTTAATTTCAAGCTGTTTCATCAAATTCCACTTTCGTTGCCACTCTTAGCAACTTCCTGGGAAGCAGAGCTAGCCAAGTCTAACAGATGTCTGGGAAAAAGACAGCTTTATCAGACCCTAAACACTTGTTCTGGGCATGGGGGTGGAATWTTTTGTTTCCAGTGTTTTTCTGCACACGGTTTGCTGGTGACTCAGTGAAACCTCTCAATGAGTGTAAGCCCCTGCTTTTATAGTGGCCTCTGCAACCTCCCCCTCTAGGGCACAGCCTGCTGCCAGCCACCTCTGCAGGACAAGGAGAGGCTCAGCGGGACACCTGCACGGCTGGTGAGAGGAACCATTCCTGATAGCTGCTGCTGTGCAGCTACACGAACGTGGGCATGCAGAAATTCACATGTGAACTGCTAGCTCCTTCCATTTGCACGTGCAGGTCACCTCCRCGCAGAAGTGCTCGCCTGCTCATACGTGTGCTCATGCACTGCCGTGCAAGGCAGCCTAKTCCTCTGTGCGGCTGCCTTTCTGGAGTCCCTCTCTCAAGCCGAGCGGAGTGCCCTCAAAGAGCCATGAGAGCCTCTACTGAGGGAAGCCAGAGGTGATGCTGATTTCCCTGCTCCAGATTTCCCTGGCTGTTGCACTTCTCCAAAGAGCCAGAGTGAGTTTGAGCAGACGCACAGCTCCGTGTATGGCTGGCGCCCAGAGCAAGGCCCAGCTTTTTTGCGATGCACATGGCACACGTTGCCCATCACCGCGAGCAGCAGAGTGCCTCACCTGTTCTCAAGGTAGTTAAGGAGACTAATTGCACATACAAAAGTGCTGACAGGGCAAAGCTCTGTCCCTTCACTTCARATTGGCATTGATGTGGTGTTCCACAGCCCTGGGGTGCTCCTGAGCCAGACGAAGTTTACAGGGCTTCAGTTTGGCTCCTTTACTCAGCTGTCCAGAGGTGTTTTGTACTGGCAATTTGTCCTCCTCACAGCTCATCTGGCTCCCATCAAAGCGCCTCCTTTTCTCTGCAGATTTCTGTAATCAGATGCAATACGGGACAGAGCCTCACTGTGCAAATCTTTTGCATGTGCATGAGTATAAGGAGGTGGGTAACACTTTTTATATAGGTAYGTACAGATATTTGCCATCTCAGGTTTTTCTTTTCTCTATGAGAGTCAAACTCTGCAGCATTTTTTAGCCCAGCTCTCTCAATCTCTCTTTGTGTCTGTCCATCTGCCATTCTTGCTCCTGATCAGTTTGAACCTCTTGGCTGCTTTTGGCAGATCCACACTAGACTTAAAGGACTGGTTCGTGTTTTTAACTCTTTCAGGTCTCAGTGTCATTTTGAAAACAACACTTAGGCTCCCTCGTTATTTGTTACTTGGAGAAATTTCTGTTTCAATCATTTATTTCAAATCTAGCTATGCCTTTTATTGCTGAGCAAGGAGTTTTGGTCTCTTCTGAGCAGTTCTGTAGGAATGGGATTGGTATGTTAGCAGATACTCTGGGAGATGTTTCACCATGTCCTACATCACGTTGGAGCTGTGGTTTTCCTGCTGCAGTCCCTGGATTCCAGGCAACCCACTGACTATTTCTGATTGTTTCATGAAAACAAACAAATTATCAGTAGACTGAAATTTGCTATACAAGGATCTGCAGTTCCAGGAGAGAATTCTAAGGAATTGGGAAATGGAGGGGGGGGGGAGGAGTAAGCACTGATCCAGGCTGATCCACTTTGTTATCTAGGTCAGACATTATGCTTTTGCGTAGATTTTGCTTTTAGTCTAGATCAAGTGTAGATCTGCTGATTCTAATGTCTGCAGATGATAAACTCCAGGCTGGAAGCGAGAGTCTCTAGACACTAGTTGGTAGGCTCTACAAATTGATAGCACAGCATCCTTACTGAGTATTAGATTTATGCCATTTACTACTTTACRGATAAAACAGTCACTATGTTCTAAACTAGTGATGTACTCGGAATGAGGAATGGACTGGTTTAGTGGTTTCTGAATTTGATTGCTTGGAGGCTGGTTTATTTCTCGATTAGAGAGACTGTGTTCTAAATTACAGAGCATTTATGAATTGAGCAGGGTGTAGATTAAGCAGGTGAGGAGGCTGCCAGTGTTGACTAGCATCTTCACATCTTTCAGGATGAGTGGCTGAGGTCAATTCAAGTTCATTATACTGGAAGGAGTTTATGATTTCTCTGTTATGGAGGTTCAATATGAATTGATTTTAAAATAAACTTTTTTGACCAATTTAATAAATTCCCTTTATTGCTCAGGCTTTGATGTTTTTTTCCATGTGATCAGCACAAAGCATTTCCCTTACTACCTCCACCAGTCTGGATATTATTTAGACTTTGCAGCTCGTCTTTCCCTCTCTTGATCAAGAGATGGGCATGAACTGAAACTCATTTGAGGCTGGGATATAGATAGCAGTTTTGCAGCTGTAGTTTGGGAATTCAGCCAGTAGGAGACAGCATGGGAGAGACACTTCTAGCTCAAGCTAATACTATCCCAGGTATCTTTGTTGAAATTAAGGCAATTCAGATCTTTTTAAATGAGTATTAATGGCTGCAAACTTTCAAATGCATACTCATCCTTTGTATCATGGTGCAAATTGGCTAATACCAGGGACAGCTCCTTCTGCAAGACTGGGCATTCCCAGAGCTCCCAGTGGGAGCAGGCTGGTAGGAGGTTACCTACAGAGACGCCAGGATGGCAAGGGTTAATGGTACAGACAGCAGATCTGGGGGAGAAAGAGAAACTGATTATTGTTTTCAAGGTGTTCTGGTGGGAAACAAATATCTGGAGATCCAAGTTTTAGACATCTCTGTCCCCTTGGCAAGCCTAAATGCATTATTAAATAGAAGTAAGTCCTTGTGCAGGACAACCTATGAGCTTGCAGTTTCAAAGACAAGCTTTTGCACAGCTTTCTCAGTATCTAATAGCTCATTTGCTCTTTCCTTCAGTGGAGAGAGTACTAGGAACTTTTCCTCTCAGCTGCAGAAAGTTGTCAAAACTTCGCCACCTGACACTGTCCTGTGTCCTGCAAACAGARTGAAGCTGGCCAGGGAGTCCAGCAGGGAGGCAAACAAGCTGTCAGGAGCACAGATGGCACCTGCATTTCCTTGAGAACCAGGTGAAAGGAATGTGAGAAGTGCTAAGCATCACCTAGGCATGCAGCTGATTTTGTTAATTGGGACAGTAAACTTATCTCCTCAGGCTTTATCTTGGGAAAATAATTTCTCCCCTATGCATGCCTCACCTTTGTCAATACGTCTGAAATCATCTAAGATGCTACCTTCTCTCTCAGATCTATGTGTGGCACTTGAGTGGGCTGTAGCRTTTACAGATAAACCATGTTTTAGGCATTATTTGCCCAGCTGCTTCCATCAAGGCCATGATGCCTCCATTGGAACCAGCTGAGAGCACTTTCTTTGCAGGAAAAGTATTTATTAAGTAGCTCACGCCATACTGGGTTTTTTGGGTAGTGCTGCTGCTTCTCTGCTGTCTTATGCTGGCCAGAGCAGGAGCTGTTAGTTGGGTTCTCTCTGGTTGTTGATACAAGAGGATTTTCTATTTTGCTCAACCCTGCTTTACTCCATTTGAGAACTGTACTGCTAAGGTAAGGAAACTACTTGATACTTCTGATTTTTGTGTCTCGTCTGCTTTCCTTCCTGCCCCAACCCAGCTAGGGGAGGCAGTAGAAAAATGCAGTAGATCTGCCAGTGAGATAAGTGTGTTTTAAAGAGCAGTGGTATCTGTCAATGTGACAGTAGCTGCGCAGTAATTCATTTCTATCTCTGCTCCTGCTCTGCCCCAGAAATGTCGACACAGCACTTTCTCTGCGTACTTGTTTGGTGAGGATTTCTTGCTGTTTGTAGTGTATCTGAGAGCTGCAGTGAGGAAAGGACAAAGAGAGAGCTGGAGTGAGCTTGGATGCCTTTGTAGCTCTCCTCTGACTCTTTCCCTGGACTTCTTCCCTTGGTGCGCAGGGGCTGGCAGTTTAGCAAGGCTGCGCCTCAGGAGGTCTTGCATGGCTGCAAAGCGTATCTAGGAGGACAGCTTAAAAAATCATCCAAAGGTGTCTGTCTGCTGGCTTTGTGCTTCTGGCCTGTCTTGCTGTCCCACCTGCCTCCCCTGCAAGGTAAGCTCAGCAGGAGTTCAGGGCACTAAATATGCCCCAGAATATATCTGAGTCCTTGGTGGGGGTGAGGATGCTGCAGGCAGCATGCAGCAGTCAGGCTGCTCTCAAGAAATGGCCACATAAGGTGTGGAATGAGTAGCTTTCATAGGGTAGGAAATATGGATGGGGATCTTGGCATTTTCTGAGACTGCCAAATATACCTCTGAGCAGCCTTATATAACCCTGTGTCATCCCTAATGCTTTCTCAAATCCCAGCGTTCTTCCCTTGCTCCTGCTGGCTGCCAAGCTCATCTGTACCAGAAATCTCCATTAGCACATCATACTCCCTGAACTATACATCTTCTGTTGCCTTTGAGTGGTGGTAGCACCTGCAAAGCAACTCAGACAGCAGCTCTAGTCCCCTGTCAAAACCCACTCCCCACTCTGAAGTCAGGACAGCTCTGCTAAAAGCAGGAATTTTACCTCCTTCAGGTGAGGGCATTTGAAATCATTTCCTACAGAGACTAGGAAAGGGATCTGCAGATTTGGTAACTGAATGCAAGCTGGCAAGGAGCCCTTTGCACCCCCAGAAACCTCTATTTGCTGGAGTGGATGCAGACACTTAGCTTTGCCTCTGTAAGACCTGTCTTTGCTGCCTGCTTTCTCAGCAGCTGCCGCAGCCTGTCCCACACATCTGCTCCACAGTGCTGCAGAGCGTCTGCAGAGTTTCACAGCTCCAGACGCTCTGGACTACATTGAAGAAAGATTGGGAAAAGTTATTTACAAAGTATCTTTTAAAAAAGAAAGATAGAGAAACTGCAGCACACATCACTAATGCAGGTACCAGTGATTAAAAGCAGCAGGCTGACTGCCTGCTTGACACTGCKTACTTCTCCGAGCTACCTGTCATTTTCCCATTGTTGTTGGCTGCCAAGATTGAAGGTTCATTGTTTCCAGTCTTTGCTAAGGAAGCTTTAGAAAGCACTTTTCCCAGGTCCTGATCRGGGGAGGGGGAGATGTCTGCTGAATATATATGTGTATGGGAAATTCACTTGGTGGTTTTTTTTCTCTCATTTAAAAGCCTTTTCTTTAAGTGCCTGTCCTCTAGTCAGTGTTACTGTATGCAGTCAATCATCTTGGTGCTGCTCTCCGCAATGCAAACAACATACATCATATGACAGAAGAAGTTACAGGAACGCTTTGTTACCTGTTACCAGTCGTTTGCAATGCACAATAATAGCTGTGATGCTGATGAACACGCTTAAGGGTTTAAGTGTGAGCAGGAGAGGTTTACCCAACCGTTCTGCTGGGATGATTAGAGATATGTTTGTTGCTTTGTTTAGGTTAGGAATGTGTCACTTCTAATTGCTTCTCTTGCTTCTGTGTTGGAGGGAATGTTAGAGGGCCAAATGATTACCTGGCATAAGCCAGGATAGCTTCTCTGGAGTCACGTTAAGTGCATTTCAGCTTCGAAGTCTATTGTTTCAGTGGAACTATGCTGATTTATGCCAGCAGAAGATCCGCTGCTAAAATTCTGTTTAAAGCTTTGCATTCCTCCCTCAGCATCCCTGTGAGATAGAATTTACTGCAGCTGTTTGAAAAATGCAAATTTTTTGTGGGAAATATGTTTTTTCATAAAAATGCTATTTCAGTGAGTGAAAATATTTCATGAGGTTCTTTAAGGTTTTGCTGTCAGATGGAATCCTAAAAAGCAAAATATTTTGAGCTTTCTATTTTAGAACACTCTTTGCTTGTGATCTCAATTATTTACATTTTATTTATGATAAAAACTGAAAAGACATGTAAAAGCTATAATAAATGGAAACAGGGAAGTTTCTTGTACATAAAGTGGTATTTTGGGGAGTCTTTTCCATTGAAAGAGCTGTATTGTATTATAGTGTTCCAGCAGCCCCATAAGCTATAACTTTAAGGTTTAAAAAAAGGGGGGGGGGGAGGTGGGTTCAATTCTTATTTGGCAGGTTCCTTTATTCTTTTATCAGCTTCTACAAAGCAGTCTATGCTTCCCCTTCTAGTTAAAAAGCAGAATCAATACCCTAGAAGGGTCAACCAGTTTACAATTCATTACATGTATGCCTTTCTAACTGACAATGCAATTCTTGTTTCTCATTTTTCATGTCAACTGTTTCTTGGAAAAACAATAAAAGAAAGAAAGAAAAGCAGGAAAAAGACAAAGAGACAGATTTACCCAAGTCATCAAGTGAAATGAGAGCTGACAGGTTCTCTAATGTTACATGCCCAGAACAAAGAGGATTCCTCACTCTACTCTTCTGTAAATGTTTGAGAATCCTTTGTGCATAACTGTGCTATTCACTGAGAACTTCAGCTCCTGGATTCCCCAGTAATTCCTTTAGAAACGAGCCCAAGATATTCCTTGGCCTTGCAAGAATTACTCAGCAGATCAAAGGCAAACAGCACTGGATTTTTTTGATCACTTCTGCTTTTGTTGCTGAATGTGCCCTACTTCCCCCAGGCATGTCTATTGTCTCTCCTTTGCCTCAGTTGCCTTCCTTCTCAAGTGGAGAGAAAACAGGCAACTTCTAATGGGAAAGATCTGACACTTCAGAAAAATCCCCACTGGGGAGAAATTATGCTGCAAGAATCACTGCTGATTCAAGCAGGCTGAGCATCTGACCACAATAACTACGTTTTAGTCTAGTTACCTTCCCTAAGTTTAGGTAACCTTGCAAATGCATTGGAGTATGACCGAGGATTCCCTTTGCAACCAGACATGCATAGTTAGGAGGTGTCTGTAAATCCAGGGGCCTAATTTTGACTCACATTTCAATGGATGCAGACAGGCTCCCTGGCAGAGACCATCAGAGGCTGCAGGGATGCTACTTTGGCCCTGGGGTGCTGTGCTATGTGGAGGTTGTAAAAGAAGGTCACTGTATAATGAGATAACCCAGAGTCCTGGGTTGTCTCCTTGCTGTAGTACTGGTTATGCTTCTGTTGGCAAAGCTTCCACAGATTACAAGAAAAAAAAATATCCTGGATGAAAATCTCCTTGATTAGAGACAAATTATGTCTGGGTTTGTTCCAGAGAGGGTGTGGATCTGTGCTGATCTGAGTAAGAATTTAGGAGGGCTTGGTTAGAAATGGTTAGAAAAAGCTCCAACCTTTATAAAGGGCAGGGAGATATTTTTGCACAGTACCATCCTAAYGGTCGTTCCGAGCCAGGACCTGACTTATTTGCAAAGACCAGAGAAAAAAAGGAGTAGTTGTTCTGGTCTGAGCTGATTTCTGTAACTGTTTAGCAAGATTTCACTGTGGTAGGTCTATTTCTCCATTCTTTCTTGCCTTATCTACCCCACTTGACTTCTACCTGTGGGGTCAAGCAGCCAGGGGTTGAGCAGGGTGCACAGAGCTGGGCTGTCAGGCTGGCTGACAGTCTCCTTAAAGCCTTTTCCATCCCTTCGCCTTGAGACAGCATACACAGCCAGCTTAGATGCATTCCAGCGCTTTCCTGTCCCCATCAGACAAATCAATCACTCCCAGAGCAGACTTGAAGTGACTTTTTGCTAGAAAGCAAATTCAATTCTTCTCCCTCTCCCTGTTAGTTCCCCTTCCATCTCCTCTGTGACTACATTCCCTCCTGTCCTTACATGCTGTGATGCATCTGGAGAATCACACTGCAGCTCAGCACAGTTTGGGGGCTTAGAGCCCACCTGTTGTGGGGGAAAGGAAGTGACAGATGAATTCAAGTCCCCAGCTGTAGCTTGTTGGGGGATTGGAGGGAAACCTTGGCTCCTGGGAGATGATTACTCTTCATTTCTGCCCTGAGAGTGAGAGCTCTTTCAGAGAAAATCCTTCTTAACTCTTGTAACCTAAATGCAAAACAGAACTGCTGGGCTAAGTAGGCTTTAAGGCAATGCTGAACTGGGATATTTTCAGCTGCTTTTGTGAGGAATGAGGAGTCACTTTGCAGTGCTAATTGATAAAGGAGGCTTTGCATTTTCTAAGTGGGGAAGGGTAGATTGAAAGCAAATAAATTTGGTGGCTGCTCRCGCTGTACTAAACGAATACCTTCATGTACTGCTTCTGAGGCTTCCCTGCAGGGAGCTAGGAGAATCTGTGCTATCTCCTTCCTCTTCCTGTCTTTCCTGTTCTTTAACTTCTGGAGTGCTGCTTTTTGCTTCCTTTGAAGTATCAGAGTGCTCTCAGCTAGACACAAGATACAAGGTGTGATTTATAGATTTTTTTTTCTTCACTGACAGACTCCTGCAGTGTCTTGTTGATGACTATTGCTCATGTGCTCAAGGACTGATTGACCAGTAGCTCTGATGCCAGGAAGGAATATGCTTCCCTTCATCCCTACCCTTAAATAGGAACTGCTAGAGAATTTCCTTTTGTAATAGAAGGTATAGCCCCTATCCTAGGGTCTTGTGCTGCAATGTGTTCCTCAGGATGTGGATAAAACCATCAATTTCTCCTTGGTTTGTTCTTTGCAATGCTTTCCGTTCTTGGCTATTGTGTGCATGCAGGAGAAGTATAATCACAGGAATATAGGGCAGGTGGGACTCAGAGGTCATCTAATCCATCCTGAATCCTCTACACAACTGACTATATCACACCAACCCTGACAGATGTTCTGAAAATCCTCCTCTGACAAGGCTTCAATCCCCTGCATGAATAGTCTGTTCCAGGCTTATTATCCTCAGCATTAAAAAGTTTATCCTAATAACAAACATAAATCTACATTTATTTTTTCTATTTTCTTCTCTGAATTTCTCCCCTTTTCCCCTGTTCTACCTCTTGTGGCCTGAAAGACAACAGCTCACCTCCTTCAAAACAACCCTTTACGTATCAGAAGTCTGTTACTGTATCCCCTCTTCAGGAAATTCTTCTCTGGGGTGAGCAAAGGTTTTGTTTCACCTTTCCTTGAGGGTTGTGTTTTCTATGCCTCCCATCAGTCTCCTGGGTGTGCTCACCACAGGAGCTATTGATACAATATGTGATATGAGTTTTTGCCCACTGGAATTTGACTGGGCAATTCAATTCCCCCAACTTCCCAACCACAATGGTTAAATGATTTGTATTTATAAGCTGGCATCTGCAGGACCAGTGCAATTTGGTCTCTTTGCCCATCAATACTTGACCAAAGGCCATGGATATCAATAGCCTCCCTCATCCCAAGGAATGGCACAGCAGGCACTCTGCCTTCATCTTTCTCCAAATGTTTTCCCCAGTTAAATATAATTCCTATCAGTGCAGACAGCTACAGCTTTCCATATTGGAAAAAAAAATGTAGTAGGAAATAAATCACTCTTGCATCTCCTTTTCATATAGCAGCATGACTTTCCTGTCATGTTGTCCATGTTTTCTTCTAGCACTTGAYGTTTGCAAGTCTCCTTGCTTTAAGCAGCATCAGCTGCAGGCCCAGAACACTGAATAGATACGTTTTTCTTTCACTCCCTCCCTCTCCCTCCTCAGTTCAAGYGTTTAATTTGCTCCAGACTCTGCTTGAGCAATTTTTGGAGAGTACAGTTTATATTTGTTTATGCAAATAAGCTGAGCAAATATGCTAAGAAACGCCAAAGATAGATCAGTATGCTTTAAGTACATGCCAGCCCCCAGTAAAATTATCTCAGGCCATTCTGTCTCAACCCTTCTGCCTTTTTAACAGTTGAATCTGTTCAGCAAAYACACAGTACTAGAAGGTACCTCCTGCTCCCTGTATCTCTATAAGCAGATGGATTTTGCTGGTGTCAGTGGTGGTGTTATGTGTTGTGAGCCAGACAGCAGGGCACAGCTTTTTCCGCAAGGTTGCATGTAGTTAGGTATTCAAATATTAGTTCTTTCATGTKGTCTTAATAGTTGAACAAGCAGTTCCAGGAGCTGTGAAAGTAACAGAACCAGCTCTCCTTTAGACTAGTGATTTATGTTGGAGTCTCTGGTGTCTAATAAAATGTGCACTTCTGAAGATTTCTGCATGGCTGGAGAGTTCATAAATATGTTTTTCCCTGTGGATGCTCTGTTGGCTAATAACACAGTTGAGCTCCTGTTGCCTTTTCCCTAGAGGCTGGGAAAGAATTGGATCTTTCTCTAATTATCTGCCGGTGGTCATAAAATTTGCTGCTGCTTTCCCCCCCCCCCCAAAAAAAACAAAAAAAAAAACTTAAAGCTGGTTGATCTGTCAAATTGCTTCAAACCTCTCCTGAAGTATGCTAGTTTCCTTAACCTGGCTTCTTCCCTATAGGAGGGAGGAAGTGAGAGATCATTGTCATTCCGCTGGGCTTGCCTACACTGGGGATTTGACAGGAATAGCTATTGCAGAATAAGCTTTTCAGCAGGAAGTCTTCCAGAATAGTTCCCTGCATGGACAAAYACTTCTGGAATAAAAGCGAGTATTGTAGCATGATTACTTCCCTCTGGAAGGATGCTAATTATTCTGGAGTGATATTTTTTGTAGTCTGTATTAAAACCCTACAGGTGTAATGGTGTGTGTGGGGGGGGATGTTTATCCAGCAGTCACTACTCCAGACAATTTCCCCTTGTAGATGAGGGAACTAAGAGTGTGAAAGGATAGCTTACTACTACAGTGCTGAACCTATGTAAGATTTAAGTAAAGAGGAACTGAGCAGACTTTTGTGCTGCTTATAATGTAATTTATTTTAGCTTATATGTGAAAATGACTTTTACTATTTTTAAGCTATTTTCATTATTATTTTTCTAAAGAAATGAGGCTTATGTAATAAGCATGTATACATGTTTCCCATACCTTTTTCCATCATTATCCTATTTCAACCACATTTAGCAGAGGGCAGGTGGTCTCTAGAGTATTTAATTCCTATGAGCTTTGGCACTCAGCTAGATAGATCCCATCACATCAGCAGTGAGGTAACTGCAGCAGCGTAAGGCCACCGTGATTAAACATCAGACAAAGCATCTGCATACTGGAACGGCCAGAATTTTCCCCATCAGAAAGAAAACTCTACGCTGGAGGCTGTATCTTCTCAAACAGCAAAGTCTACTAACAACAGGTTGACAGGAGTGACTTCATATTCATAGAAAGACTTTTTTGTTATTCTTTCCCTTTGACTATGAAACATTAAACAGTTTGTATTTAGCTGTACTCAAAGCTTCACACTGGTCTCTGCACTACTGAAATCTAGCCAGCACTGGGGAGGAAGAGATGTTGCCCATTTTCTATTGCTATCCCAATGTGTTTCATGACCTAGACTTACTCGTGAGAGCCAGAACACTTTCTTCACAGTGCTCCCACTTTAGATTGTTTTCTTCRGATTTCTGAAAGGGGAAATCTGCAGCAAACATCCCTAAATGGAATCAGATGGCATCTCAGGRTGGTGTAGCAGTTTCACAAATCTATTGCTGTGCTTGCAGCCAGAAGCAATCTCAYTAGAAGACCTTGCTAGACAGTGTAATTTAAATCCTTCCCTCTCAGGTCTGCACAGCCATAGAGGAGAATGAAAGGAAGGGGAAAAGTCGTTGTCTAGCCTGCTCTCTGTTGCCAGATAGACATTTGGTTGTGACTGATTCCACTYACACTGCTACATCTAGACAGACAGCACCTTTAGCTACATCTGATCTGTTTGTCTGTATTATTGTAGAAGAACAGATCAGGCAAGTTCTCCTCCCTGATTCTTAGTGTCTGCTTTCGGACATGGATGGGCTGCATCGTTTTCTGGAAGCACCTGTTTCTCTTGGTTAACYATCTGACATGCCTGGATAAAATTCTCAACTGTAGACCTTTTCCTGGTCAAGGTCTGCACTTAGASAAACAGGTTCCATACTTTGTGAAGCCTAATTAGCCACATCAATCTTCAGATCTTTGCCTGCTACTCRTACTCACTTAGACTAACCTAATAAACAGCATGGTCTCTACCACTAACAACAACCAGAGATCAGAATGCAGTTTGGTGTAGATGGAGCTGGTGATCAATTGAAAAGGTCAAATGCCAACATAAAGCTGAGGAAGGCAGCATCTCAAAATTCTCTCTCTAGACAGATGCTTAAATTGGTCTGCTTGGTGGGATATATCCTTGATAGGGAGCTTTCAAAAGGGATGGATTGGAGACAAATACATTTCTGAGTTTAGGACACTTGGAATTCCTGTAAAACTGATTTCTGAGCAAAACACATCCTTATGGCAGTCACTCTGCAGCATAATATACTTGAGAGACTGATTTTTTTGATCTACTTGATTTTTGTCCCACAGACATGGGGAAATAGAAGGGCACCACAACCAYCTGTGAGGTGTAAAGCATGTAGATGATATGTGGAAGGCTACAAGAGTATATGGGGGCCAGTTCCCTATGTCATTTTGACCCAGGGAGTGGAATGGTTCTGGATGAAARGCTTGTTTGGATTTTTTTTTTYYCCCCTCASTGTAATTTGGTCAGTGTTGAGCAATGTATGGTCAGTGATGGGGAGCAGCACTGAGGTCTGATTACSCAAGGTCCCCACTGAGAAGGTAATCTTGACTCCAAGAAGAGCAGGAGGATGGTTCCTTTTGGCCTCTGCCGGCCTGGTGCCGGGCAGGCTGTGGAGAAGGCTTGCTTGAAGTGGTGGGAGTGAAGCTGCATGCAGCGTGGAGCCCACCTGCCTGCCCTCATTTCTCCTGGGGAATGGTAACAGGCAAGCTCCTGCCTCTGGAAGGGCTGGCACATGCCACAGGCTGTGGGATGTGTTCCCAGATCTGGGCACAGCAGGGATTTTGCGTGTGTCAACACTAGAAAGCAGAAGCCAGGCRCAGGGAAATATTGAAGAATTTCCTACCCAGTCCAGCTTTTGTATTTTTATTTGTCAACACTTATTTTTATTGCCTAACACAAAGCAGAAACATTTGGTCAGTGTTTTGGCTAATGTTTTTATTAGATTGGAATGTCATTTGCAATGACATTCCCAGCTTTTCTAGCTGTTTGTGTGTGTGCTCTGACACCAAATGCAGTTGTGAAAGGTTTTTTGCAGCCCATGCTCCGAGTGGTGGGTAACAGGCTTCTGCTGCTGCTTAAGGGAGCTGTTCTGCTAGCTCATGTGGTGAAGGGTTGCCCTTTGGTATAGGGGATGTTATAAAAGCTTTCTCCAAGCAGTGGCTAAACTTCTGATTTTTATCCTGGTAAATGGCATGTAGTCTATCAAGTTGAACAGAAATAAAAATAGTTTGCTGAAACTCATGCTCAAAGTCTTAGTGTGAGTCTTAATAACTATAATGCAATTACTCTCAGGATTATGGTCACAACCAGGTGGCCAAACTAGAGATCAGGAAGACAGGAAGATTGAGGTATGCTTACTCTTTTTTTTTTTATCTGCTTCTGGCCACTGTGGCAGTCAGGACAGTGAACAAGAGGGAGCTTGGGTCTGACCCGATACAGCAGTTAAACCTTAAATTAGGATATTTACCCTTACTTTTGCTTCTTGGACTAATGATCCAAAATATTACATTTTATCTTTCATATTAAATAATTAAATCTTCTGTGACTTTCCACTATTGCTGCTGTGTTTATTTCCACTGCTTTGTTCTCAGCACTGCAGGTGAGGTCGGAATTGCTTCTTTAGTGTATTATGTGGTACCTCTCCACAACCAGTAACAGAGCTGGTTTCACCTTTGTGCTCATGTGTTTCAGCTAGCTCTATCGTTCTGTCAGATGTTCTGCTGCTGTTATGTTCTTGGCATCTTCGTAGTGTGCATCTGTAATAAGATAAAAAGACTGGTTTGTAGAAAGAAAGGGTTAACCATGTGGATAAAATCAAGGAATCTACTGATTCTGCTCTAAAGGCATGTAGAGACTTGTTACAATTTATAGTGGCAAAGATTTGTCCCAGATATTGTGACTCATGCCATTTCTTCTTTTTCTACTTCCTCCACGGGTGTCTTTTGACCTTGAGCAAACATACTTCCCTGAGCTTCCGTTTCTGCCCTTGAATGGGACATCTGGATCCCTCTACACCTGTCGAAGCATAGAATTCAGCCTAATTCATTAAAGTTCATAGCACGCTTTGACAGCCCTGGATAGCAGTTGCAGCTATAATAAACACAAGCTGTATAACATTATACTCAAACTCTGCGAGAAGAACGCTGAGGCAACAGGCAAGTCTCCAAGAGGCTGGCAACATTCGAATTGAGATTGCCTTAAATAACTTGATTCTTCCTGCTTAGGCCTGTACCTTGTGATACCGTTTTCAAGCACATGCTCTGCAGGACCTCTGTCTGTCTCAGTAGTCAAAACCTGATGCTGGTAACTGCACAACTACCCTTAAGAGTTTTTTATTCCTGTCACTAACTGATTGTTCATATGCATTATTTATAACACAGCCTCTCATCCCTGCACTGACTATATAACACTGACTTTCCACAAGAGCTTCTCCATGATGCAGTAGTCAAAATGAGTGCTCTGCAAGCTTTAACAAATTTCTATTTSTAGAACTCTATTTTTAATGAATTGTTAAATGTCCTTTAATGAATTCCACTGCTTTAATAAAACTATTTCTATCAATATCGAWACCAATGCAACAAATCAGCCAAAATTATTTCTTGCTATGGGTAAGGAATGTGCTTTTCATTGCTAAAATAGCCTGCCTGCCTTCTCAGAAGCAGCAAATGTATTTCAAAATAAACTTCGCCAAGATTTCATCTAGGAAACAGGCCCCAAGCATGGAGAATTTTAGCTGGATATATTAACATGTGGCAAAGTAATAAACTAAAGATAAGGTCATAAAAGAAAGCRTGGGGCAGCTTGCCTGCATGCCTCCTGCATTGTCTATGGTAAATCTCACAGTGGAAAGTTGAATCCAGACCTGGCCTGGAAACAAAATGAGAAAAAAAGACTGGAGGTGAAGCCTYTCTCAGGTTGGTGGTCAATGGATAAAGCCTGCCAAAGCAATGGAGTGTGTGTTTATACATCAACATATGTTTAAAGAATTGATTCCTTCTGGCAGACTCTTGTAGGAGGCAGGCAGCACATGTGAGCTGATGCTGTCAAGGGAAATTGGAAGCTCACTGTTGTTTGACAGGTATATTATTCCAGCTGCCCTCGATTTATTTACAAAACAAGGAGCTAAGATCCCTAAAGTGATGCAAGTGAAAACTTCAGAGCTGCAAGAGGCCTGKTTTTTTAGCCCTTCAGAGCTGGCCTCAATTTGCTCGACATTTGAAATGGATGAAGGGGGAGGAGGGAAGAAAAATCTCCTGCTTCACAGCCTGTTCTCTCAAGAAGACAGACTTAAATTTAAAATGCTAGGAGTGAAAGATATGAAGTTTATTTTTCCTGGCTGTGGCAACAGAGCTGGAGCTGCAGAAAYCGCTGCTATACCTTCCCCTCCCACGTGCTCTGCTGTCAGACTGAGCATTGCACTGAAGTGCAGGCATGAGCTTGCAGGTGAGAACCAGCTCCCTGGCTTTGACTGCAAGGAAAGCCTTAGCCCCCCAGCATGCCTTCTCCTGTGTGCTGGTGGGACATGAAGACTTGCAGGACCTTGGCTGCCTGGGGTTTTGAACAGTGGAGTGGAGCCTGCCTACTTGAGGGAACTACACTGTAGCCTTGAACTACCTAATGCAGTGAGCTACGGCTAAGTTACCTAGAATTGTTTCTCCCCTGCATTTCCAGAGACAGATATTTCCAACTTCTATCAATACTTGACAGGAAAAATATAAAAGTGCCAYCTCTCAACCTGAACCCTCCTTCTGGAGGCCAGAAATCCACCAGAGCAGAGGAAGGTATGACTACTCCTTCAGTTAATGCTTTCAGCTACATTAAAGAGATTCTCTCTCTGCCACAAGACTTCCTGGGTGACATCTGTATTGTTTCCCCCTACATAGAAAACAAATGCAGTAGTTGTTGTATGTTTGCTCAGGCTACAAAACCCTTAGGTGTAGCTGTGTATAACTGGGTATTACTCCACTCAGCAGAGCCGAGCTTCAGTTTCAGGTAGGCAATGTGTATCTTCTAATAATACAAAGGATACTAACATAGGTCCTTCACTTGCTTTCTTTTTGGCATGGCTGTCTCCCTCTCTTCCCACTCCTTCCAGAAAGATAAGCAGCAGAGCCTTAGTATCAACTTGCTTGTTGTTGGCAAAATCCCTGCAGGGCGGGATGTTTGGATTCACTAAGATCTTTGTAGAGAAATTGTCTTCTGGGGTGAGGATGGTGCAGCAGACAGCTCTTGTTTCTTTTACAAACTTGACTTGAGACCCTAGAGCTTTTCCTTCTGCTCAGGATGCTTTGAACACAGTTGCTCAGGGTGGGTTGTGTTCTGTGCACCGCATGTGAGAGCACTGGCTGTGTGTGAGTGTACACAAGTATGGCACTGTCTTGTGATGGGAGACATGTTCTGGCATGTGTGCTTTTACTGAAAGTAGTTTTCCTATATAAAAGGGCTTGCATGCACTGGAACCCTCCTCAGACAGTGGTGACACAGACAGTCCTCAATCTGGAATGATTAAATGAGATTCACTTGTATGCTCCTGGAGAATTGAAATGAGAATCAGCTCTGACTTTGTAGCATATTCAGCTCATGTTTCCTGTCTTGAAACTTCAATGCGAAATTCATCAGCTGTCAGGCAATAGAAAACTACCTGAGATATCTTGGGAAGCAGAGATTGTCCTGTCTTGAGAGGTGAGGTACAGATATGCTTGGAAAGAATGTCTCAAAACATGAGCTCTCATTCTGCAGTGTCAGTCACAGGGCTAGTATTACAGGTGTACTTCATCACAGGGGTCCACTGCTGAGCGTCTGGGTGAACAGCACTCCCGTCATGCTCCCCTGTCCACCCATGTCCTGGGAGCGTGGGAATCTCATACAAGCTTCAGCTATACATCAACAACAGACTTAGTCCTGAGGGACTTGATTTCAAGGGCTTGCGATGCCCTTGGGTTGGAGGCAGCCTGTCTTCATCTTGGGATGAATCGGTTATCAGCCCCTTTTCACAGATGGGAAGGCAGAGTGCAAGTGACTGTCTCCAAGGTATTCCAGAGGAATGTGGACTCCCCTGCCCCCAGAAGCAAGGAGAGGTGAAGTGATAGTGTGTGTGTGTGGCTGGCCAAGAGGATGAGGTATAACATTGAAATATGTGAAGAGCCTTGCTGTTTTTCAGCAGTGACTGTATGGAAACACACGTACAAAGGGACCTGATCTCAACTCTGCAGATGGGATGATGAGATGGGAAACTGAAGAAATCATTGCCATTATGTATTCACTGTGTCCTTAGGTTTTGGGGCTTTCTTTTACTGGATAACAATGTTGTTAATACAGCGTATTGAAATCACTTTATTTAAGGATACAGCCATTATCTGGCCAAAGGGGGGAATCTGTCATGCAGAAGTATCTGCGTGGTCATGTGTTCTTGTCTCCAGCGGGACTGTCTCAAAGCTAATACCTCACAAGGGAATACCTTTTTAATAAAAGCCCTGCAGTCTCAGAGTTGAAAGCTGCTCAGTAGAGTGGTTCCATGCTTTATGTTCAGTCCTGTTGGCCTTCCTGAGAAAACCCTTGTTTAGTGTTGTGTGTGCAAAAGTAAGCTGCTCTGCTTCTGGCTGATGGGGAGGGGAGCACCTCTGGAAGAAGCACTGCTAGCTCTGATTTGAAGTCAATGAGGTTTGGAATTGTTCATTACCTCTCAGAATTGGTTTGTGTGGGAACACAATATGATTGTGCTGTGGGATAAAAGGAAATATTGACAAACCAGCTCATATGCCTTTTACCTGACAGAAAGGAGGTATTTGCTGTTTTTAGATAGRTGTAAAAAGTAAGATTGAGGGGGACCTGAAAGTGGGGGTCAGGATTCCTGGGTTTTTCTGGCTGCTGGTACTGGATGTGTTTCACCACACTGACCAGAACATGTTTGGGGTGCTGGTTAAACATGAGCATGTGGCCCATGGACCACTGAAGATCAGGAAGGTTGCTAAGACTCTGCTTTTCAAAGCAGCATGGGAGTGGCCTTTTTATGGCCAAAGATGTTACAGCCTCAGTCCCTTTGATTCCTACTCTGTTTGTGTGAATCTGAGATGCTCAACAAGTGCCTCCTGAGATACTGTCTTGAAGATATTCACTGGCATCTCAGACAAGCTAAAAATATAGGGCATTTCCCAGGTGGGAAGCAGGCTCTCAGCCTGTCCTCATCACTGATAGTTACTGGAGCTTTGTAGGCCCCCACACATTTCTGGATGCTAACTTGGGATCTGAAACCATGTTTCTTTTTTTCCCACTTTCTCCCTGTTTTATAGCTCACCTTTAAAATCTCCTTAGAGAACAGAACAGGCACAGAAGCAGCACAGAAGGGCAAGAGATTACAGCCTCCTTGGTGTCAAAAATAGCAGCCTGAGAGAGATTCTTCCTCCAGCTGCTTAAACTAAATCATGATCATAGTTGCTGTCCTTTAATTTACAATGTAATGTCCTTCCCTCCACAGCCTCCAGCTTCAGGGTCCAGTCCCTTCCTCTCATGTCAGACATCACAGGCAGCAAGTGTTAAGGCTGGAGAGTCCAGAACTGACAGATCAAATGCCCCCTTAGCAAATGTGAACCCAGTGGCTTCATTAGTCACAGCCATATGTGTTTTTAAAAAGCTGCCTTACAGCAGGAGGCAGTGGGGGAGGCGAGAGCACTAGGCAGCCACTGATAGAGGAAAGCAGAGGTTTGTGCTTGGTGCCTGGCTGCCCAGCTCAGCACATCATGAGTGGTGAGCACCAGAGCAGAGCAGTTCCTGCTGCAAATGAAGCTTGTGAACTTTATTTGGTCATATTTATTCAAGTATAGCTGGTTGATGCTGTCCTTAACCTAGGGCTGAACACATCACTCCCTGCTGCCCCCTCTCGCATACCTCCCTAAATTTTCAGGATGAGTTGTGCTCAAACTTGATCAGGATATGTCCCACCATTACAGAGAGCCTGAACCAAAAACTCAATTTGCAGAGACTCAGGTGATGAAAGAGGTAGACCTCAATTTTTTTCTGCTTCTGTGCATGAGTGTTCACGCTGGCTTGCACAGGAGACCTCAGATCTTGAGACTGTGAAGGTGTGTTTGGCCATGCAATGGGGAAATGCTACAGGGCAGGGTTATTTGGCTTATTTGTCCTCTTGTGTGCCTTTGGCAATTACTTGCCAACAATCCTAACTCCTAGAGAGACTTTGGGCCTGAGACTATCTTTGCCCCATTAACCTCCTTACTAGCAGCCCTTACAAATGTAGGGGTAAGCGTTGTGCGGCCGAGCCTGACAGTTCTGTGCTTTTGGTGTTACTGCACACAGCAATGCAGAGTATCTGCCAACAAATGGAGCTGCTGTATGGTATGTGTCTTCCTCAGATGCTCCTGGTCTACTCTCCCTGGACTGCTGTCTTGTCCAGGCTTCCTACTTGCTTCCTTGAATGAAAGTGGTCTCAAGACAGCAGTCTCAGCTGGCAGGGTTGCAGTGATGTGGAAACCAGCTCCAAGAAAACTGCTTGCTACCTTGCATTACTGCCTTGCTGCTGGAACTGTTATACAGGAAAACTGAGTACTATTCATATCTTTCTATGAACTCTGATCCATCCTTTTTTTTTTTGCTCTGCCTCAGATTATAGTGTGGGAGTCATTCTAGTAACTCTGTTAATACACAAGGACTTGTGCAGCTGAGTAAGGCTTTGTTTTTGCTGAATACCTTGAGTAGGCAGCACCAGAAAAGACCAAGGAATGACTGCACTGAGGAGACTTTGTTTCTCTGCTCAGCACTGGCTGAAGGTCTGTTGGCCAGGAGACAACTGCTGTGAGGGCTCTGAGGATAAGAAAAGGATGACAAGCTGTCAAAGTGCACATCTTTCCGTGCATACTGTATTTGGTCTGAAAGGAACAAAGAAGGCTGGCACCACCGGAAGGAGCAGGCTGTGAGAGCCTCTGCAAGCATTCAAAGCCTCCTTGCTGTACATTACTTAGCACTGAGCAAAGTCATGCCTGTGTCTCTTGGTAGGTAGAGAAACAGTGCCAGTGGACCAGAGCATGTGTCCTACATTCCCAGGTGGCTTGGAGTGTAGTGGGGTCTGACTGGCACTGACTGATGTTTCAGTTTAAGATGGTGAATGCTGTAGGTTGATCAATATTTTAATCAACATTGCATGCATCACAGTGGCTTTGTAACTCACCTCAGCTGGGAAGAAAAGAGCAGGAGATTAACTGGAGTGCTTAGAACTCTACTTTATGAATAATTATATCAATGAGCAAGGGAGGGGCCTGAATTGCAAGTGAAAAGCAAAGGTAGAGATGGGAGAAGGAGCAGGGAACACCACCAGAACAAGTCTTTCAAGCTCAAAAGAAGGACCCTGATGCCTTTCATGTTGGTGTGCAGCGTAGCTGCTTCTGATCTGAAGGGAGCTGAAAAACACCAGCTAAAGCTGACTGGTATAGGTTGTGCCTGCTGGATTATTTATGGCCCCCCCCTCCTGTTTTGCTGAGCTTCCTTTTAACTTGTGTTAGGGGCCTGCTCAGAATGCCGGCCACACTATGGGCAGCAGCGCAGGGAGCTCTTTGAATTGTAATGGAAGTCCTGGGAGTGCTGTGGCTTTCTATTATGCTTTTACTTTTTTTCTTTAAATAAAGAGGACTTATCTCTGTCCACAATGTTCCAGACACAGATGAGATCTAACAGGGAATGTGAGGTTCGTATGGTCCCAGGGCTCCTGGAAATAAATCTGACAGCAGCTTCAAATGCCCAAATGCGAGACTTTGAAGCAGGGACAGACTTGCATACACATGTTCATGAAAGAAATCTCTTTGAGCCTGTGATGTTCAAGGAAGTAAAGGAAACTTTTGGACCCAGAGGTTGGCAAGGTCCCGTTGTTTTTAGAAACAAGGTTAAATGAGCAAAAACAATTTCTTGGAGCTAGGGAGAAGTGTATTCTACCTGTAAAACAGGAAGAAGATGTTCTTATCTGGAGAGATTCAGAAACTGTTATATGTAAAAATGAGGGCAAAGGAGAACTGATAGGATTCTGATCAATTGTGATTAATTTTAACTTGCATATACCATTGATACGAGGGGTACAGGAAGACAGTCTGTAGACTGGCCGGAACAGAATTGAGATCAGGTCTTCAAAACTGCTCTCTCCACCTAGTAATGACTTGTGTTTCCAGGTCCAATGTTAGCTAGTTTGAATGTGGCAACTTGGAGCTGAAAGAATTATACTGCCTACATAAGCCGCATAAGTCATCAAATTCCCTTTTTCAGTGCTCATTCAGCTTGATTTGCCACCAATATTACATTTCTTACTACTTCTGCGTAGCCTTTCATCAATGTTTTTTTTTTTCTATCCCCCCCCAAATAAATTGGCCTCCAGTTAAGTTCTTATGCCTTGGAGAACATCCAGATAGCAAGGCTTTACTTCCAGTTTCACTTGTCATATAGGGAGATGAAAATTTCTTCTAAAGCCTCATGCAAATATGTTCAGCTTTTGCTGCTGTTCAATAAAGTTGATCATTTTACTTGGGAAACATCTATGCAATTTTCCACACCACTAGCTTAAAGATTATATCTCAGTAAATGCAACCAATTCTTTTTAACTCATTTATGTTGCAAACAAGCAAAAGAGGAAAAAAGTCTGGTGTTGTCTCCTCAACAAATGTATTAGTTGCTTATATAAATTGCTAAGAGCCTGCCCAGAATAGACACCACCAATGCATTTCTGCAAGTCCTCTTCCATCTGTGTCTCAGCTAGCATAGTGATTGTAGAGTTGGGGAATGTCTTTCCACCCCATTACATTTCCCACAGAAATATGTGAGAATTACCTCTGGTGTTAGGAAGCCATCAGGACATAAAACACAAAATGAAATATTAACTTTCCTATCCAATCAAGTAATGGCTGTTATGTTTTGTATTATAATGCATTAAGGTGAAGTTCCTGAATAAGAAATAAATAAAAATTCCCAGGCTCCCATCTAGGCAGTATTGCACATAAATGACACACTGATGTTAGATAATAAATTGGAAAGCTAGGGAAAAAATATAATATATTCACAGTTTAGATGACAGTGAATATAAAGACAGACTGAGCTTAAGTGCAAGTTGCAAAATATCCCTGAGAAGTCTTATTCCCTCCAGATTGCTACAAGTTATACTGGTAAATATAAATTTGGAACAGAAAAAATGAAAAGCAAAACCTTATGGATCCACAAGCTAAATACACCTCTGCAGAACGCCATTCAATCACCAAGTTTATGGAAAGGCCGAATATTTGTCATTTTCTTAACAGCCTTCCTTTGCTGTATATAACTTAAACTGGTCTCCAACTCAGCACGGTGGCTGAGCACGCTGATATCTTCAGATGAATGAGATGTGGGACTTGAGGGTTTGTTAATATCTGAGCCATTCTATGGCTGGGATAGGACACTTTTTTTTTTTTTTTTTTTTACTTTTGCTATGATCATTTTGCTTTAGAAGCAAGTAGCCTCCTACTACACCTATTGTAGTAGGCGCTGATCTCTGCTGCCACTGGTGGACACAGTAGAAGAGTCTTGCGATTTTAGGAGTTCAGACTTAGGGCATGAAGGATAAATGGGACATTCATTCACTGCTTTTTCTCCAATATCTGCTCACTTTAATGTTACGTAAATCGGCACCAAAAGACTCCTTTGGGTACATAAGAGGAAAGTATAATTAGGAAATAACCATCCAACCCCCCCCTTCCCCCAAAAGAAAGATGAATGTACTTTCAGCGTTGTACTGTTGGTTTCAGTGGGCTTCAGTGAAAAGGAAAAATGCTGGAATATTATCCCTAACTGCCTCATTTTGCTACTTAGTCTTAGGTGGTTTGCATGGCAAGGATCTTTGGCATTTTTTGGTATTACATCAATTTCCCTGGTAAGGAACTTCTCCATTTTCTACTTCTGAAAGAGAAGGTTTGGGGCCGGATTCACAAAGATACAGTTGTCTGATTTCAACAGAAATCGCATGCCTAAGTACCTTTAAATGGTTCTCACCAAAGGTCTGCTAATTGTACAATCCAGAGATTTCAAGGACCAGGGAGAGAAACAGGTGATGAACATAATGTGGTTGATAACATTTAGGATTCAAAATGATCTTCAATTAGCCAGTGGGATACCAGGTGTTCTGCAGTAGCTAAATGAAAAATTATACACAAATGAAAGGCATGTGATAACATCAGAGGGTATATCTTTTTCTTTGCTAAGATCAGAGCTTTGTCTCAGAGCTTGCATCTCTAGTGGGGATTCAGAAGTTAGATATGCTTCTGTAATGGGAGTACTCAGCAGGGACTTCTCTTTGGGAATGCGCTGGTTTTAATGTTTCTTACTCTGTTTTTGTTACTATCTAGAACTTAATCTCTAAAAAGGCTATATTTTACTGGAGAGGGGGAGCGTGAATGCTCAGTGGACAATCTATCCTATGCTGTTTTAGAAGGCAAGATTTTTAGCCAGATTTCAACAAGGTACTTAGTTACTTTCTATGAGCTTTTTTTTTCCTAGCTTAGTTCTTAGAATTTGCTGGCTTTGCAGAGGTAACAGGTGATAYGCGGGACCTGAGTTAAGATGCAGAAATCCTCCTGCTTCACAGAATTATCACCTAACACTATCCTGTCTCCTTCTGGGATGAAAAGTACCTCTATCTTTTGCTTGCCAAATACTTCAGCCTTCTGCTTTCAAACTACTTCTATCTTCAGCTTTCAACAGTAGAGGAGGGGCTTGCTTAGGTAGCTCATTGTGCGAGTGAAGGGAGAAGGGGGAAAACACCTTTTAGCTCATTCATTCCACTTTCTTATCAATTCAGACTAGCTCACAGCATGCTGTCTGCAGCTATTACCTCTGTCTCTGGTCTCACTGCTGGAGGAAAAAAATGAAACAGAGCTGGCAAATTGCAGGGTTCTGTGCTGGAGCCCCAATGCGCTTTCCTTGCTGCCAGTTGTTCCGCTCATCTCTGGCCCAGACAGTAAACAAATCCTCAGATCATGGCATTAATGGGCTGATATGTGGCTGTCTCTCCACTGGAGTTGAGGAAACTTGCTGCTTTGGCCTTTCATCTAAGTGCTCTTGATAGACAGCACTTGAAAAATTGTGGGTACCTCCTGCTGCAAGATGGTCTAGGAAGCTCTGTCTTGCAAGCTGCTGGGAGGGAACAAGAGCCTCAGTCCCTGTTTTTAATGCAAGTAGTCCCTGACAAACAGTTACCTAGTGGAATAGTAGGGAAATTATTTCAGAAAATGGATGACTGTGACATGAAGAAAGTAAAAGGTCTTTCTAAAAGTTACTAACAGGCCCCTTGCTGACTTTTTGCATGTTAGCAAACCCCTCCAGACTGCCTGTGCCTTGCTTTGTGCAAGTATCCTGCCTCTGCATGACTTCACTCCTGTGAAGAGGGTTATCCACTATGGTCCTGACTGGCCCTGTCCTAACCCAAGGCACACCTGGCAGAAAAACAGAGTAGAAACTGTTTATAAAACCCTGTATGCTACACTTCAAAACAGTAGCCTCACATAGACTTAATAGCAAATCCCATTTCCCTGTTTTGGAGTATGTTGCTAAAAATGTGGTCCTTGGAATATTAAACTACTTACAGAGGGAAAGGGATGAACTAGCTTCTCTGAGAAAACTCCTGCTCTTGATAGATGTTCAATTCCAAATCTTATTCTCCTGTTTGTGTCCTCCACTAAATATATTGAGTAAAAATTCCTATTGAGTCTACAGAAATGATGCAAGGGTATCACTCACCTTATTCTGTTGCTATATTTCTGTTGCTGTGTTCCTACCTGCCTGTATATTCATCCTCCCTCTTCTGGCTCAAATGATGCACATAAAGCATGTTCCGTGGGCATCACAACTATATTCAGCTAGGCATGCAGTTTGGTATGCCTGTCATTTCTAGCACGTTCTTTTCATGGCAGCCCCCAGATGACCTGTCTGCACATGTTTATCAGATTAAAAAGCAGGCTATGTCTCTTGTTCAGACATACCTTCCTTTAGACAAACTGTCCTTACCTCTTAGAGATAGGGTTCCTGGAGTACAGAATAATTAGTAAAGGGGGAAGTTCAAATAATAGAATTAATCTGCATCTACTGTCCTGTTCTCTTTCTGGGTTAATATTTTTTAATTCCTTCCTCAATATTCCCTCTGGAAATGTTGGAAGGGAGAGGTTCTCAGGTCTATATTGTAGCAGTAATAAAACAGTTGGCTTGCTCCAGCCTTCATCTAAATCCCAGTATCTGCAGGCAYAGAGCATTTTTCAGTGATGTTGCTATTAAAGGGAAAGTGTGGCCTGTCAAATTCAAGGATGGCTCTTGCCTTACTGCAACCCACCTCTGTTTTCCTTCCCTTCAGCTGTTTCTTCTTTTCCAACCTTCTCCAGCTGTGATGTCAGATGGGCACAAGAAGGCTGCTTGGGGCTCTCTGTTCAATACAAGGGCAAAGCAAGGAGCAAGCAGGGCTATAATTTATAGGTTGGTCTGAATAGACTTACCTACAGAGTAGTGACTTGTGCAGTGTTTATACGGGCAAATCTCTGCTTTTACATTCCCCTGATGAGAACACAAAAGGACTGTATCTAATCAATGAACTCTATATTTTACTGTTATCCAAAAAGGATGTTGAGATGATGGACTTAACTTCTAGTGTGCTATTYGATTTGCTGTTCTCCTTTTCTACTGTTTAAGTGTTCAAGGAAAARCATTCTCCTGGTAGAAGACTGGGATGGCACTGTGGGAGTCACATGTTGGTCCTTTTATTGATGGCAACGGGTGAAGTGGTCTGCAGCTCAGTGCAGGTGGATATTGTTTCTGACAAGGGGACTAGACAGTTAATATCAGGAAAGTTTATACTAATGGAGAGCCTTTTATTCAGTGCTAGGGGCAGTCAGGGCTGTGGTCTGTCTTCCTTTCAGAGGAGCATTCTGTAACATCCAACCAGTTGCTGAGAAATCAGTTTGTTAAAAGCAGTCATGAAGATGCTGTTTAAACTAAGAGTATCATCCATAATTTCATTTGAGGCCTCTCTAGGGCATGCTTTGTTCGCATTATGCTACACAATCCATTTTTATTTGGAGGCTTCCAGGAGAAGAGCAATAGGAAACAAATACAGCTACAGAAAACTGCAGACAAAAGCTATGTTACAAACCCTTGTTCGAGGCAGTACAGGGTCCACCAGACTTGTCGATGACCAAAGCCTTCCAGGTAATGAGTCTCACAACAGTAGCAATGAGAAATAGTGTATTTTGGGAGTAAGCAATCAGTATGTACTGAATAGGAAAGTATTTTACATGCATTTTATCTGCTATTAAGGACATATAAGCCAGAGAAGCAGATAACTATCCCTATTAAAATTGATTAATCCATTATATAGCTGAAAAAGTGATTATRGTCTGTGGAGCTCTTGTTTTTCCCAAGAGAGAGAATTCTGTCCTGAAATCATTGCATCTACAAGCCCTGGGTYGCCTTTGACAAGTGATAATTTACAACAAAACTTGGAGGTCTGCTGAAAACAAATTATGAAGATATGCTTGGGATGTAGGTCTGGCAAATAATCTTCAAGCATGAGAGTTTTTTTCTGCTCTTCCTGCCATTCTGATGTGATGGGTAACTGAAGATGGGCTTGATCCACCAAGGAGGAGTCATGTAATGGAGCAGGTGTCAAATAGCCTTAGGAACCACAAGCACAACTCTCCTTTCCCTGAATTACCCAGCTAGGTGGGATCTGGAGGGGGCGGGTATGCTGGAAGGACAGCTTTGGCAAGTCTTAGGGAGATAACATTCCTGTTGTGGAAGTCTCTTCCTCCACTTCAGTAMACTGCATCTGACAGCAAACTGAATGAGGAGGGTGGGAAGGAAGGATCTATTTATTTATTTTTACCTTAGCAGATGAAAAAGTCAGCAATCACTGTTTTCAGCTGATAATAAAAGATGGTTATTAGGGTTGTATCCGAATGCATCTGGAGAACTGCTCAATGTTCTCAGTGTGGCACTGCTTTATTCCAGAGGATTTCCAAGGAACAGACACTKCGCCACAGAAAGTTTGTGCTTTTTTTTTTTCTTTAACATCCTCCACGAGACTCAGTAAAACCTTTCTTCATATTCTCTTGTTTTCTGCCCACTCCATGAATACTTTCCATGTGAGACAYGTAAGATAGGGAAGTGTGCCCTTGAACTCAAGACCTCCTGCTTCTTTCAGATAAGAGTCTAAAATATTTTTGGATCACTGGCCATTTGGATTTTTAAGAGGCAAACACTGTGGTAGTAAGTTCAGTGTGAATACTCAGACCAGTTAGAGGCAGGATTCAAATCCACACTGCAGAGCAGAAAGGCTCTTACACTCCCTTACCGGAGTCCCGAGCCCTCAGGCACATGTTCTYTAAAATCCAGTCATACCTGGCTTTAACACCACAACAAAGCCASCACAGGACAATGTGTGAACAGTAGCCTCTGACTTGTTTCTAGTGTCACARTCCTCATTTAGATTGTCACTTGTACCCAAAACTACACGGGGGTGTCAAGGGGAAAGAGGAGAGAGAGGGGGAACAAGGCTCTTGCACACTTCACGTGGTCTGAGAAGAAAGCTGAATTTACAAGCTATGTGATTTGTAGGCAGCCCCAGAAGTGTTGGAAGGCTAAGCAAGGCAGTGCCACAGCAGGAAGGCAGCAATGACATGCTCTCTTCTAGCAAGCAAGCTATTAGCAGCAGCTCTTAATCTCTACAGTGAGTGGAACATGTTTTGACTGATTGCTTCCTTGGAGAAAATCTTAGAATCAGTAAGGTTGGAATGGACTTCTGGAGATCATCTAGTCCAACCTCCCCAGTCAGTGGGGTCACCTAGAGCATGTTAGCCAGGGCTGCATCCAGGCAGGCCTTGAATATCTCCAGAGAAGGAGGCTCCACAGCCTCTCTGGGCAACCTGTCCCAGGGCTCTGTCACTCTCAGTGAAGAAATTTCCCCTCACGCTCAGGCAGAACTTCCTGTGGTTCAGCTTCTGCCCATTGCTTCTTGTCTTGTCACATGGGACAACTGAAAAGAGTTTGTCCCCATCCCCTCGACACCCTCCCTTCAGGTACTTGTAGACATTGATAAGATCCCCCCTCAGTCTTCTCTTCCCCGGGCTGAAGAGGCCCAGCTCTCACAGCCGTTCCTCATAGGGCAGGTGCTCCAGCCCTCTGATCATCTTTGTAGCCCTACGCTGGACTCTCTCCAGCAGCTCCATGTCTCTCTCGTACTGGGGAGCCCAGAACTGGACACAGTACTTGAGATGAGCCAAAATTTAATTTCTTCTCAGAGGTGAGAGTATTCTATCTATATTGGGATTTTCAGGGCATCTCAGAGTTGAAAAAAAAAAAAAAAAAAAGAAAGTAATCCAACAACTGTCACAAGGGAGAAGGGAAAACATAGAACCTTCTGTCTTGCTTCTCTAAACAAGCATTTGCACAGCCTGGTGGGGAGAGTGAGAAAGGATGGTTAATAGTGCAGGGTACTCTGTTGCATGTTTCTAGGGGCAAACCAGAAATGCGGATTAAGGGAAAGAGATTAGGCGGGTGTAATATCCTCAGCCAAGAGGTAGCTGGYTCTTCCCGCCCTTAGTGCCCTTCTAGGGTAGCTGTCACTCCTTGCGTTAACTAACTTGGTCTCCAGGTTGCTTATGGCTTCTGAAAATATCTGTCCATTTACACATGAGCCTGACTTSAGATGCTTTTAGATTTGGAATCCTTGACCTTGGTCTCTGGGGACCAGAGTCTAAASCTTTTATTTTGCTGAAAGGCATCACATTTTGCACAGCATCCTATTTGCTTTAAGGGGACTCTGAAGTGCAACAGGCCAAGGGTTTGCTAGATGGACACGTGATGATAAGATAGAAAGGTTTTGCTAAATCAGGCTTGAGGAGAGGAAGACTCATGACTCCTTCAGACAGGGTGAACTGCACTGTTCCTAGACTATAATTAGAGATCTACTTGCTCTCATGGATGTGAATCTTCCTTGCCTTCAATATTCCTGGGCTTCTAATAATTATTTATAGAGAAGACACAATGACAAAAAAAAAGTCAACACATTTGTTTGGAGCCAGATCTGCTGCAAGGCTGTCTTCTGAAAATGACTGTAGATTTATTTCCCTTTTGGGTCTAAAATTACTATGTAAATATCTTTTCCTCACCATCAGCGTGAGCCTGCTACATCTGTGAAATGTGATTCAGAACTGACAGAGATGGAGATCTATAGCTTTATCAACAGCAGTGCAGTGAGAAGAGATCTAAAGGAAATGGCTCTAGTTCCCTCAGCCTGGAATGCTTGAAATAGCAAGAAATCGTTGGTTTGTGAGAGGAAAGGCTGCTGCTAGAACCAGGGCGTCAGTGCCAGGGCGAGCACAGCAGTGGGAACAGGAATGCTGCTGATTACGTGCTAACATGTTATCAGCTCTGAATTCTGAGTAGGCTTGTGCTGCACTTAGCAAGAGTTTGACTTCATTCCTTTTTTTTTCCCCCATTCCTGGTAATGTTTTATGTGGAGTATATTGATTCCATTTGCTGGAGTATTCCTTCCTTAAATATTCTTTACATAATGTGTGTTGTACATGTTCATAATGGCTTTTGCAATCCATGTATTTCAGTGGCACCAATAAAGCAATTTGGTTTAAATTAAATTGAACTCAGTGGGACAGAAAATGGAAATGGGGAAAGAAAAGGTATGCTGGTATGGGGGGGAAAAGGAAAGCAGAGGAGGAAAGTGTAAGGAAGAGTGTAAGGGAGGGAGAGAAAGATGGATTTCTCAAAGGAGAGAAAGGGGATGAAAAGCAAGAAATAAAAATCAAAACGTGTGGAGATGAGTGGTGACTCATACCTATCCAGAAACCAGTATGCTGAGATCCACATTTGGAATATGGTACACAGATATKGTACTGGTGCTGGGTACAAACATGGAAGTCCCAACTGTTTGTCTAAGAATGGGAGTTTTGCTTTTAAATTTATAGTAAGATTACCAGGGTGGGATATTCCAATTTACCAGTATGAGCAAAGAGTATCACCCTTGCTGGTTTTCAGCTTTTGAGTAAGGAGAGGTAGATGATGTGTGACAGTTTTCTTATGTCCTGAGTGACCAATGTAATGCCAGCATCCTTTCTTTCCAGGTACTTGTGTGGTGTTTGTTACCCGGTATTTAGGCACTTTTCAGACCTGTTAATGCAGGTGAAAGAGWCTTGACCTTTATACCTTCCACAGGACCCTGCAGGAGGGTGCATAAGGTCCACAGAAGCCCAGGAGTAATTCCAGACCAGTTGAAACTGACTGTCTTCCTGCTGCTCTCCAAAGGGTTCATGTCTATCCCTCCCCACAGCAGGATGCAGCCCAGTCTCGGGATAGTTCAGGCCAGGAGGGCACTGGACTGCTCTGTACTACTACTTTACTTTCATTRTCTATTCCTTTTCTTGTATATTGCTAGGGGAATCTTACTGTGGGTTTAAACTGACTTTTTTTTCTGTTTAATTAACAGGCATTCAATTATCCCCTTGAATACACCTGTCGCTTACTCAGAATTGTCAGGCATCTTTTGAGGAAAAAAAAAAAATGAATGTTGTGGTTTTACCCTCCCTCTCCCCTTCCCATTCTCTTTAGTTCATTTCCATTCTCAGCTTTGTTTTATTGTTGGTTCAATTTGAAAATAGTACAGTAAAACAAGRAAACCTCAGATAATGAGACAGCAGGCAAAAGCTGAGCTGCAGTGGAGACAGCTTATGTTAACGGGATTCCCTTAACCAGGGCTACTGCTCTCTGTATCAGAGGTGTACCCTGAGCCCTCTGATGGGATTGGGGCCAAATCATTCTCTGCTGGGTCTTTGCCATTAGTTTATCGGGAGATGGAGTCACTACCTGGAAGGGAGTCTGTCTTCATGGGAAAATTGCTCCAGTGTTGAGAATATCACCTTTGCAGTCTAATCCATGCCTGTTGCTGTGCTCTGATCTGCACCAGAGCCACTTAAAACACTGACAGGCTATTTGCATCGTGGACCTAGCCAACCTGCAGCTTGCTTTGGCCTTCCTGGCCCAGTGCATCTTTAAGCCAATGGTACTTAAGCAGGTGCCTCGTGCTTTACAGAGCAAGGTCCCTGGAGAGCTGTGTCTTTCTCCCAGGTAGCAGAGTCCCCGGTGGGTATCCGGAGAGGGGGACAGAAAGACACATGCAAAGAGCCTAAGAGCTTCTGTTGTTCCCTCGATTTACTTCCTGGAGGGCAATAAGCACAGCTAATGGCATCTTGATATTTAAAAACAGGCAGGAGTTGAAGCAGCTCAGTTTTTACTAGGTCTCTGACATTTCAGAGAGCTCTTGTTGACTAAATGCTTGGGCGATTAGCTGATGAGTTCTAAGTACCTCCAGCTATGCAAAGATCATTGCCCAAGCTAACTAGTCTAATGACAGCTGGGGCATGTCTGCTCAAGCTGCTTGTCTCAGCAAGGCAGTGCAAAAGATCATCTYGGGGTGGGGATCAGCTGTCACCAGAAAAGCCTCTATTCCTGGCCCTGTAGTTGGGGAAATGCAAAAGGAAATGCTTTGCTAACTGCTGCTTGTCCCATGCTGAATTTATGTAAGTCAGGAGTAGTTTACCCAAAACAGCCCCCCCGAGCAGCTCATGGCGAGGGAGGGAGTCTCTGTTCCTGAATGCTGCCGAAAAAGCTCTGTTTCCAAAAAGTCATCTCTCTCCTGAAAGAGTAGGGGATGACTTGAAGTGGAAAGAAAGAAGCAAGCACTGGAATCTGTGTGAAGGCCTTGGCTTCAGTGCTCTTAACATTTCCATATGCCTTGTAATTAAATAGTAAGTAAAAGTAAGGAGCTGACTGCTTCGCTAATAGCAGCGAAAGGAGGCAATCATGTAACTTCCATCTGTCTGCAAATATAGTTTATGGAGGAAATACATTAGCAACCTGGAGCTGTGTGCCAGGCTCAATTAGACTAAACAGGATCAAAGGGCACCCTGGGTAATAAATATCCTTGTGGAATCAAGCTGAAGTCATTCTATTTATTGCTAGAGGAGATAATAATCATTAGTGAGCTGAAGAGAAATCCAGCAACTGCAGAGTTCAGCTTGGGGAGAGGAGGTGACATTACAGGGGAGGGTAAAGAAAACATGTCCCCTGTCCCTAGGATATAGACAGGCTGGTGTTATCCAGATTGCCTTTTATAGTCCACTGCAGCTCAGGAGAGGAATATAGCATGTACATTGATTGCGGGGCTGTAATGGGAGAAAGGTGGCAAAGGTAATTGGGGAAGTGTTTAAAATGTACACTAGGTAATTGAAAGCTAATATCAAAACCCAGCTCAGGCAGAGAAGAACCTCTCTTCTAATGAGGCATAAGGTGAAAGGAGATTGACTCTGACTTGTATTGCTACTCCCAGAGAATTTCTTTGCTCTGCTGCTTTCAGGCATCTCTGTATACACGCTCATGCTCACGCATCCTATCTTTTGTTAGCAYGCTTGGAGATAACATTACCAAGTAAGCAGCAAGGCTTTTGAGACACATTGGCTATAGAAATGCATAATACCAATTGTGTCTGTTTGGTCACGGCCTTGCAAAAATGCAGAACAAAATCCTCTTCCCCCTCAAGAGCAAATAAAGAGGAAATCAAAGTATTTTAGTGTCAAAGCTTGCTTTCCTTGAAACTTCTCCTACTCTTTTTTTTAAACAGCAAAAGAGAAACAGTCTAGAAGAGTTTTTTTGAGATGAGCCTGTTATATTATCTGAATGTGGATTCAATGGTTCAGTTATTCAGGCTTCATTTTGGCTATTGCAATAGCTGTGAAGGAAAGTACATAGCTCTGAGATTTCACGGCCTATTCTAGCTTTGTTCTTCTTTTTAGACTAAGAGCTCAGCTGAAATATTAAGGCAGGTAATTAAATAGCCCTATTTTCAGCAGTTTTCTCAAGAGTGGAGTAAGATTTTTCAAGAGTGCCTGGGTGATTGTGGGGCACAAGTTATCTTGACCCAAAATGTCGTATGGCAGGAAACTTTGATATRGGGGTCCCTAGGTGGAGCATAGGGACTTTTTGTGCCCGATAAGTATTGGCATGACTTTAGGGAGCACCTGCTTATTTTGTCCACAGAAGWTACCTTCCACTACCACATCCCTCCTCTTAGATGGTCTTTTGACAGGTTGCCCACTAAACTCAGTGTACCAGCCAGCAGACTCCACTAGTTCTCTACTTTACTCTCCCCTTCCTAACTGGAAGCTCGATGATTTAAAAAGACAATGAATAAAGCAAAGCCTGCAAGCGAGCRCCACGCTGTTCCTTCACTGGCTGGAGATGAGCTCTGTGCTGGCGATGTGTCAGGGATAACACCCAAACCTTGATTTAGAGTTTGGGAAGTGACCATAATATCATGTGAGCATTGATAGATGTCCTTTTTGACAAAGGACAAGTTAGAACTGCCACTAAATGTACTGACTAGTGCTATCTCACTGATTCTACAGTTTTCTCCAACACTGTTGTCTTACAACTTTTGTATTTAACTTCTTATTGGCAGATATCATGCTTATTCTGTTTGTACACCATCTTTTTCCAATATTTGTTGCATTATATTTAATGGAAATGGTTATGATTATAGCAGTGATGCAAGCATATAGGATGCATACAGCTTATGCTGTATAAAAATGCTTATTTGCTGCTTTTACTTTTTTGTAAATATTACCATTCTTCTAGTTTCTTGTATTTTTCCATTGATATTATTACTGTATGTAGCTCTGTCCAAATTTGATCATATTTGCATACTGATTTGCTAATTGCCAGTTTTAATTTGTTAAAGAATTAAATAACTCTTTATTTTCGGCCTGTGCAACTATTAGTGTGCTGTAATGTATTATTTGCTATATATGGCCCTAAAATTTTGTTTTTCAAAATGCAATTCAATAATTTTTTTAGGAAACAAGTAAAAGATTCCTGGTTGTCCTGAAATAATTGATTTTCTAGTGAGATCTTCAAAAGAAATTTTATTTGCTTTGTCAGAAAATCTTTACCTTGGACTGCACTGTTCTGTGTACTTGGTATGTTTGATGTTTACAAGAAGGGGGCAATTGCTTGGTAAAAGCCGGTGAAAGTATTTAGTTAAGCACCAGCTCAGCACTCTACTGAGAAACAAAATGTGACTGTGCAAACCCATGGCTCCGTGTGATCCCTTGCAGTGTGGTGGTAGATTGAAGTCCAGGACGATGCACTGCTGCTGCTCCCTATTTATTTCTCTGGAACCTACATGGTGGCACTTCTATGAGTTGCTGTCCTTCCAGCAGCAGATCATCCAGGCTCCCTGCCTTAAACTCCCTTCCCATCCTGTATAGAAGATCCATAATGTGTCCCTGAATAGGGGACATCTATGCAAGCAACACCTCATCTTCTGTCCTTTCTGCATCTGTGTGTGATCAGCTCCTGTGTGCTGGTCTGAGGGAGAGCTGCTTGTGTCATGTCTAGCAATACAGCAATCCATTTTGGGGTACGTCCAGTTTGAGCCCAGTGAAGTGGCTGTTTCCCTGACCTGGCTGGAAATATGGTTTCTGTAAAAGGTTAATAAAGCCAAGATACTCTCTTCTCACATTTGCTGTGAGATCTGGGGACTCCTGTGTCCTGGGCTGCCTCCTTGCCCTTGCCTGCATGGGGCTATGACTTGTAGCCCAGAGACACCAGCTGGTTTGTCACACATTTGCGCAAAGCAGAGCGACTCAGATCCCAGCGAGGGCCTGAATGCACTACTTTGATATGAATGACGATGATTATTTTAAACTGGGGACAACTGAGACTTTCTTTCTCAAAGCAGAAGATTTTCAAAATAAGTTGGGCTCTACATCTGTTGCAAGACTTGACTAAGGGTTCTAATAAATGCAGAAATGAACAGTGGTCTAAATTCCTTCACAGTTGAGAAGGAAGGAAAATATTAATTTTTAATTCTAAACTTTGTTTATATGTCAAGGGTGTGGAAAAAACTGTCTGGTTAGATTTTTGTGATCTCTGATGTTAGTAAGGGGTTTTTTTTGGTACTTTGTTTTTGTCGTGGATGCATTAGGATAACTGATTTCTAAGACTTTCTAAATGTCTGAAGTGGAATTAGGAAACTATTAACACCAGATGTGAGTTCATATTTATGATAATTTTGAAATTGATTTGAGAAAGACAAAATAAATCAGCAGCACGTAGTGGCTGTTTATCTAATGGCGATAAATTTTAATCGCTTCCATATTTTGATGCTCTTGATCATGCTGGGTTTTTCTTTTTTTCCTCTCTCTTTAAATATCTAATTGGAATATTCTTTCCAGGAGAAACAGTGAGACAGGGTATCCTTGCTGTATGTCAAAGGAAAGCTTACTAAAAGCAATGTAATTATGGGAAGACAGGAAGAGTCTGGAAAAAAATCCAAATGATGGCCCAAGGCAGAATTTCTAGATCGGCTCAAGCACAAACTCTGAACTTGGTCAAATGTTTTCCCTCCTCGTGATTAAATACAGTTTATCTTGGTCTTGTGCTGAACAGCGAACAATCTTAAAAGTGCTGCTAAGGCTATCTGCAATTTTCATACCTTTTCACAAAGCCTATGAGCCCTAATGAYTTTAGGAAATGTTTTGTTCATAATCTGCTAGCAAAATTATACTATTTCATCAGGAGTAGAGATTCATTTTAGTTTGAATGCTGAGCTATATGATTTTTTTCTCCAACTGTGGAGGCTTATAGATGGATGCAGTTCTGAGTTTCATCCCTGAATCTGCTTCAGGCATACTGAAGTACTTCTGTGCATCTTTGTGCCTTATTTTTCTAAGGTAATCATTTTTGTTTAATAATAAGAGCTATTAGAAAACCATGTTTTATCTGTCARTTTTTGACAACTGCTGGTTAAGATTTCTCTCCTGGACCTGATGTTGAGAAGAATCATCCGTGCTAGCTGTGTAGATGCTGTTCGTGTCATGAGCTTTAGGAAAGGTTACTGGACGTATATAGGGATRTGATGAAGGGGAGAGGCTAGGATCAACCCTTATCAGCTATGATGCTGTTACCATCTCTTGTAGATAATTTAGAGCTGGTCAGGTATGTGTACAAAGGCTGAAAATGCCCTATAGGCTCTTCAGCAGGCAGCAGTACTTGCTTGTGCTTGGAGAAAGTGAGAGGAGGTTTCTGCTTTCATACTGGCATGTTTGGATGTTCTGGCATTTACAGAGGAGAGGTAGGAGATTATTTTTTTCAGATTGCTGGAGGAAATGGGAGGCATGTGGCAGGGAAGGGCAATCATTTTTTACATACATGACCCTCAGTAAAGGGTGTAAATCACTTCATCTTGATAGTACAGAGCCCAACTGACCAGAGACATCTCTTTGGATTTCTATTCRTGGAGACTTTTTGCTCTATTTCTGCCTGTTTTCTGTCTATCTGTATTGAGAGTAACGCTCATCTTATCTCTGAGGGCATCTTGCTTCTTCTACTCTCATAATTAGAGTTGATTTAGGGGGTAGGGGAGGCTGAATATCTTCTGCTGGCAAATGCAATTCGTGGTGACAAGAGCTATTCATGAGTTCATGCCACATTGGACTAATAGTTTCCAACTGAAAACAATGAGAAACATTTTGCTGAACCAAACATGATATGCTTATATGCAGGGATCAGAGCGTGTAGGGAAGAGGATTATTTCTTGAGAAACAATGACTTATTTTCAATTGAAGTGAATAGAAGGGCTTTTTAGATGCCTCAGTTTTGGCTGGCGTATCAAAATAATTATTCTGCTCAAAGCTCAAATTTTAGTGATCTTTGCTTCTGTTTAACCTATTTAGCTTTCATTTGGGAGAGCATGGACTCCGAACTAGTTGTGAGGTGAACAGCAATCTTTGCAATAACAGTCCTAGGCGTCGGGGTGGTGGATGACTTGAGCCTATCTTTGGCTCCTCTCAGGAAGCTCTCACTGTGTCCTTTGGCGTAATCTCCTTGGGATTATTCTGCTCTGTGTTGCTAGCCTGCCTCCAAATGACTATATAATGCTGATGCTCCTGTTCCCCTGCTGGCAAAAAGGATTTTCTTGTTAGTAAAGCCTTAGTCTGGGAATCGCTTGACAACCGGCTCAACCGTAAACTCCGAGTGCCACTGGGCAAGTCTTYTAATCCGTCTGTGCTTCTCTCCTCTTTCAGTGAAGCAGGAGGTCGTAACCCCTTTTTACCTTCTCCTATTGAAAACTCTTCAGAGATTGTCTCAGAGCGAAATGCTTCTCCAGCACTTAGCACAAACAGAGATTTCAGATTTTTGCCAGGGGTCTGTTGCAGCTACTACATAATATGTATGGAGGAGATAGTTGGAGGGGGGAGGCTGTGGGAAGCAAATGGGGAAAAGTACCTGGAGGACACTTACCCTGTCTGACCCCAGAGGACTGTGTCTCCAGAGGCAGATCACAGGAGATCAGTRTTGCTTGGCAGTCCTGTCAGCAATCCTGAGCCACTGGGGTGCTGTTTGTGAAGCCTGATATATTCTTAGGCTGCTCTACTCAGCAAATTGCAGAGACGTGGATTCCTGACGGGTGCATGACAAAAGGAAAATTAGCAATGGATAAAGTGAATTAAACATAATAAAAATAAAAATGTCCAGCTGGAGCATTCATCTACTACAWGAACAGCTTTTCAGTTTGGGGAATACTCTTAAGTGGAGAGAGGTTACATATTGCAAAAGGCAGGCCCCAGTTTGAAGAGGAGGGCTCTTGAGACTGGCATAAACTGTTTGTATGCTAGTGGACTGGTAGTGCTGGTTCTGAATAAAGTTGGGGCAGCAACAGCTGTCCAGCAGCGCTGAGGTCGTGGAGCAATTCTCGGCACGGTGCTCAGGCTTTCAACCCTGTGTCGCTTCATTCAGGAATTTCAGGGGAACTTTGACAGAGCAACCGGCACAGGAGGCTGCAAGACTGATTTCAGGGGCTGCAGCATGTGGTCTTGGCACATCGCTTGCCTTGAGAGGAAAGGCAGAATAGAGCCCTTAGGGTTGCTTCAGCATCACTTTCTCTCCTTCCTTTTAAGAAAGGTAGCTCCCATCCCTAAAAGCTGTCCTATTTGCAAAATGCGTGTGTCTGGTTCTTTGTGATTGTTTTTCTCTAAAGATCTGCTCTGTGGTCTKTCTTCCATCAAATGACAAAGCATTSATATTCTGGAGACCCTGAGTCTATCCTGTCTCTGACACTGCCTTACAGGCTGCCCTGGGCCAAGRCATTTCTGTCCCTGCTTTTTCCTTTCTTTCTCTAAAGTGGCTGGGTCATCTCCTTAGACAGATGTACACAGCCTCCAGGGCTTTGGAGGCTTGATCTCATCAATGTTATTTTAACAAAGCCTGCCCTTTTAAGTTACATATATGAAGAGAAGAGTCCTCTATAGCCTGACCACTCRAATAATAGAAGCTACAGAGTGTTCCCTGGTGATCGTTGTCGTGAAGGGAATCATTCTTCCCTCCTGCATAAGTGAGCACTCTCAAGCCGCCTACTTGCAGCCTATAATTTTGTACCTATCTTTGTCGTACTTTGGCTGARATTTATAGCATAATAAAGTTTATTTTGTATAGCATCTTTCATACAACCGCTATCCCCTAAACACTTTTCAGAGGCAAATAAAAATGAGGCAGTGCAGAGTAAAAACTGGAGGAAGCAGTGGTTTTGAGACATTGGCCAGGGAATATACTTGAGGCATTCAGTCAAGGGACTGACAAATGAAGGGGAGAGCAAATCTGAAGTTTGGTGTGTGGAGAATTAGTTTYGAAGATGAGGCTTTTTAAAGTAAGCAGGACATCTAGAGGCATGGAGGGATGCCCAAGTGACTGCTGCAAAAGACAGGTGAAGCCAAGGTGCAGAAGGGTGGATTTAAGCTAGCTGCATGTCTGTCTGGTGCTTTGYACTGAACTGGCTCTCTTGTGCAAGGGCAAACTTGGGCTTGCTAAGATTCAACATGACTCAAACATCTTTGAACCCAGTTTCAGTAAACCCCCTGCTCCCTGTCCTATAGAACCTCCTTTTTACAGAACAAGGAGGTGCTTTGCTGTCCAAGGCTGTTAGTAGTGTGATTCTGGCTGAAATACAAGTGTCCTGGCACCAATGCCAGGTAAATCTTTACAAATTTGCCATCTTGGTCAGAGAGGAGATGTGGGCAAAAGTATGAAAGGWGGTACTGGCCTTGCACAAAAGCCATTGGCATTGGCCAGGGATGAATCTCCTCTTGAGATTGCTCTATGCATTTGAGCAAGGCACAACCAAGTGGCAGTGTACAAATGTAAAATAATGAGGTAGCAGCTGAGAGTGTCTAGAGCAAGCGAGAAGGAATGAAGATGGATGACTGTAGCTAAGAGACAATTTGGAAAGGGATAAATACAGGCAACAAGTTATTCACCACAGCAATTTGTAAAGAGTGCTAAAAACCTTCAGACAGGGTTGTTTCAAGTCACCTCTTTTTCTATTTGTGGCCTGACAGCTCTTGTGTAAATGGTGCTGAGTGGTGGCTACAAACTAGTCCCCTTAATCTGCTCCTCTGATATTGATTAGCCTAGCTCTCAAATACCTAGTGCTGGTGGGGCCTGTTCTGGGTGGCTGAAAGGTGCTGAAAGGTGAGCGGCCAAGTGGGAACCTGACCTGACTGCAGAGGAAGAGTGGGATGAACCAGCTGCCCTGAGTCTGTCCTTGTGAGACCAAGGAAAGTGGTRCTGAAAAGAAAGCTGACAGCTGTGGTTAGAAATTAATGGTCTGAAACAGGGAAAAGTGAGCAGGAGATAGAGCATGTTCCTGGGAAAAGTTTGAGGAAGATGAATGTGAAGCCAAATGTCCATGTGGAGTGTCTGATGGGACACTGGCTGCAGTGGCAGCAGGAAGCACAATCACTCTGCAAGCTCTGCATGGTTCAGTTTCCTGTCTCTTGTCCCCAAACTCCTGGCCACTTCTGTAGATGCCCTAGGTTTGATTTTAGGATCTATGCAAACTCTTATATCACTTGATCTTTTTGTGCCTTAATTTCTCATGTGCTGAGTAAAGCGTGGTAATGCATCCTGACATCCCAAATACACTTGTTCAAATGCGTTAGGCTTGGATAATGAAAGGGAGGGAGCAACCTTCAGAGCAGGGAAGTGAAGTGTGACAATGGTGATGGAATACAATTACCTATTCTGGGAGTTGGCCATAGAATCAAAATTAATCCCATGACAAATTACCTTTGCATCTTTAATTAATAGAAATGCACAAGGATATTGGAGGCTGGAAGGGGGATTTCTTTCTTACTACCTACAAAGAAAGTATCTTTCCAATAGCAAGYTCTTCTGTGTCACCACTTGCTGAGCTGGAAGCTCTGCCTTTCGGTAGCACTGCTATTTCCCTTTAACAGCTATACCCTGGGCTGACCTTCCTCCATTATTTCCCAAGGCTGACAGAATCACAGCAGCATGTATCTGAAGCAGCTGGGAAAAAGGAAAAACTTGTGCATGAAGAGACATTTAATTTGATTCAGCATTTTTCCTCAAAGGAGGAGGGGAAATAGCTGAAAACAGTGATAATATGCAGGAGCTTTCCAAAAGAAAGATGCAGAGAAATGGTAATGGGTGTTTTACTTGGAAGCCTTTGAGACAGCTGAGTTCATGCTGRAAGGGGGTTTACCATATTGCATAATTAACAGAGATGGACAACGGAGAGGAGAGAGGRAAAAAGAAAAGGCAAATCAGCTTTCACTCTGTTGCTCTTCAAATTACAGTACTTAGAAGTGTACCAAAGTGAGAGCTTTGTGTTACAAAAGTGGAAAAATCTAATCTGTACATGCACAGACCCTTTGCCCTAAAGCATTTGCAACCTAAATAAGTAAAGTGGAAGAGGGCATTTTAGAGCTGTCACAAGGCTATGGATATTGGGAAGCAGTAACTTGCTCTGAATCACCCTGTGCCTGATATTCACCCGTCACTGGCRTTTCCCTGACTTCTCTTTTGCTCTGCATCAATTCAAAATGAAAAACTTGCCCAGTGTGTTTGATAACCCACTCCCCACAAAGCAAGAGCTGGTGTATTCTGTTGTACTGAAATTCATCCAGCCCAACATCTTGTTTTGAACTGTGGCCAGAGAAGAAAAGGGTGCTTCTAGACTGACCCTTTCCATGCAATGCTCTGGCTACTTCAGCAGAGTTCAGAATGTGGAGAATGGATTGGCAATGATATCTGGTAAAAGATTGGATGGAGGCACATCAACCAAACAGGAGTCAGTACCCTTTTCCCCGCATTTGGACAATAGCCACTTTCAATCAATCCAGGCTCTACCAGCAATGTTGAATATGCTCCAGTGGAAGAGATTCTTYTGCTGGAAACAATCAAGCAGATTATACTATGTTCTGTAAGATAGCAGAACAGTTTCCTAAGTACTTAATTGACCTTTTTACCTGTAAACATACAGAATGGGTTATACTGCAGAATGAGCAGATCCAGTCCTGCTGTCCTAAGGTTTTAGTGTGTAGACTTGGAGATTTCCCTTTGCTGTTGTTTCCAGCAAGATGATATGATTTGGGACACAAAAGCCACTATTGGTTAGGTCAGCTTGCAGTTTGCCAGAAATGTGACTCACTGCAGAAGCATCTGGCCATAACTCAGCACTTGAGATGAAAAGATGAGCATTCCCTCATGAAACCTTTCTCCTGCAACCATTGTGCATCTGATGCTTTGAGAAAGCCAGCCTGGTACACGGCTGTATGCTTAACCTCTTCAGCAAATGCCATCTCTCTTTTCTGACAAGAAAATCTAAGCAGCTCTTCAACTGCTGTTGAATATAAGGCTAAATCATGCTCTGAATTTTGGGGCACTGGTGGCTACCTTCATCATAAGTTCAACACCAAAATCTTCGCCTGAAAAAATCAGCACTCTAGCAGGAACAGTCACAGACTGAGTGCCTAAGTCTAGTTTCTGGTGGGTCTTAAAGATCAGCAGCATTGCAGAATCTCCTAAATGAAAACTGGTCAAAAACTTGCCTACACCAAGGAAAAACTTACTCAGAAACCTGTGAATTTCATGTCCTTGTTACACCCTGAAGTTAAACAGGTCTTGAGTCAGTCTAGAAAGAGCAGTCTTTTCAGATGAGCTGATTTATCATATATGCATACAGGCTTTCTGTTACATATARAATGGTCCTCTGTGGAAATTTCCTCCTTCACTGAAGTCCTAGGTATTCAAGTCCTCACTTGATCTGAACTTTTCCTGTTCCTTGATTAATGTTGACTTCAAATCCCAGCTCCACCTGGAGTCTGCCTCTTTCCCAGCCAGCAAAGGTTCAAGCCTATTCTCATCAGAAAGTATTAGGTATTGGTTTAGCATTTATGTGATCCTCTACTGCATGAAGTGTTTCTTCCCTAAGGTATTTCCTGACTATAGATTGTACAAGAGAGACAGGGCACAACTGTTACCATGAGGTTTGTGGATCAGGGAAATTATTCCTGGGAAATGGCTTCTAAGATGTGGTATGGCACAAAAACTGCAGTTTTGAAGGTCTCTTTATTCCCACCGAAGAACTTAATTAGGCTTCTATAAAGTATTTAGATTAAGGATTAGAAYATTTTTAGGTCCCTAGCTGGGAATGCTCATGAACATTAAGAATGAAGTAAAGATGAAGTAAGAATTGGGCCTGAAGCAGTCTTTCTCCAGTTCTGTCTTCAGAGTTTGCTATTACTACCCTGTAGAAGAGGTCTATTGTAAATTAGTGTTGCACTGCAAAAAAAAAAAGGGTTTCTGCCTTGGCAGGAGGAAATGGCAGTGTGCAGTCTGGAGCTATGCATGTTGTGCTGCAGGGCAAAGTGTACCCTTTGGTGGCCCTTCTGCAGCCAGGGGGCTGTTTGTGCCAGGAGACAGGGTTCCTTTGAGTTTGGTGGACCTAGGGAAGAGATTCCCCTGATGCTACAAACCCTGGAGAGAAGCATTTATCTATGAAAGGGAAAAGTTCATGAGGTCCTGGGGACTATGTGCCTATATCTATTAGGCATTTATTACTTTTTTCCTTTTTTTTTCCCCTGCTCTTGGAAACATCCCCAAAATTACAGCATACAGGGGAAACTCTGCAGGAACCAGCAATACTGAACATATGTGGAGGTGGACTTGTTGAATGGAATGGAACTGAAGTGGTGAGGGAARGACAGAGAATGGGTGATAGCAGGTTGCTTTGTTGGGTCTCCTGTGTTGCCAGGACATGTGCTCTGCAGCCATGGGTGGATGTGCTCTGCTTGTGCAGCTGCCCTGGTATGTAGCAGGACTGAAGGCATTGGCTGTTCAGAGTGGATCCAAGGCCTCTTCCAAAACTGTAGATTCATAGCAGCAGCTGGCAAGCAACAAACTCCATGAAGCCAAGGATGTGTCTGGCACAGCCCCTTCCATAAGCAGGGAATTACCAGCATGGGCAATCAGAGAGGATATTTCTCCTGGCTTTTCATCCACTTCAGGAAGAGGCAGGTGGCTCTGAATGTCCAGTTCCCTGCCATCTGCACAACACCTTATTTCAGATTGTGGATACAGGCCCTTCAGGGTGTAAACTTAAACTAATCCACTTTGCCCTAAACACTGTTTGTCATAGTTAGCTGCTTTGTCTATCTCGCTGCTGCTTTTTAGACAGCTATTGTTTTCCTTTCTTTACCTCCACGTTGTTCTAGCTCCACTATTTGATYCTCTTTGTGTCAATTCTATTACTTGTATGATCTTACATTAATAAACTTGTAGGCCCCAAGAACTGAGAATGACGTTCTCTTTCCTATGAGGAACCTTAACTGCTGCCCTTGGCTGGCATGGTTTTTACTAAGGCCCTTTGATATATCTGACACTCATGCTTTGACTCTCAATCCCCTTTCTCTCACTTTCTCTTTTTTCACATCTAACAATCTGTCCTAACTCAGAGAAAATGCTAGGACTGATGCAACTTGCACCCCTTTGAGTCTGAATCTAAGGACTTTCATTGTGAAGTTTAGACTTCTTTCAGAGAAGGTATCTTTTATCTTTATGGAAAAGCTATGTTTCTTCTATCTTTATTTTTGGCTTTTGCTAGAAATCCTTGCTGGTGGCCTTCAGGCCAGTCCTCCTGATCCGAGGAGGAGAGGAGTAATGGTAGAGAGAGGAAAGGGAGGTAAAGATGAGAATTTCTGTATCCAGAACAGAACGCATAGTGGAATTAAAGAGCACTGTGGTCTGTTACAGCAAGCAAATGACCTTGTGTTTAAATAGTTATTTGTGCAGAGTCCAAGTGGGATATTGGCTGCAAATATATTACTGGTATAATTAAAATGTAGTGGCTGCCTGTTTTTCCTGAGAGAGTGGGGCAGATTTGCAGTAGAGTGGCGGGCACGTAGCTACAGAGTGGGAGGAAGCCAGCCTCTTCTCCTCGCCTCAGTCTTTCCCATTGCTATTAATTTTCATTACAGAGGAAATGAAATTCAGCCCAGGAGACTCTCTTCAGTTTCTGAGGAGGAGAGCATCTCACTTTATATTGGAAAGTACACTTTAAAATGCCTTTAAATTCCCTTGCAGGCTGGTTTATGGTTTTGCTGTAGCTTGTCAGTTGGCAGGTAGTTGCTGCTTCCCCAGGACAACCTTTTTGTCTAACTTTGGTTTCTTCCTATGTTGTCCATCTCTATGCTTCAGGGCATCAGATACCTTCTAATTAATTAGGGTCAGGAAGAAAATTTCCCCAGAGAAAGGTTATTTTGCATCCACCTGCTGCAACTCTTTCTGGGCCTTTTAGCAAAGCTGTGTTTGTTAGCTTTGGGCAGAGAGTATACCAGATCGAATGGGTATTGTATCCAAACCACCCTGACAATTTCAGGACCTTAAAGCTTTCTCTCATGGACGTTTGTGGCATTCACTGCTTCTGAATGAGCTACAAATGCAGCAAAGTCAGCTCTGATTATTTTGAAAATCTTAGCTGTTTAGGAAAATATCTTGCCAGTGAAGCCCTAGGGAATCCCTAAGGGATGGCAGAACAGTGTCTATGGCATGAAGATAATGRGCTTCAACTTTATCCCAGCGAGGGCAAGGGCCTGCAATTGCCAGTTTACCAGTAAAGGCAGATTACGTCATGGCCCTCAGCTTCTGTTAAAGGTAGCAGGCTTTGGTTTTATCCTRTAGAGAGCAAGGGCTGACAACCCTTTTGCTACTGCAGCGTTTGCTAGTACCTCCCAGTTTGCAAGCAACACTATCCTCAGTTTATTTGCATCATGAAGAGTGCAACAACACCTCACTGCTGCTCTGGGASACTACACTAGGCTGAGCGCTGCAAAGTTGCTCAAGACCTGCACGTGAGCAAGTGCAACTTGTAGGGGATCGAGGTAGGTCTCCCTTTAACAGCTACTGCCGGTTGCTTCAGATGCTGACTGCACATTTGGCAGGAGATGGGCACTTTCTGTGCTSAGAAAGCCCAATGAGGTGGGCAAATGGAGGGAGAAAGGAAGGGCCATTTTGCTTCTCATATGGGAAGATGAAGTAACCTGTCATAGTCTCAGAGGGAACTTCTTATAGAGACCAGAGCACAAATGTCTTGTGTCTTCATGCAATACTTCAGACCTAGGGTGCTTTTTGTTAGTAGAGAGAATGAATGCTATCCGATGGCAGATGACCTCTCTCAGCCTGCCTTTGCTAATCTGCAGGGAAAGTAACTGTTTCCTCTGTCAGATTCCCAAGCTTTCAGAAAGCCGCTCCCTTGTATCCCATCCCACTCTTCCCCCCCACAGTGTGCTGAGTATGGAGTGTTTCAAGGGCTCTTTCAACTGCCTGGAAACAATTCCAAAACAGACTTGTCCCTGCAAACTCTCTCAAGAAGCAGCCTGTTCAGAGTCAGGCTGGCAGAAGCTTGAAAAGGAGTTTTAATGGCAGCTGTGGGTTTCTCCTCAAACAACAACTGCCAAAAGYTCTGCACACAAGCTGCGACCCATCGCTTAGGACCTTAGCATAGAGCTGGCTTCCCTTGCACCCTCTGCTGGACCCCAGATTTGCCCTGCTCCCATTCTGTATTCCAGTGGCTGGGAACCAGGAACAGCAGCTCTGGTAAACAGCTATGATTTCTGACTTTGGGGGAGAGGCGTTTCTTTTATTTCAAGTTYTCTCTCTTGTTGGTTCACTGTCAGACACAGCAGTCTCCTGTTGGGTTTCTTATTGGCTTGATYAGCTTCATAATGCATTAGCGATGCGGTGCTAGTGACTCTGCAGTGATTCAGTATCCAAAGGCAAGCGCGTTCGGACTTCTTGATAGCTGGTGCAGAGCAATTTCRAGCAGAGAGAAGGGATTGGGTCAGGATGGACAGAGGTGTTGGGTGGAGTATGGGGGGTGCAAGGGCAAGGTGGATGGACAAACAGAGAACTACTGTTGTAAACATGAAACACTTCTTAAATACAGTAATCTGTAAAGGCAGTACAGACAATGACCTCCCAAACTTTATTTTTACTATTCATCTTTCATCCCCTTCTGTTTTCTTATTGTTGGGGAGGCTCCTGCGGTAAGTGATTCCAGGAGGTCCAGTGGCCTTGCCGTGGGAGATGACAGTGAAAGGTACTTTGCTGGTTTAGGGACATCCCTTCAGGAACAAGCGGGGAGTTGTGGGGGCAGCATTACCTGCATTTTATTTGGAGGAATTAATATGGCTTAGTGGAATAGAATGTGAATGAATACAAATGCACCTAYAGAGTTTCAAAAACTGYCCCTATTTAAATGGGGGMGGGGGGGAAGGCTGGGATTACTGAACAGCCTGTTTTTGCCTGGGTGTAAGACAAGCTGCAGAGTGCTCAGCGACCCTGATGATTGCTGGGCACCACTGGCACCAGAAAGGCCACCGCAGTTTTCCCTTAGCAACATCCCCAGCCCTCATTTGACTGACAGCTCCAGTGAGGTGCAGTGTCATCTCCCTGATATTAAACTTAACCTTTATGGGTTGAACTTAAGCAGCTGTGGAATTATAGTTGTCCTTCAATCACAGGAAGTTTTAAGGTAACTGTTTAATGTTGCAGCTTGCTCAGATTTACTCTTGATGGGAAGGTGGGGGAAGAGGGAAACCTGGGCTCCAGTTGCTGGAGGCAGCACTCTCGCAGTGAAAACAGTGGAGATTTTCAAAAATATACTGCTGGACACATCTGCATTAATTTGGGCTGGGAAAATATGGGAAGTTTCCTCTTGACCTGTAATTTGTATCTGAACTGGGAAAGGAGTAATCTGTTTCTAACTCGGCTCCACTTAATCTCTTTACCCACTGGTGAAGGAGACCAAAGGATATTGATCTGCTTCTGTACACAAATGAAGTGCTTTTGAGAAGTAAAAAAGGTCTTATTATTCTGGACTGACTTAAAATCAGTCCAGAACACCTTCAAGTGTAGGCCATGAGCTGGACAAACCCTCTCCCAATTTTATAACCTTAGAAAAATCCACCCCATAAGCATTCTTCCTCTGAATAATATCTGAATGCCCTCATTTTCTGTGTTGGAGCTTGTTATCTTTAATTAACACTCCCATATTCACTCTTCCTCTAGTTTCCAGACTTGTTAATATTTCTTGGATCTCATTAATGTTGTTTTTATTTTTTTCTCAGCAAATTCACATTTTTCTCTCCAAGTCAGACATTTTAACAGATAATGAGTCTAATTTCTTCCTGAAAAAAAAAAGACCTTCTAAGCCTTATAGTGCAATTAAAAATGTGGGAGGGAACTGGAAAATGATTCCAGAAGTGGCCACTCATCTCACTAGCCAGTTCATAGTTTTTTGCATGAACTGACTGATAAAGGATCAATAGGCTGGCTGCTCTGACGTGGGGAGGGAATTACCTCCTTGTACCACCAGCCATACTGTGTCAGTGGAGCATCAGTTACTGAATACTAGCCCTGCATTCGGAGGCCACGCTCCCTGCTTTGCATTTTGAGGACAAAATAGAAGCTGGCAGGGCTAAGTGTGTATCTGCTTGCAGCACAGRAATAAGCAGTGTATTATTAGATACTTAAAACTTTAAATACCACATCTATAAATAACTGCAAGGTGAGCTGGTGGGTAGAACAGAGTAAGGGAGTTGGCAGTTCCACTGCCTGTGTCTTGTCCTCAGCCAGCCCTCAAGGTCTCTGRGATTACCTCCTGAGAAAGAGGTATTGGGGCTCTGCTCTGTGCTTGTGCCTGTAACTGCAAATAGATAATCAGGTAAAACATGCAACTGAATGAGATGGGAGTGATTTTTGTTGGAGACTGTTCACAGCACACAGTAGTGTGGGGAGTAAGCTCCCCAGGCTCAATACCTTCACCAGCAGACTCTCCTTCATTTTTGTGTGCTTTGTGGGTACACTCTGAATCAGAAGGCAAGATCAGGAGTAAGCTCCCCAGCACTGGACAGGAGACAAACCTGCCTGAGTACTTGACCAGGGGCTAAATAGATGGTATGGGGGAGTGGGGGGTTGCAAGAGCTACAGTCCCACTTCTAGCCAACCTTTAGTCATCAGGGTGGTTTTTACAGCTGCCTGTTGCTTGTGCTGCTTTCAGCCACAGATTTAGTGCTCCCAAGGGCAATGTGTGAAACTTATTGCTGGCTTCAATTCTGGCTCTGAGCAGAGACATCAGGCCACCAAGTTATCCTTGGGTGAATGTGATCAGAATAAGGCTCAGCTCTTCTACAGCTAAACCTTTTGAAAGGCAAACAAACAAATGAGGTAGTGAAAAGGATGCTGCTGTTCGAGAGGCTGGGAGAAGAGATGCAGATAAAAGTTCATTGGAAGAGATTTTCATAATCTGGAAAGACTGATACATTCTATTGTTTAGTCTGGAGCTGCTGAAGAGAGGTTTTATCTCTGAAATAGGAGTCTGTTATGGATGGGATTGAGGTAGTTTACAAAAGAGCCCTGCAAGGGAGGGGGCCGGAGCTAATGCAGAGAGTGGGGATGTGTCCGCATAAGCTCTGTGGGACAGATTTGCTGACCTAGTGTTTTTGTTGATGGCTGCTATCTACCCGCTGAATYCCACACAAGAGTAGAGTACTCAAGGCAGCAGTCGGTGTGTTTCCCTATCCCTGTCAACACTGTGCTGGATTTCATGGCAGGGGCTTTTCCTGCAGTTTTCCTCAGGCTAACTCCMCCTAAACTTCTAGTTCATTATGGGAGTCAGAGCCATGACCTCCAGGGCTAGAGGTGTGAGCTGTTACTGTGTGAGCCGGAGGAGGCCCTTGCAGATATCAGCACAGCAGGTTATCCTCTGGGGTCCAGGCAGAGCCGGGGAACCTCTAAGATGTATGTGTGGCTGTGTAACAACGAGCACAACTACAAAAAGCTTTTCATCTAGGCACTTCCCTGCCRCACTCCCTTGACCCCTCTCTTAGCACCTCCATCTTGCACCTTGTGTAAAAGAGACTGGGAGCAGCAGCGTGCTAGTARCATCCTATAAAAGACACTAATGCCCAGTACCACAGGCAGGGGTACTGAGACATTTCCAAGACCTGCAGAGATGCAGCCAGTCTGCGGTATTGCTTCATATGTCACTCTGGGTCCTTGGCATTTTCAGAGCAGGATGTTCCTGCCATTCACTTCAGCCCTGTGTTTGCTAATGAGCTGAATAACTCATGAGCTGGTGCCCCTACACCATGCCTAACATTGTTTTCTTGCTGTGGCAGAGAAGGGGAGTCATGAGGGTAAGAATGAGGGGGCCGGTAAGCAATGCGTGCAGCAGTGGGAAGTGCAGTACAAGAATGTTAAGCTGTACCTGGGGAAGAAGAGCTCCTTCAAACAGAGGACATTGCCTTGTAAGCCTGTGATTCACTGCATTCAGCTGGCAAAGAACGTGCTCTCCCTGAGCTGGTGGCTTGCGGTGCATTGCTGTGCAAGGCACAGCGCTGTCTGTTGGAAAGCTGAGCTCCCCCACGCAAGTGCATGAGCCTTTTGCAGTCTGTGCTGCATACGCATGACTTGATGACTGCCTTGGGGTGCCAATGCCCTTAAGTTCTGCTCCTGATGTATCTAAACTCTGCAGGCTCTATCCCMCTCTGAGCTGGTAGCCTGCAATTCAATTCTGTGCAAATTTTGTGCAAATATAGTCTGGTATGAATTGGGAGAGTGAGCTTGAGCTACACAGCATAGCTGAAAGCCACTGCACAATACCAACTATGAAGGGCAAGCAAGGAGCAGCACCCAAAGGAATCTGCAGCTGTGGCAGATCTGCAGAGCAGAGAGACCCACTGTGCTCCACAGAGCGAAGAAAATAAGAAAGGGAAAGGACTGAGTGATCCCCACCTCCCTTCCTCCCTGGCATCATCTCCTTGCTGACTGCTTCTAGTGACCTACACCGAGAAAAATCTCATCAGGGAGAGGCTGGTGAGAAAGGACCAGGGAGTTAATACAAAACCCCGGGAGTCATTTCAGCATGTGGCAAAACCAAGTGAACCCAGCAGTAACAAGAGGAAATTACAGATGAGAAGAAAGTGCCTGGACAGATGAGGGGAAAAATGTTTGAGCTGACASAAAATAAACCAAGGTGTTAGGCTGGAATCAATAGCCATGGCAGCTCAGTGAGGAGGAGATGGGATTCATTATAGAAAGGATAAAACAGACATTACCCAACCAGCCTATAGTGTGTGCGGGAGACTTAAGGACTTTAACTTTCCAAGTGCTGACAACAGAAAAAGAGGATTTACTAAAGATAAAGTCTGACTTGCATAGCTCTGTAAAGGTTTAGAAAACTTTTTATTCCTTCACTGGTCAGCTTTCATCACAGCTTCTTTTCTGTTCCTTCCTCTGTAATGCAGGKGAACATGTCCTTCAGTGCCTGTTAGGAATCAGCATAGCTTCTTTTTCCCCTTCTCTTGGCTCTTGATACAGCATCTAATCAGACTTTCACTTCTTGCTRTGCCTCCATTCTCCTGCACAGTTCTCATAGGTGGACTTTTTGTGGCCTGTGGTAGGACCCATGGATTTTATCCTAGTGTTCCTGTTTGACCCCTCTGCTGAATTCTGAATAATAAAAATATTGCTTATGTCTGCAGATAGCTTTTGCATCCTTGAGTCCCAGCTATGAGCGAGCATCCCAGGAAGGGGGTAGGCATTATATACATATAGAATAGAGGAATGAGAAGATGTTTTATTGCTCCTTTTGGGATGCAATGGTCACTGGTGTACTGAAAAAGCCTTTTATGTCTTGATATCAAGACTCTGACCACAGAAGCTGAAGAATATAACCTTAGCTTATTATACTTTCCGCTGGACAGAGCTCTGCTGCTGATCAGGTCGAGCTGCTAYGTTCTTTGCCCCTGTGCTGCTTTCTGTCCTAGGGCTCCTCATCTGCCTAGCCCTGCACACTCCCTAGGACACAGGGATGTATTGTCCTTTGGCTGAATTTCATGCAGCTTATTGGCCTTGCTCTCATCTATGAGCTCTTAGAATAATGTGAGGAATAAAGCCTAGAGTTGTCCAGGGAATGCAGAACGAGAAGTAGTGAGGCTCCGCAAAGTACGGGAGGTCTATAATGAACTCTGKTTCAGAAACTTCTGAAGTATATTGCCCCTTGCATAGAGACAAAGCTGCAGCATGTTTTGGGGGTCTTTCTGTCCAAARCATAGGTTAGTTCTTACTATTCAGCTGTAACTGAGTCTTATCTACAGCCACCAACTATAGCAGGTTCTGTTACTGGCCCCAGGAATCTGTGTGGTGCAGAACAGCTAGTACTGGTGGCAGGGAGGGAGAGATAAGAAGGTGAAAATGGAARTAAAAGAAGTCAAGAGCACTGAGCAGAGGAGGCAGGTGCTGCAGGGACCCACCTGCTCTTGTACTTGATTGCTACATGCAATGGAGATGACTTTTTATTAGTAGGGCTGTCAGAGGGCTTTGCTGGGATTCTTGRTGAGCTCCCCTCTCTGGCTACACCCCAAGGTTGGGTTATGTGCAGAAATAGCTCTGCAGCTTAGATAAAAGCTGACAGTTGAATAAATGTAATTCCATCTCTGCACTGTGGTGTATGTTTTTTGGTTGGAAACTGGGCTGGTGCTAACTCCATGTGCATCTTCTGTTAAATGGGTTGTGTGGGTATGTTATAATACTGACTGCCCTGGGTTGAGAGTGTGAATYTGTGCCCTCAGGTGGACATCCTATGATAGTCAGGTGATGGGTGGGTGGTTCTCTTGGCCTAGGAGGTCTCTAGAGGATAGAACCAGTTTCACTAGGACATGAGAGCTTAGCTAAAGGATGTGGGTATCCTGATGCTTCTCTAGAAAGTGGGGTGTGGGATCCCAGGACTGCGCATTTGGTGCTTTGAGTAGTGGAGAGCTAATTCTACATTACACCTGTTTCTTTTCAGCATGCTCAGTTTCACACCTAGCAGGGAAAGGGCATACAGCTGCCAAAGTGGCACAGTGAAGATACCTCTCCTAGTGCRAGAAAAATGCTTGGTATGAGACATTTGGCTTTTTTTTTCTTCTTAAGTCTGCATTCATGTGTTTCCTCACCATTACTGGCATTCCTGCAAGGCAGAAGGCTCTATGTTTAATGCTGCCTACTGATTCTGCTGATCTGCTGCCTAGGTCAGCCTCTAGAGCTTATGCTGTCCTCAGCCTCTCTGCTGAGCTAGTGTGCTAGGGCATTTCATCTGCAGTGTTATTCTTTGTTTCTAAAAGCCACTGCTGTAGAAAGTAGGCTGGAAATGGTAAGGAAGGCTCTRAGAACTTAAGGATCAGAGCAAGTTACCAGCCTTTTTCCAGCTCATTTTAAACCTCCAAAGACTACTGTTCTGGCTRCAGATGTCTGCTGCTGTGATACATGATGCCCTGCAAGCTCCCTGAACGAGTCCTAACTCTGCAGGGAAGCATTTGCAGCAGGCTCCTGTCCTGTGCTAGTTCAAGCAGAGCTTGTTGGACAAGATGACTATAGAGRCTGGTTTGTTCTTTCTGTCTGAGCCTTCTCTGCTAGGATAGGGAAGGCAAGAAACCAGCCTGTGGTAGGTATCTCAGCTGGGCAGTGTGAAGGCCTCTCTTTAGTATCTGCTGTACTTGTTTCCTAAATAGCTTTCCTTGATATACACTATACAGCACCTTCTCTCCAATGAGGTATGTGAGCAGGGGAGAGGCAACAAACAAGTATGGGTGTGTAGCTGGCCAGGCTGCAGCCTGAGGGCCCTCGAGGGGAGGAAGAAAAGAAGGCATTAATCTGCTTCCCTGTGCTGAGAGATACAGACAGATTGATCAGCTGAAAGCAGAGCTCTCCGTGTTTCTGTCCCAGTAGGGAACCTCATCTCCCCTCTCTTGGTCCCCTTGCTCAAATGACAAATTAAAGGGAGAATGCCTCACTTTCCCCTTAAGTAATATATGGTCAGACCCCCTCCAGGCTGCACAGCAGAGCAACTCAGAGCAGAGATGATGAATGGAGGCTTTGTAGTGAGGCCTTAGGAAAGGGATATGTCAGAATGATGAATATTCCCAAGACTTTTTTTAACTGACTCAGAAGAAAGTAGTGGAGACACTCCCCCAAGGATGGCTACAGGTCAAGGAGAGGAGGAGATGGTGTTCATGTGCTTAGTCAGGCAAAGGTAGACTTCACGGTGAGAAGGGAGAGGACCCGGGGGTGTCACTAAAGAGCTTTCTGATCTTTTCCTTTGGAAAGGACGTTTGTTACGTTGGAGGGATGCTACCTGCGTGTGTCACAGTGGCATGGTTTTAAAGGAGTGAGATGTTGCTGCTCAATCAAACCTACAGCCATCCCATAAACAGAATTATTTTATTCTCCTATGGCACATCTATGTGATAACTGGAATTAGTTGGGGACAGCCAGATCGAAAAGCCTTCTGCCAGGTAGGGTAAAAGGCTTGTGTCCTGGAGTTCAGCTCACTTTTCAGCTTGTGTGCTGCCAGCTTTCGTTCTGGATCGCCAGCTCTGCAGGCATCCTAGGCATGACTTTTGCAGTGTAACAAACTCTGGCCCAGTTCTGTCCTCTCATGACTGGTGCGACACGTGCTTGTGTGTGGCAAGCTGCTGCAGTGTCCCAGAGGCAGCACTGTGTCGCATGAGCGAAAATGCAGGCGGAGCGGCTCTGTGCATCTCCCCCTCCCCGCGCTGCACGGGCACTTGCTCCAGCGTGTGCTGATGCTGAAGTTCTGTGCCTGCCTCCACTGGCTTGGCAAGGAAACTGGGGCAGATCCTCAAGGACTGCCCCCTCTCAGGCTGCTCGGAAGACTCGGTCAGGGACACTGCTGGAGCGCTGCAGCAGGGATGAGGCTSTGCAGCTCTGTTGCAAGAGCGGATCCCAGCTGAGAGGAGATGGACTAATGAGCTGCTGTGCAGGAGAGTTGTCTCCCTTCTGCTGGGCAGCACCTGGGATTTTTCCACCTGGCCACATCCRTCCTCTGATTTTATTTATTTTTTTTTCATTACTCTTGCATGGCAAGTGTTCCCCTTCTGTGGGACAAGGACAACATGGCAGTACCAGTTAATCTCTGATTAAATATTTCATGTTCATGACTGAGAGAAGCAGAGGGGAACAGGGTATGCGTGTCTCTGGGCAGAACAATTTCTTCTCCTTTCTCAGATGAGGAAGAAGGAAGAAACAGGAAAGCAGACAGGAAAATSATGGAGAAACTCATTGCCAACATGGGACAGATTAGATTACCCCTCTTATGGTCAAATCCTTTGCAAGTACAGGCGGCAACAAGTCCCTGTGCTCTTGTTGAGCCTCAGGCTTCTGAAATTCTCCTTTGGCCTTTTCATTTCACAGTGGCTGAGGATGACATTTCTGAAGCGGCCTGTGGGAATGAGGTGGCCACATCCCAATCGGAGGTGGGCCCAGCTCCGAGATGCACTTAATGAGCCATTGGCTTTCTGTGCCTCTTCCCACACATAATTGCTAGCTTTACTGAAGAAAATGTCAAAAATCCAGCCTAATCTCAGGGCTGCTTTTCCCCATCTTATCCCCTCAGCCCTCTTCCCTGTCACAGGAGCCTTTTGGATCTGTTCTCCCCCAGCTCCAGGAAAGCATAGTTTTTTTTTTTTTGCAGTGACACTAGGATGGAAAGAGCACTGGACTSTTTGTATGGATTCACAGGGACACAAGTATCAGGCAACTGGGAGGTAGTCCTGTRCCTGATGCAAGCGGGAGTAGGAGCCTCACCTATCTTTTGCTGTGTCTTGCTTTCTCCACCTGGACAGGAATGATGACGTATTTTCAGCACTGATTCCTTTTGGATGTGTAAAAATTTCTGGATGAATTGCACCATGCAACAATTAGCCCCTGTAAGCRTGCTGGGTTAGTAAGCACTTTTTTTTTCCAAGTGCGTAAAGCATCTAGCACAAGGTCTGGAATCAGGCTTTTTGTACCCCTGTGATACAAATGCCAAATAGAATTAATAATGAAGAAACCTAGTCTTGCTAGATACCAAGAAGGAGAAGGAAGCAGCTGTTGTTTGTTTGTTTTTTAATGGCTCACAGGACCAGGAGGCCATAAACAGTTAAATTTCTCTTGACAGCTGGGGAGTGCTTTGGATCCCTAATAGTCAGTGCTGTGGCTTCTTTGGCACCTTTGCATATTTCCCCTGCAGACGCTGATGTTTTGCTGTCCATTGCTTTCCTGCTTTGATCAGAGATATGAGAATACAAATGACACCTTGATGATTATTCACATTTTCAAATGGTGTCCAACAGCAGTAACTGTCGCCTTTCATAATGCCACTTTGGGCTCTAATCAGATTGCTTTSTGGCTTGCCCCTGTCTCCTCAAACAGTTGAACCCATGCTCTTGATTTCTTACAGTTTCTGGCTCTTTGGGAGAGGTGCAGGAGGGAGGGTAAATCTGTTCCTGCTCAACTAAATTCTGATCTATGAATGCAGTCATTAGATCGATTTTAAAAAAAAAAAAAAAAAAAAGGAAAAAGTTATCTTGGGAAAATCATCAGTCAGGAAAAAGCTTTGAAAAGCGGAAGGTGGAAGCTTCAACAGGATATACAGTATCTTTTCCCTCATGGGTGCTGAGTTTAGCAACAGGGCATTCATGACTCAGTATCAGTTCTGTATGATGATTATCAGTGAAGAATTGAGTTGAAGTCAGCTCAGTTCCTGATAGTGGCTTTTTTCCCCAATTTTTCCCAGGATTTAATTTTGTTTCTGAGGCTGGAACAGGGCAGCGTTTATAAGTGGATGAATATTCCATAAATAAATATGGAATACAGTTTTAGGTTGGCTGAAATGATTCATACATTAGTGCTATATTTGGCAAATAGTTTCAGCKGGGGAAAAAAGAGGGGGAGGGAATTTGGTGGTGTGTGGATCCAGGCCTTTGCAACTAGTCAAGTAGCACTAGTACAGAGTAGGAGTGCTGCTGACTCTCCACTCCTTCATGCCATGGTAAATAGAGGGCGTAGCAAAAGAGGAGAATCTTGGAAATGTGACTGCATTGTATTTCAGTGGATCATAAACCAGAAGCTAGAACTGTTTAATGATAAGATTAATTTATCTTTAAGGTAATGTCATGATTACAGTGCCCCAAGTCATGCTCTTCTCATGCTCAGGGTCATGACTCTGGATTTGCTTTCAGAACAGAGCTAAGTGGCAGGTCAGGCCTTGCTTGGGAAATATTTCAACCTCAGGCTGTAACACTAGCATCTCCACCCAGTTAGCGTGTTCTGCTCTCTGCATACCAGCTCTCTGCAGATGAAATGCCATGTAATTGGGAGTGGAAACCAGCTGGCTTCCAAAAATGAGAGGATTATCCAGATACTAGATTTYCTATGGAAAGTGGAAAACAAGGATTGCCTTCCTTCAGACTGAGGTTCTCCTCTGCCCTTAGCCTGTGAGACAGCATGGCCTGGGCAGGGCCCTTCTTTGACGCTTCTACTCTGAAAAATTGCTGCTTCTATCGCCCAGCTCTCCTCCCTTTATGTTTTGGTTTCCCGAGCCTAGTCACTATTTCTTATTCGTGTGAGAGCAGCTGGGACTTCTCTTAAAAATAAGGACACTTCAGTTGGTTTCCAGAAGTGATGCATTGCACTAGCCAGCTGCCCTTCCTTCACTGCTCCCTTGTACACGCTGACATGCTCACACACACACACACCTGCGTGCACATGCACATATACAGTGACACATGATGCTCTGAGCAACTGCTTCAATTTTTACTCTTTTCTATAATCCATGACTGAAGTGCCCAACACTTTAAAGCTGCTACTGCTCCATAGATCACCCCCAACTGTTGAAGTCCAGTGCAGTTAATAACCCTGTGGAAACGCTATCAATCAGTGGAAGAAAAACGCCTAACCACAAACTCCTTAGCGCCCAATGTACCTGCTCATGTCAGAGACAGATGGGGCTGCAGTGCTTTGCAGGGTGTCATAGCAATGTGCAGTCTTTTTTTTTTTTTTTTTTTCCTCATCTATTCTGCTTAAATCCGTTACCAGTGCTTTCCATGGGTAAAGGTAGCCTCCTTGGTGCTCCTAGGCTTGATGGCTGGCCTAGACCTGTCCTCTGTGCTCGGTGTCAGTCCACGTGCTATCAGGCCAGGGAGGCTGGTGTCAAGGGCAGGACTGTGTGTGGCGGATGGGGAGCTCTGTGCATAGCTTTGCGGCTGAGTAGCTATATATTCTCGTTAGTCTGTTACAGCCACTCACTATGATCTCAGGTGTTGAATGCCATGATATACAATTGTCACTAACCAGAGAAGTGATGTAATGTTTGGTTGGTGATATCGCCTCCCTCCCCGTGCAACCTTTCTCTAATGCATCATCCGTCCCTGAAAGCTCTCTTGCTGCGGTAGTCATCACATTGAGGGTAACAGCATAGCGGCATGGGGAAACTGTGGCCTTGCCAGTGTTTCTGTGCATTTGTATTCCAGCAGCACTGACAGTCCCTTCTGGGGTCAGGGTGCCACTCTGCCAGATATTGCACTGGCTGGTACTGTAATGAGACATAGCAATTTATGAACAGTATAAAGCCAAAGTACAGAGAAAGAAATGCTACTTATAACAAAATGAGAAGCACAAATAATCTAGTCTGTTTTCATTAGAGGAGAGTGTACTTGCTTGGACTTTCATTTCTCACTGGTTCTCAGCTATGCCAGATGCTGGCATGGAACCAGGACCACTTTTTTGGGGGTGCAAACAAGATGCTATTTGGTGTTTCAAGACTATGACCAAGCCAGCAGAGCAGCTGACTCTTGGGGGAAAGTCAAGACAGTTATTCCATGAATGATCCCACAGGCTAAGCTTATTCTGGAGTCGACCCAACACCCATTAACCTTCCTAGTTTAACTAGATGGGAAAATCAATATGAGGAACCATCCACCTGCTAACAAATACACTGGATGCGTGTTTTGCTCTGTGAAGAGGCCTTCTTGTAAATACGCATACACATGTCCCCCTACACTATCTCTTTCCTTCTCCAGCTTCCCCTGTGTCCATCCCTCCAGACTGAAGGAAGATGGCCGTGCCCCATGCCTTCCTGCAAGCTGCTAGAGGGCATTTCTCTTTTTCTTCCCCAAACCGTGTGTCTGAAGCTATGCAGACCAGATGGAATGTGTGCAAGGGAACAGCTTGGCTCTTACTGTGCTTGAGTAAACAAGTGTCAAGCAGATTGTGGTAGGAAGTGATACATTAACCAGGTGACCCACGCAGTAGCAACCTGTTGTAGTCTTCTCTCAGCATATGATACCTGCTATACAAGCTTGCATTTTCTTCTGAGGTATGTGCAGAGGCCAGGAAGGTGTAGGACAGCTTACAATTCTCTATGGAGGATGCTTGCAAAACTTGCTCAAAAAAAGGGGGGTGGTGGTAGGGAGAAAAACAACAAAAAAATAAATAAAATTAAATAAAAAAAAGCAGGTGGTAACACAAATATCAGCTTTTACTGTCTCAACAGGATTTTGCATCAATCTCAGAGGTCCTGTCCCGGTCCTTCCTTTTTCCACATGTGTTCTAGACTGCCTTTGCTCCCAGCTCCCTTCAGAGCTGTAGCGCCCCATCAGTGTCCTGATTTCACCCTACTTGACTTGTTCCATAGTGTGTTAATTGTGTATTAACACCCTGCCTCATAGCAGGATATTTGGCCTAGTACTGAYTCTATTCTGAATTACTAGAAGCAGATATTTTCATGGCCATGTTGCTTCCTTCCTCTCCTCCTGGCTGCTGTAAAGTTCATGGGATGTATTGTTCATTCACCTTAAACAGCAGTGCGTAAAAGGCCTCCAATCTCTTTAAGTACTTGTTGTTGAAAGGCAACGGTACCCTAGTGATGCAGCACTGGATCTGGAAATCATTGTGTGCAGTATAAATAACTGCACAGTTAAGCCAGTTAATTAAGAACTRTCTGTGCCCGGTAGCAAGAAAGCTTTGTGCTGTATCAGTGTGTGTGTACAGGATGATCAAAAAATCTATATCAAACACCCAAAAAATCCTTCAGGATTTATTTAAGTGGATCAACTCTTCACGTCAAATGCCATGGCTCAGACTTCCCAATGAGGTCAGAAAGGAATATTACCTTGTCCCTCTGTGCCCTTTCCCTCCTACCCCCACCCCTCTCTCTCCCTGTGCAATGTCGCACACTTGTCTGGACAAATATGTCTGTAGCATCAGCTAGGAGACTTCTCTGGCTCCAGTTAAATAGGCTGCATATTATCTGAGATAAATTTTACATAAATATATATTTATAGATATGTGGAAAAAGATAAAGGATCCTGAAGGAGGATGCTGATAGATGCAGACTTGTTATCTTTTCCTTTTGAGTCTTGTCCCCTAGAATTTGCTCACACGAAGGCTAAGGGCTAGTTTTGATTATGGTAAATACCTAAGACAGGGATATTAAATCAGAACCGCTTCTTTGGCTCCCAAAACCTTTTGCAATGTCTTGACCCTRTAAGCCATTTTCTGTGAGAAAGGGCCCCAATTTTCCAGCTGTTTTCATCCTGGTGTTCAAAAGTATCAGGAGGAACTAACCTTTCAGCCTTACGTTGGTGTCCTTTTTCTGAAACRTCATGAAGTAAGCCTTCTATAATGCTTTGGATCTGAATCCAAAACACACTATTTYTGCCTGTGTTTGATACTTTGCTGGCCAGATTCTTCCTCACAACTCCACCTATCAGGASAAATGAGGCTGTCAATCACATCTGGGAACAACATCTTTTCCATCTGTAACTATGCTGCTTTCCTCCATCCACCTGGCTCTAGAGACTTCAAGCCTGAACCATAGCACAAGCAAATGTGGCTGATGCTTCCGTTCTTTTTTCCTGTGGCTGGCAGTGCTGCCGACCTATCTCTGCATCCTGTCCCGGCAAGGTGTTGTCCTTTGACAAGTTCAGAAACAATATTTAGCCCAGAAAGAGCAGGAAATCCTATAAAACTCATTTTCCCCTTTCCCCCCTCAGTCACTCTCTCTCTTTAAACCTTGCTACCGAATGTTCCAAGATCATGTAAATCTTCGTTAACTCTCTGCWCTGCAGCTCTGTTTTCCCCAGTCAGAGACACAAACCACCACCGGTTGACTATTGAGTTCAGATTTTAGCAAACAAGCATCCATTTGATTGTTTCTTTGCAAAGGCAGCAGAGAAGTAGCTGAGCAACTAATGTACTTGTCTGTGCAGTTATGAAATAACTGTAAATAAAGCTGGTGATAATGCAGTTTCTTCTTTACTCCTTTCAGATAGTGACAGGAGCTTCCTGGAAAATTACCTTTTTTTTTTTTTTTTGTACAAGTTGAAAAGGTTTGATATTTCTCAACATCTAATAAACAACCACTTTCCCCTCATTCTCCATCCACTGAGGAAGAGGTAATGAATGCATTTTATCACTGTCTCTCAACAGAAGACAAAGAATCAAGGATGCAGAGCTAAAGACTTTCCTCTGTGGAAGTAAGTAACGTGGGAAAAGAGGCAGGTAGCTTCTATTCTGTTAGGCTGGCTGATGTGGGGGAGAAAAATACACATGGCAATCCTGATTTTCATGCAATAGAAGAGAACATCTTCTGAGCACAGTGACTAAAATGGTCTGTGCTATGTTATTCTCTATCAAAAAAGATGCACAATGAAAAAGTTTCAGTTTAACCTGGCATAGAGGATGCTAAATACATAAATAATTGCTTAAAGATCCAAAAAGTGCTATGATAATCAGACCATCGGAAAGGAACACTAGAGAGTAGAAAGCGAACAGGTTCAGAGCGGGAATGTGGTTGTAACTTTGACACAGATTCCCTGTTTTCACCACAGATGAGTCTCTTAATCCCTTTGTGCCTCAGCTTTCCATCTGAAGCTGAATAATACAGCTTCACATGTGATCTTTAAAATAAAGACCACATATCTCTGTATGCATTTCTCAGCACCATTAATTTCCCAGTAATGATCATTCAATAAACAATCACTTAGTATTAATACAAGAGCCTCAAAATGCAGTTTGAGTGGGGTGAAACACAAGAGGAAGAGGTAACTGCAATGTATATGGAGCCCCCTTTCCCTGCCTGCAGCTCCTGCTTGCCCTATGGAGATTCTTATCTGTGGAAAAAGAATAGGAGCTCTCATGGCTAAGAAGGGTGAAGCAATTCTGCAGCAAAGGTTACTTTCTTTTCCTAAATGGAAATGTGTTTATGAGTCAAGAAAAATGATTTCTGGCAGCTCAGTTCAAGGGAAAAAAATAGAAAGGAAAAAAATAATGGGATGGGGTGAGAAGCAAGTGTTTGGTGTTGCTAAAGGTCTAGAGAAACCATAATCAATAAATACAAGGTTCAACCTCATTTCTTTCCTGAGGGCTTGTTGAATGCCGCTGTCAGGGATTCCTCATGTAGCTGACAGACACAGAGGTTCTGCCCTGCAATGAAGAAGTAGCAAGCATCTTTCCAACTGTGCAGACACACACACATTGTGAGCTTTAGTGCTCACAGAGGGTTTCTGACTGGCATTCATCATAGCATCAAAAGGAGACACAGCTCTAAACCACAGCATCATCTCATTGCTAGGTAGCCGCCAGGTTCTGCCCCAGAAATAGTTGTGTCCCTGCAATGGAAGAGGTGATTGTTTGGTCGGAAGCTTAAAGGTGTTTAAGATTCTACTCTGCGCTGCCCTACAAGCTCATTTCTGGGATAGAGGCAGCGTTTCTAATTTAGTTTCTGCATCTACCTATCCCTTCGTAACCCCGCGGTAACAAAGGCTGCTGAATGTAGCAGTGAATGTTTTTAACACGGACCGTTTCTCTCTGTGCCCCAGCCTAACACCAAGTGGCTGGAGTGCAGAGTGCCATTCTGTTCCCTCTCTAGAGCTGCTGTCTCCTCCTTTCTAACACCACCTTGAATCAGCACACAAGGATGCAAGGATCTCCTGTCTCTCTTTCACCCCTTTCTGGTGCCCAACCAACAGGAGGCAAGTAGAACTTCTGCCAATGACTTTCCTGTTTAGAAGGTGGAGTGACAGATGATAAATGCAACAGCAGGCAGCTAGCATGAACTTTAACGACAGGAGTATTATTTCCACATTCAGGAGCAAAGCTGCTTCTGCATACAAAGGTATCTCTRGAGACAGGCACAGCAAGGTGAGGAACCTCACCCTGACTGGCAGACTGGGACGTATCAGGAGCTATTTAGCTTTGTGTGTTTTTCCAAGTACTAGTGAGAGACTAGAAAAGTGACAGTGGAAGAGAARCCAAGCAAAATATGAGACCAAGCTGTTTGTCCCATTTGGTTAGGAGCTGAGAGGCTGTGCAGGGATCTGCCACCTCACAGTGCAGAATGCCCTGGAGAAAGGCGCATAGATACACATGTATGTATACGTATCAGGGAGTTTCTTTATCATCGTGATGTTAACTGATCTGAGCGATTCATTGACTTAGCTTCCGGACAGTCCATTCATAAGAGAAGAGGTTTTGGTGCTGCCAGGGAACCACAGAGCCTAAGGGCTGAAGCAGCAGCTTAGGCTAATAGGAGCTTAATGGGATTGAAAAGGGACAGTGGGGGCTGGGAGAACAGCACTTAATCGCTGTGTCTGGGTGCCAGGTTGGTCTGGGTACTGCAGAATTAGTTGAACGATGTGAGATGTGAGGTCGTGTGCTTGGCCAGAGATGTCAAGGGAAGGATTTGATCTCATGCCAGAGATGTGGTATCACTCAGGGTCATGGGGAGGGAATAGTAAGGGGGAGATGTGGAGAAGGGGCTGGGAAGTCTGCTGCTTTTTTCCTGCTGTCCCTTTCAATGTGTGCTGCAAAGAGGGAAAGCAAGAGGGAAGGAGACCTCTGCGGGAAAGAGGGAGAATCAGGGCACAACACTCGCTGTCTGCTGCTCCTTAAGCCATGCATCGTTTAACATCTACCTATGAAAGTAATCACTAGGAGATGTTTCTGGGACTCTGGCTCTGAAGAAGGCAGCTGGGGGAGTGGACAGTGAAGTCTTTCRGGTATTCTTTTTCCTTTGACTGAGAAAGCAGAGCAGCATATCTTTTGTCCCTACACCAGACTTTCAGGTGTACATCTGAATAAACACCAAGGAATATCCGCAGTTGCTCCTGGGTCCAGAGCCCACCTCCATATGTCCAGATTACTGGGTGTATGTATCTGGAAAAAGTCCCAGCCACGTGTGAAGTCTCCTTGTATCTTTGTTCTCCCTTTTTTGGCTAGTTCATGGTCTTCCTAACTGTCTTGTCAAAGCTAGTTATTTCTTTGTGACATTCAGTGACTCTGGAGAACTGATGCTCCACACAGACCAAAGAGACAAAAGCTGAAGCCAGAGTACTGAAAGGAGCCGGGGAATGCAATGTGGACAGAGAATTACATAGGAACACCTATTTGGGGCACCTGTGAAATCAGGACCTCAAAGACTGAACTTTTGCAGTTAGGCCAAACACATTATTGACATCTCCTTTTAGAGATATACAGGCCCTACATAAGCTAGAGAAATATAAAGCCTTGAAGGTCTACAGGCAGTTTCCTGTGATTCTTTACAGTCCTACTTAAAGGATTTCACGTGTGATTTTTGATCTCCCATTTTGCCATATTTTTAAGGAGCAATAATTCCAGCCACAGCTTTATATGTGCTCTAGCCTCAGTCACTTTGGTTACTTCTGTTCCTCTAGTGCCCTAGGCTCTGGCAGATACCAGCCCTCTATCATGCTGAGCATTATATCCAAACAAGAATAAACTGCTCCTGACCCAGGGACAGCACAGACAAAACAATGATGCTGATTTTTGCCTTAAGAGCAGAACAGGGGCCAAGGGGAATTAAGCRACTTGCCTGTAATCATGCAGGACTTTGTGGCAGAGCTGGGAACCAAGCTAGACCTGCTACTTTCCATCCAGTACCTTCATCTCTTATTCTTTCTGTGAGAGCATCTGAGTCAAGCACACAGACTGACAGGGTTATACATAGAGTACACTGTCACGCAGCTGCAGTCGTGCAGGCACAAAACCAAGCTCATCAAATTCCTCCTCGTATTTGAAAACAAACTTGACTTTGATCTACAYGTCAGCTTGGTTGCTGAAAGCGATCGAAAGAAAAGGATCCATTTGCAAGTCCAGCTTTCGCCGCCAGCAGTGGTAGCTTTTGTTTTAATGGAATGGTTAAATGCTTTTTTCTGACTAAACTCTTTGTGCTCTTGGAGGGACAGGGCTGTGTCTTTCTAGCTCCCATTTCTAGCTTTGCAGCATTCTGTCTTCATTGCGATGGCATTTGTCAGGCTGGTGTTGCTCAGGGCATAGCTGCAACGCCAGTGCTCCTTTTCTGGCTAGTCTCAACACCGCCAGCGGCTGCGGCTCCTCTAAGACATTGGCCTTTGGCCTGGTAGGAGAAAATTGACATGTCAAGTTAAATAAGTTTGGAGACTCCTCGTGCTTAATAACTCTGTGGAGTGACCTTGGAAGCCACTGTGGGGAAGGGAAGGCAGGAAGCTGTACCAGCCTGACAAGTCAAGTTTTTTAGGATAGCCTGCTAAAACTACGTTGTTTCCAAACCCAGCCTCATTTGACCTCTGGACTGTCTCTCTTGATTTTTTTTTTTTTTTTTTTTTTTAAAAAAGTCCAGCTAGCCTTTCCCTCAGCTTCCATTGACTCTTTTTTCTTATACTGCCAAAAAAGTCTCCTTTTACTGCTTTTCTTAATGCTCATCCTGCTTATTCCTGCTTCATTGCCATAGCTTTGTGCTCTCTTCCATGCCCCCGTCTAACTAGGAGATGCTTCAGGGCATAGCGAGGAGATGTCCTTGTTTCAAGAGATGTCTAACTCTGAAGGACAGCCATCTCTGGGAAGCTGACGTGGGCAAAGCTACAGGCCTTTTCCCTGCAAGTGTTTTGAAGTAAGGTACAGTCTGGAGCTTCAGAAACACTATTTCTTCCAAACCACACCTGAGCAAGATGCATCCATGAGAAAGAACGTGGATCATCGAGATCACCTAACTTTGTATTGCCTTGTGCTGTGGTTCTCTTTTGTAACCCAATTTCCAATGGTGCATTTAAATATTTAACTATTGCCTTGATAGATTAAATTACACCTGTTTTTCTGTCCTTTCCTTCTTTCTGATGAGAGGGTAGTCTGAAAAAGCAACATTCCCAATGATATTTACATCATTAAAAAGAAAGAACTGATAGGATCTTCAGGTACCTTTTGCTTCTTCTCATCATTGGACTGTTTTTTTTTTTTTTTTTTTTGTTAATATATCTGGCCACGGAAACAGTCTGGGAGGTCAGGGGCACTGATCTCATGTCTCTGACAGCTGGTTTCCTTTGTCAGGCAACAATAATCAGTGTTTCTTGGTTGAGCAACAACAGGTGTGTGGAGGAGCCTATTACTTGGAAATTACAGCTTGCCGTCGCACTTCAGGATGGATTGCTGTGCCTTCCTGTGCCTCTTCCATCATTAACTTTTGAAAGCTAACAAAGCAGTGCTGCAGCTCAGAGTAGTGATTTCACTGAGTGTACCTCCGGAATCTTCAGAAGGGACCATCAGAAGTAAAAGAAAGTTTGATGTTGCACAATCTTGAGTAAGCTCCATCTGTCATATCTGGCCTTTTACTGTTTTAATACCACTGATGATTYCAGGCAAATGCTGTTGAATTTATCTGTGGTCTAATTAGCCAATAACTTCAAATCTATCTTATTGTAAAAAGCAATAAACAGGTTCCACCCACTTAGGCATTGCTAAGATAGCATCTGTCGGGAGACGGGATGTTAAGATCTGAAGGTAAGAGAATAGGCAAAGCCATGTTGCTACRTAAAGGCTGCCAAAGTCATAGGAACTGGGAAATTTTCACTAAAATAGATGAAAAAAATGACCAGAGACCAGGAGAAGACCATGAGCTAAGAGGAAGAATAGGAAACAGAGAGAGAAAAGCACTTTCAGGCTGATTTCCAAAACCAGCAGAGCCTTAGGGTCCTCATGGCTTCCTCCCCCCACCAAGGAGAACAATTCAATGTGTTTAATTCAACCTCCTGCTTGCAGTGCTCAGCGCTCAGATCCTCCAGAGCATTTGTCAGATACTTATTACCTGGAGTCTGAGACTGTGATGAGCACATCGCATTACCCATGTTATGCCTTGTTCTTTCAATTGAATTTTCTCTAACGTTCTCCTTTATTGGCAATAGACAATGAAGTTATGATATGCTGTCAAACCACGGTTGTTTACTTGACCGGTTAACCGTTGCTGTCCTCTGCTCTATAGCCTTCGCTCCACTCCCACGCTAAGCTAACAACTTACACAATCACTAGTTGCAAAGGCTGATAAATTAGTGGCTAGTCTTTTAAGGAATGAGAGCGATGTTAAGCCTCGCTTGCTGCATTTGCTGCAAGCTAGAAGCACGCTTGACTGACACACAGTAACGCATTACGCTGTAGTGACATAACAACGAGTCTTGGCTCCGTACTTTGGCCTGTAAGGCACAATTTCTGATCTCCTGTGCGCTCTGGAAAGGGYATTTGGGCTCCTGGCTAAAGCAGAAGGAAGAAGGATTCAATAGCTGTGGTTCACTCTGTGGTTTTTGGACAAGTTGCCTCACTCCTCTGTCGCCTTCTTTTCCTAAGGCTACCTGCTATCAGGGAGCTGGAAAGGAACTTCAAGGTACACAGCTAAGTGTGGCTGCCAAACGTTAACACAATACTGTTATTAACTGTGGTATTTTAYGAGCGTGTGGGAAGCAGAACGCAGGTACATGTTTTAGCTGCTCTTGCTTTGCTATTGTTGGCTGAGGTTGTGATACTGCCTGATTGTACCTACGTCTGTAAACAAATACAGTATTTAACGTAGCAGAGAGTATATTTCATCTAATCAGTATCTGTAATAGGGAGATAATTATTGCAGTCAGAAGCGGTGGAGTGTAATTCCCTRTGTTTACGGCTCTGGAGAGGTACATCCTTCTACTAAAGGACGGAGAAGTGGTTTTGTTAGCAGCCTGCGAACGTGACTCTGGCTTACATGACTGTGAATTAGGTGTAGGCTTTCTGAAGCAGAACCAGTGTGAGAGCTCAGAGTATTCATCTCATTTCTGGAAGTAAAAGAGCACAGTGTTCACAGATTAAGGAGCTGCCTGAAGAAAAGTATTAGCTGTGAGAAGGGAGTAAATGTGTTTTCCTAGTTTCTTTGCTGAATATTAATGTTTCATCCCTGGAGCGGTGGGGTAGAACACAGATTTTTTCTGCTGGGGAGCTATTTGAGCACACTGTAATACAACTGATAGCCCAAGCAAGAATGAAGAAGCTTGTCAGAGGTTTTACTTACAGTTTTGATGAAAATAAGCAGAGGCATGAAGTGTTTTGGAAAACATTCAGAATAGCTGCTTCCCAGCAGGTAAACCATTGAAACTGAAAAGCTACAAATGGGTGAGCACTAAAGGAAGGACAGATCAGTTTTGAGGAGATATGAGGGCAGTTTGCTCCCTGCTCTTCCACCATACGTGATCATCACATCACCAGGCTATCCCAGTATTGCCCAGAGAGCAGAAATCACACACTCCAAAGGGGTATAGCTTTCCCACTGACTGCATTCAGCTCCTTTTGGCTTRCTGTGATCTGGAGAAGTCATTACAATGCAATAGCCCAGCTGGCCCAGACATATTCCCCAGTGCTTCAAGACAACGCGGTCCTGGGGAAACACAGTGACTGCTGGTTCTGTGCTGCAGATATGTAGCCTTATTGACACAGTGGGTTTTTTTTCTCTCCTCTGCAGATGCTGATGCCTCTGGTTTATAAAGATGACACACAGAAATGCAGCACAAAAATTAGGCCCTCAGCACTTCTTTAATCCTCTTCGGTAACACAGGAGTCATTCTTTATGCATCACATAATCAAATTTATCCGGGTTTATCTGTCATTTGCAGACTTTCATCACCCTTACGTAAGAGCAGGGGGAGATATCCCCGCGACTTGTAACACCAACCATGTCCTATTGTTCCTACTTGTTTGCTGAGCAGGAGGATGGAGAAGTATAAATATTAAAATATACCTATTATATAGCCAGGCCTCTATTGATGAACGATGCATAAAATCAATTTACAACCTAGGAATAAAAAGCACCCACGGAAGCAGTTGCTAGCTCCAGGTACTAGAAAATTATTCCTCCATAACTTGCTCTGACTGGAACTCATTACACAGTCCATCCATAGAATGATTTTGTTGTTAAAAACTGTGTCACTCAGAGCTTATTTATTCCCTTCCYTTGCAAAGACTTTTGGAGTGCCTCTTGCCTGTAAAGCAAGGAGGTGCTTACTGTCCTGGACCAGAGCAGCACTGCTAGTCTCATATGCTTCAATACTTGAGCAGCGTCTAGGCTGGAGGAGACATTGCTTGGATAGAGCAGGATGATGGACACGCAGCRCTGTCACCATCTCAGATCCAGTAATGCCAGCAACTGCATATTTAACTTTGGRGAGGTGAACAGTCCTCTTTCCAAAGGATTATGCTGAAATTTAACCACAGCTTTACCTGCTCTGCTGGATCACACTCGCAGAAGGGAAGCTGTATCCTTCTAAGGCATCATCTGGAAATGACGTTTCTGTCCAGCTTTCATAGCTTTTATCTGGGAGGCTTCTTTGGATGTTCTAATCAGAGCTTTGCCCTGGGTTTTATAGCAGAGTAATGTCTATTTTATGGAGGAGTAAGAACAACACAGGAGACTTCAGAAGAAGCCTGAATTTAAATAGGTTTTTCTCCCCCCCACCCCATAACACATCTAAGGTGAGGTTAGGTTTGACTACTTGCCCAAATGTCCTGGCTATACAATGTAGGGACAAAAAGAATTGAAAACTGGTTCTCATACTTGAAAGATAGTTTATTGTGTTAGCTGCTTTATAAAGTCCTAGTGCTGACATTTTCACACATGGTTTGTGGGACAGGGTACTTGGATGATCTGGCAAATAACATTTTCCTGTCCAGCTCAAGGCAGAGCTGATACCCATTGTATATATGGCTGTACTCTTCTCCCTGAGGTGTGAAAAATGGAGGTGTTAAAACCTACTTAGGAACCAAGGTTTTAACTTAGATTTCTKCCCCCGTTACCGGAACATCTACACRGATAGGTACAGACAGACATGAGCTCATTTTGCCCTTGTTCTGATCAGGCTGGATGCAAGCCAGCTCTGGTGTCGAGAAGCCATCTAGCTGCATTAGCTAATAAGGCCTTTTGAAAGACAAGCTACATATGTTTGAACACAGCACATGTTGACATCGTTATATAGCTTCTGGTCTAGCTGGAGATGGGAACGCTTTACAGTCCTTGCTCCAAAATATACTTCTAAATAGCCCTGAGATCTGCAAGAGTTAAAAAGGGGTAAACAGAGGCAACCCAGATGGCAAGAGATGCGCTAGTCTGAGGTCAGACCTGAGTTAAATAGTAGACTGGCTGATCTGGTACTTCGGTATAAACAAATTAGAGGCTAAAAATATAATTAATGTGAGTCAGCAGAGCTTCCTCTAAGGTAAGTCTTGTCAAACAAACCTGTTGTCTTTTTTTGACGGGAGTACAGATCTGGCGGATAAAGACAGCAGTGTTGGTAGCATATCCTTGGTTTCCTCCAAGGCATTTGACTTGGTATCACCTGACATTTTGATTAAGAAAAACTTTCACGAGGTAGAATTAATAGGATACACGCTAGACGGATGAGAGCCTGGCTCAGTGACAGAACTCAAAATGCAGTTGTTCAAGGAACAACATCAATGAAGAGGGTTATTTCAAGCAGGTTCCCCAGGGACGGATTGTTTTGGTCCACAGCTATTCAATATTTTTATTAATGATTTAGCTGATGATCCATGCGCTTTGCTGGTCTAGATTGCAGATGAGGTAAAGATTTGTGATGCTGTAAATAATATAGTCACTGTTACTGTGTGAGCCGAATTGCCTGGTTAAATGATCACAATCCAACAAATTGCATTCTAATAGCTAAAAGCATCCAGTGTGTCTAGAAACTAAGATTTCGGGTTTTGAGAGCTTAATAGTTTGCGCAGAAATTGCCCTTCATGCCCTGCTAGACAGTGTTTTAGCTATTATAAAGCTCTGCCTCCATCGTACAACTTACACAACGTTCTAGTGTTACAGCCTAGCTACATAAGAAGGAAAATGATTACACCCTAGTTTGAGAGTATGTGGTTTGTAGCAATACTAATCCTAATCTAAACTGGAGTAAGCGAGGGGGAGAGTTCAGCGCCCCCGAATGATGTGTATTCAGAGTGCAGACACATTTTGTTGCCAGCCACTCAAAAAACTCTCACCTTTGAGGCCTTTGGAAAAAGTGACATAACTTGTGGTGTTTTTTACAGACATTGTAAATGGACCATGCCAAGAATTTAATCTGAGGGCTTTGAGAAGAATATTTCAGCAGCYATCCAGCCTGTGGCAAAATAAGTCTCTTTCGCTTCTTGATTCGTTGATTTATTCTATAACAAAATCATCTAGTTGTTAAATGCAACAATAAAGTTTAGTGAATTAGAATCAGTTCAGGCTCCTCGTCCCTGTGCCCTAGCTCCAGGGATGCTTTTTGGAGCCCTAGGCAGAAACCTTTCAGACAAGCAAGTAGTGTTCTGCTGAGATGCCCTGTGAATAGCTGAGGAAACCAGGGCAGCAGAGAGAGGCTGAAAGCACAAATGAAACTGGTCCTTAAACCCTTAGTTATTCTTTTTCTCGAGAGGTGCTGCATGAACACATGGGTGCATGGAGACCCTTGCTGTTCCCTTTCCCTCTATCTCTTATGAAGCAGGGGTTCATGGCATTCACTTTGTTAAAAATCTATTATGCTGTAAAACAATATATCTCTTAATTACTATATTAATTTTAAATGCTAGAGAGAGAGTCATAAAATTTCCTTGTAGGCTGTTGCAACTATGGAGCCCTTTGTCTSATGTGCTAGCAGGCTGAGGCTGGAGACTTCTCCCCAGTCCCTTCCTCCAGTGRTACTGGTGATAACTGTAATGATATATTTTACGGCAAGCACTGTATTTGAAAAGGTCAATGGCTGACGTTATTCAGGGAAGGGAGAAGGAGGAGGGAGAGAGATTTCTCAGCCTCTTCTATGGAAAGCTCCTTCCCTTCTGCTGAGAAGTGCTTCTGGAAGGAAACGGGGGAGTCAGGTTTTTCACGTAGTACCAAATGCTTAAGAAAGGTTGATTTCAAAGTCACCTTAGCCCTTCCCATTCAGACYGTCATCTGAATTTCTGATAACTTGCCATGATATGGGATTTGCAAGCAGACTCCAGGCTAGCAATGCTATCTAAACTGTTGCTGATTTCTGAAGCTGTATAGAAAACCCGCCAGCAATGGATTTCACCCCCACCAATTTGTTCCAGTGCTTAGCTCTCCTTCCTATTATATAGTGCTTCCTAATGTCCGKCCTAAATCAGTCTTGCCACCGTTTAAGCGCATTATGTCTTAAGCTATACAGAGTTGACCCTGAGCCCATGTGTGACTCTCCCTGCACAGCCTTGTTAGCCATGGTGGCTGCAAGCCAGGCAGAATGGAAATGAAAGAACGATTTGCCCAGGGATGCTGGTCCATCAGCAGAGATAGGGAGAGGAGGGCTGGTCGTGATAAAGGCTGTTCTGGAAGAAGAACAGCTCAGGCATAGTGGAAAGGACCCTGTCAGCCAGCCGTGCCTGTCTCAGTAACTAGCAAAGCGGTGCTGCCTTGGGATGGCATGATGGGACAGGGAGATGCACATGCCACCCACAGCCAGTTGAGGTAGACTTGAGGTATAAAAGCTTTCTATTAGACGAAGCCAGGAGGAGACTTGCAGCTGCCTCTTTCTTGTGCCAAGGGCATGTTCCACATCCAGACGGGCAGCCCATGTGTGCTCCAGTTGTGTTGAATTGGGAGGCAGGGGAAGGGTCAGATCTCAGTTCAGCCCAAGCATGTGCCACAATTTCAGCCAGGAACATCGCAAGACTTAATAACCACTCAGAGTTCCCCAGGTTGTGCGTGTTATAGAACTCAAAGCAAATGCTGTTTATTTGATAGCTCAGATCTGCTAACCTTGATTTCCTAAGCTGGTTGTAAGCCAAAACAGTAGGTGATCCAAAGATCAGTTAACTTTTCTGCAGATTTTTAGGAGTAAAAGGACATTACAATCATGTGTTCTGGCCTGCTATAAAGCCATAGCAGGAAACGTTTATCAATTATTCCCTTATCTAGCCTGTATTTTTTTTCTTCAAGTTAGAGAGATTTGGGTTTGCTTTATTCGTTCTTTCTGTTTAAGATGGAGACAGGCAGCTTTGGCTGAAAACATCGAGGGACACAGAATCCACTGTATCCCCCAGGCCAGCTGCTCCAATGGTTTATTTCATTTTCTGTTGGAGAAAATAAATAAATGGAGCACGTCCTACTTCTAGCCTGAATTGCTTTAGCTTCAGCTTTAAGCCACTAGCTCTTGTTATGCCTTTGTCTGCTAGATTAAAGAGACCTTTACTGTCTCTGAGGCAGGTTAGAAAGGCCAGCAAACCCATCCTCTCTGTCAACAGACAAATAAARCCTGGCTTCGGTTTGAAGTTCAGCATCCCGAAGGCTCATACTTATCACTCTGCAGATGACTGAGATCTGGACATCTTCCCCCAGGCTTTAATAAACTCAGGGGCTCCCTGTATCGTTTAGGGGGTCATTTAGCAGCCAATATTTGCACAGCCAAGAAAAAGGTGGGTCAGCAGGAGAAAAGTGTCAGGCCTTTTTCACCTCACTCTTCCCATCAAATAGAAATAGCCCTCCTTACCTGACCCTCGATGACTGATGACCAAGTGCTGGGGCTTTTGGGGGTTCATGAGAATCCTGTCAGCTGCTCATCACCAGGAACTGGAGTTAATTGGGGGGCTTCAAAGTAGACCAACAGTTGCAGTATAACAGCATGATTTTTTGCCCCAGCCCAGCCTATGGGCATTCACAGCTTTGCTTTGAATTGCTCAGTCAAGCACTTTTTGCTGAGCATCTTCCACATTTCACCTTCTATATTCAACTTTGAACTGTTAATTTATTGCTGAAAGAGCAAAAGCGAGGGACAGAAGCTACCTAATCAAGGACATAGTATTGCTAAAATTCCCCAAAAATTCAAAGCTGGCTCTGCAGGGTCAGCCTGCTTTAGTACTAGGATCTGCCTGCTAGATGAGGAGGTAGATGTGACTCCCAGTTTCAAATGACTGCTATTAAGGAGAATTCAGACTTCTACTGTGTCACATGCCTTCATGTGGCATACAGTGACATTTGAATGACATACAGCWGCAATGTGCATGACCTAACATACATCACTGAAGTATGATCATACATCAGTGAAGTGAGGCAGGTGTAAAAAAACTGGGAAAATTTTACTATTCATAAACATTATTCTAGGTACTTTTCATGCTCAGCACCATGTTCAGTTCTAAGTATTTGTACCATTAATCCTAAAAACRCTGCCTATACCTAAAGAGCATTGCACACACTCTTTAAGAGTTGTATGGATGTAGGCAGCTTGCAGTCCTCTAGCAAGGAGAGGTTTTTAACCTATCATGTTTACTTTCTTACTTATTCCCTCCTTGCTCCCATATTTAGTCCAATCTGGACTTTCAACTAATAAAAATAATAAGAAAAAATAACCTGGAATTCCTGTGAATAATTTTAACAAGAGCATCCCCATATCTTCTTATCTGACTTTGTCCAAGCACTCAGGCTTCGGAATCTGGCCAATATATATGTTCCAAATCTGTCTTAAGTCTGGAAAATATTGTGTGCATTAGTGGTAGGGAGAACAAAAGGCTTAAATATTCATGATTCCCACAGTTAAGTTATTGATAGAAGCAACTCCAGGTATCTGACCCCAAAAGATAGAGAAGAAATGGGAAGTGAAGAATGCTTGGAGCGGGCCAGAGCTAGTGTCAACTGTCAGGTTCATATTCATTGCCTTTTTTAAGGCAACCAATAGAGTTGTATTAAATACTATAGATTTTCCAGAAGGTCTGACTTCTAAAACACTCTCTGTCTGTCTGTTATTTCTGATCCTAATGCCTGWGTTTAGATGGCAGCTAAATGATTTTTTTCTCAGCTTCCTTCCTTCCTCCATCCTATAGCTCAATAATTTTGCACACGCACCTGAAAATTCAAATAATCAGCTATTAAAAATGATGAGTGGCCAGTTCCTCCTTGTCATGACAGARTAGAGACAGCCTTTGAAACGAAGGGGCAGATGAATCCAAAGACCTGCTTTGTCACAGTGTGGCTCAGGATGCCCTTCGTGCCGTTGGTGCCAGGCAGGCGTTTCCCAGGGGTGCYTTGCCAGCCAGGTGATGTGATGCAGAAGCTGCTCCACTCCACCCTAAGCAATATCTTTCTGACAGGCAGGTCTGAGTGGCAGATTTAATCCACTGCGAGCTGACAGCATGTCCTTTGACAGAGTCACCAGCCACCCAGACCTTCCAGACAGCAGTTAGTCTACCCGCTGCCCCCCAACACCTGCTTTCCTTGTGCTATAAAACAGCGAGCATATCTGCTAGTATTTCGTGCTCTGCATTTCTTCGTGTGACAAGGAGCTACGTCAACGTCTGGCCTTATTCTCCCAGCTGGAGTATTACTGGGCTTTGTCTTCCACTATGGAGAGCAGCAAGCTGATGAATGAGCCTTTTGGAGTCAATTTTCCTGTCCATTAGGGTGAGGAAGTTCTCCCAGATGACTGTGGCATTGCAGCGAGGGCCAGGCAGCTCTCACGGGTCCTATCTTGTTGCAGCTTTAGAGCTATCGAGCCAGCCGTTTTCCTCCAGTGTAGGAGGCAGACAAAAATTTATAGGACAAGGCGAATGGACAGAGGTGTTTTTGTTGGTTTGCTGCTTTTCTGTTTTATATGGGGATGAGGGTGTTTTGTCCCCCACACCACAGCCGCCAGTCCTTGGCAAATCCACTGAAGTCATCTGTCATGGAGGTAGGCTTTCCAGATGACTGCGCCTGTCCGGCCAAACTCGGTAAAAGTATACTGCAAATGCCACCAAGTACCTATTGCTTAGTACAACCTCTGGGCTGAATTCAAATTAGTAGCCTCAAGGCCAAAGTCTATAAATTAGCCTGCATTTGAACCCTCTAGCGGTCTGCTCAATAYGTAGTCTCAGTGGCTTTATATTTCTGCCAGCCTCCTCAAATCTACAGGCCAGAACCTCACTGGAACATAGTGGCAACCATAACTGAAAAAAAAAGCATATAAAGTCTTATTTTCTGAATGTATTTCACCACTGGATGCCTCATTCTGGAAGGAAACTGAGCTAGGGCGGAACAGCTGTATTTGAGTCTCCTTTCTGTTAACTTTCTCCACCTGTACGCCAATAATAAGCTGTGTCATTTCAGCTATATATCAGCTATCATTCCAGCTGTCCTGCCTTGTACCTTCTCTGAATTCACTATCTTTTCCTTGAAATATAGAGACAAGGAGAAGGCTGAGGGGAGTTATGGTAGAGATTTACAAAAATAATAGGAGGACAGTAAATAAAGCAAGCTGTTATTCATCAAATCCTGCAATATTAGAACTAGTGAGGGACTCTTTAAAAAGGTAAAAGGAAGTAAGTTTTTTTTTTTTTTTTTTTTTTTTTTTTTTTTTTTAACAACAGGTAGTAATTTTCTGGAATTTCAGTCTAAGAGAGATTACTGGACTAGATGGACCTCCTCTCCAACGAGTCACCTCTGTTGTGCTGCTCCCTAGACAGAAGGCAGGTATCAGCCATGCAAGAGGGAGGGTACAGCGTGAGTATCTCCCTTCGGCACTAACTCGGCGAACAACGGGCTGCTGATTCTTGCAGGTTAGGCAAATAAAGTGGTGAGGAGCAATGGCTATCGCACCGCAGTAACTCTCCTAATCCATCATCGAGATCAGGATAGTTTGTCAGCACTGCTGGCTTTGCAGCCTTTTCCCTAGCTGCAGTGCTGAGGAATCTGTGTTGTCCTTTTTAACACGAACGAGGATGCCATTTTGCTCTTGCTTCACTGCAGATTTGTCTAGGCAGAACTCTCTATTTTTGACCAAAAAAAGTGCTTTGACCAAAAGCTTTTTTTTTTTTTTTTTTCCCAGAGAGCAGAGAAATGACAGAAGTACCCCTTAATATTGTGATGATAGCAAAATTGTAATTCAATATGCAAAAGGTTAAGCCTCTTCTGCACTGGAGTATGAAGTGTGGTAATGACGCCAAACTGCGAGCCTCTTGARCAGAATAGGAGGAATATATATATGCGTGTATACATATATATTAATCAGCTCTGTGGCTTTTGGGGCGAGGAGTCCTGAAGAAGTCCTTTAAAAGCAGCATCGAGTGAAGCAGGAAGAGATGAGCTTTGTGCACCTGTTTGACACTGCATGTCCGAACCGGAGACAGTAGGGTGTTTCTATCACTGGCAAGCAGGGCTCTGCTTGTCTTTTCCTTTTCTGTGGCTGTTCGGCGGCGAAGAGCGGGAATTAGATTAATATGGCCTAGGCTGAGCCAGTCTTACCTGAAGCCCACAGGCARTCTCTAAGGGTTTGAGCGTGGGAGGCTCAGAGCCTCCTCTGAGGAGATATTTTTGCTTGTAGTGTCGTGGCCTYGCAGCCAACAGGCCACCAGAAAAAGAGAGCTGGGTGAGCCTCTGTCTGGGAGCAGCCAAGGTCTTTAGACTAGCTCAGGGGGCTGGGAAGGACATTGCCTAGCTCTGATCTCTGATAATTTTCTTAGGAGCAGTCTCTTCCCACTAAGCCACTTACAGCAGAAGAGTTATTTCTTTGAAAGATTTCTTGTTTAAAAAAAAAGAAAAAAGGGACTAGGGGAGGGAAACAAAATCGTCAAATACAATATTTTCCAATCTGAGGGTTATTTAGACTTAATGTGTCCTTTGCAAGACATAGAAATCCTCAGTATAARGTTTAATGGCTCAAGGGCCAAGAAAGGAAGGTAAATAATTCTTATGTTTGATATAGAGATGACTTTCTCCTTGTTTGTCAGATATGATAGATGTCACCCATGGTTGCCTATTGTTATTCTGTTGTTGCTTGTCACAGTCGCACCTTCTTTGGAATCTTTCTCTTCCYTTTTTTTTTTCTTTCTTTCTCTCCTGATACCAGGATTGCAAGTAATTTATGTATGACAATATGAGACTAATTCTGTTATTATGTCAAAGGGAAATTGAATCTGGGGCTTTAGAGCTGCATCTGGGAGAAATCTTCAAATGAATCTGGAGTGCAGAAAAACTCCATGTTCGATTCATTCGCTTGTCACACTGCCTGCCAGATTAAGTCATTATGAAGGGCAGAGAGGAGGAGAAATGAGGAAAAAAAAAACCACAGGAGTTAGGCTGTGAAATAAAAAGGAAAGGAAGAAAGGACAGAAGAACGAAGACCAAAAACAAAAGGAGCTAAGGTGGCAAACAGTAAATTAAGATATTRGTAGTCCAGTCAGCAAAATATTCAAGCATGACCTTAACTTTAAACATGCAAAAATTCAGTCCAGTCAGAGGCTTAGACCTATTCCTAAATGTCTGATGGAYGGAGGGAACAGAAATTTTCTCTGAAAATTGTGGAGAAATATATACTCCTTCAGAGCATCAGTACGCAAAGGGAGGAAGTGTGGGTATTCTCCTTTGATCCAATAGAGCTGTTTATGTTAGCAGCTTAATCTTCCTGCGTTGCCAAACAGTGGCAAGCACTTCCAGACCACAGATGGACTCAGTCACCCCATGGAGAGTTCTGTTCCTTTTCATTGACACTGGTTAACTCAGTTAGCTCTGTTGACTCAATTAGCTAAAATGAGATGGCATGAATCCCATGTCYCCTCTTCATCTTTTTCTTTTCCTTCCTTTATTCACTTCATATGTGGGAAGCAGAAAGGGAGAGAAGTAAAGAAAGTGAAGARGCCTTGCTTGTGCCGGTCACTTGCCCTTTCATTGCATCAGTGCAAATGGGAGCAGAAGAACAGCTGCAGGGATAAGAAATAGGAGAARGGACAGAAAGTAGGGGACTGGAGACAGGACAGAGTAGCTCTAGGGACTTCTTGGCTACCCTGTTTGAGAGGAATTTCTTATAATGCCTAGCAAGACTACTGTGGTATGAAGACCATTGCCTTCATTCTTCTGCGTGTTCAATAGCACTTRATTTAGTACTGGTCCTGAATGATGAGCGAAAGTGAGTGGCAGCAGGACCCATCTATGTTAGAGATGAGGGAGAGGCAAGCCAACATGAAAAGTGATTGTACAATTCTTGTGTAAGAGCTTTTGTCTCCTTTGAAGATAGAGGGAAGTGAGGCAAGTGAAACAACTTGGTCTGACCAAACAGCAAGCATGAAAGAGATCACAGGGTAGGTCTTGTGCCTGGGCCAAGATACCTGAATCCTGTTGCCATGTTTTCCTAGGCAATCTTAAATGATTTCTCAAAGACMTTTTGTTTCCCTGAAGACATCTGTGCCCCTCTGAGGAGCTGGGCCTCTATGTTCCGGGGCTTGAATTGCTCTTTTCTGGTTTGCGGTTGTTAATCTTATCTTTCTTTCATTTTTTTTTCTCCTTTATATAGACTGCCAACTGTGCATGCAGRCTATGTTTTGATGTTACTTCTTCCATGGGGTCTGGATCTCTGTTGGAGGACAGTAGTAGAATAAAATGGGATAATCAAAACAGGAAAATATATTAGAGGGGAGTATATCTAAAAGGCAATTTCTATGACAAGGAAAGGAGAAGAAGTCTGCACATACTGAAGCTGGACTGGCCTGACTTCCACTTTTCTCATTTGCTGAAATCAAAAAGGAGATCCTCCATCTTATTTGCCAGGGTAGTTGCGCTGCAGTCAAACGAGCTGAAATAAGAAAACACCTCAGAGGTGACTCATCAGTGCCCCTGTATTCCCCATGCTAGATGAGTTATATCTTCTCTTTCTTCTGTCTTAACTGTATCTACAAATACCATCCTTCTTCTCATGTAGTATATGTGTTGATATTGATGCAATATTTTTGCCTCCTCTAATAACGCTTAGGTATAATTTGCGTGCACATGTGCATGAACATGTGTGCATGCTCCCATGTGCATGCTTAATTACTATGAGTTTGTTTGTGATCCTGTTTGCACTACTTTGCCCGTCAGCTATTACAGAGAATTCTGCTAATCCTGTGTGTATAAGATGGGAGCTCCACCACCTCCCACACCTCTCCCATTCAGTGGCATCCATCACTTCAGTTCCTGATGCTGTTTTACTATTAATTAGCTTGTGTAATCTCTGAGATTGTTATTTATTAATAGGTTGTTCTGAGTGTAAGAAAGTTCATTATTTAAAGCAGGAGAGCGAGAGCGATCCAAGGAACAGATGGATGTATGGAAGCATCAGAAGAAGGACTAGTTAAAATTCTAGGCATGTGCCGAGCCTTGACAAAGGATGGAAAACAGAATCAATCATCATTATCTAGGAGAAAAGCCATCAGTCTGTGTTAAAAATAACCATTTTTGTATTAAGCCCACGATGCCAGACTTCCAAGAGTTTTGACTGGTAGCTGCAGACCCTGAGRTTAGGCGGATGACTGAGGAGAAATCTTTCCACTACTGGATACACAAAATAGCAGAAGAGATGGGCAGAGGAAATAATAGCCTGGAAATGCAAAGAGTTGCTTTTGATATCTGTCCACTTCTGACCAGCTTCAGACAACGCTATTCATTTATGACTGTGTTAGTTAGAAAAGTCACCCGTGAAATGCTACTGCATAGTGCAAGCCTTTCAAATAGCATCTAAGTACCACTTTGTGCCAGCTCACTGTAGTAGAGTATGCTTCATCAGATGTGTAAAGCAGACTTGGAAGGAGAGATATCAAATCTTTATCCTGATAAAGGACCTTCCCCATTTGAAAAGTCTGATTTACTACTAGGCTTCTCAGCTGACTTGGTAGACTGGATTCTGAGCAGAAACTCTGCGGTGAAAGTGTCAACACAAAATAAGGCAAATAGTAAGAAGGACRTAGCTAGGAGCTACAAAGGATTGTTGAGTCAGCCAAGATGTAAAGATAGGTAAAGGGAGTTATATAAAATGAAATTAGAATCACATTGAGTTGGTGACAAAGATGAGACTAGAATTTAGGAATTTTAAATCCTAGACTGTACTCTAAACTCCAGTTCATACTGTGTCTTTCTTTGCTTAGATAGATTGTTGTTCTGGTGCTTGCAAGCACAAGCTTCATTCCAAAATAAATTAAAAGAAAAAAAAACAGTAAACATCTCTGTTGAACTCCTGCATGTGAAAGCAAAGGTCAGTTCTGCTCTGAACTAGTGCTGAAATGACTCTAATTGCATCCAATTTCCCACACATGAATTTATCTCTCATTAGCAGGCCCTGAAATATTCAAACATAATAGTCAAGCCAGCAAGCACTGCTACTCTTAGCTACCTCTCAGTCATTGGTAAATAGTAGAGCTGCTGGGTAAGAGGTAAACAGATCTTTTTTTCTAAACCTAAAGCTTATGTCACGGCTGTTCTTCCAGACGAGGTTATTTCTGGCTGTGTTCTGGATAAGCTTTCATCCTGAACCCACCATGTGTTTCTGGGCCAATACAACACAAAGTACATAAAGCAATTGCTTTCTTTTCTTCTTGTTTAGCGCTTGCCTTAGCTTCAAAGTGTTTTTTCAGGATGCTTGCCAAGGTAATGCAGTGCTGGCCATGGTAGGGTCTATTACAGGTAAATTAACTAACCCATGTACAAAGAAGCCAGAACTGTGACCCGGCCCATGTCATGGCTCTAAAGAYCTCTGTCTGGAGAAAATAATTCGTCTTCTTTCAGAGCTTGGAGATTTCCTGGCATGTAACCTCTTAGACAGTAGTGCTCTTCTTTCTCCAGAGAGCAGGGTTCCTTTGGAGCCATTTACGGGTTCATACCCGGCTTGCTTTTTTATACCTGAAATATCAGAAAGGGATGAAATGAATAATGCTTTGTGTTCTTAACATCTGTATCTCTTACAAGTAAGGAGCAAGGGTGAAGCTTTGTGAAAATTTTTATAAAGATCTTTGTAGAGTTTCTGTAAGAGCTAAGGAGATGGATTCAAGGCTACATCTGTCAGAGCCATCAGTGCTTTTGTGAGACATTTTGCAGAGTGCAGTAAGAGTGTAGATATACACACACATACACATATATTTATATTTGGGGGGTGTTTTTTCAGAGCTATATTCCTTGGTGGAGGAGTTACATGTTGGTGCAGTGCATGGTCTGGAGATGAGTTCTCCCTCCTCTATGATCAGAGCTTATCTCACCTAAGCTGGCTCAGGAACACAGCTTCCTCAAGGCTTCTTTTGCCCTTCAGAAGTGCCACCCTGGCAGGGGGGAACTAATAACTGCAAATGCTGCCAATCTATCATAAAGACAGTGGATCAACCTGAGTTCCCCTATGTCCTTGGTTCTCATAAACCATTTGGACTGTGGCCCTGAGAGACAGGACAGTTACTTCTCTTTAGCCTCCTCTCAAGGGGAATTTGAGCAGGGCTAGTGGGTGTGATGGATGGTAAGTTTAGAAAACTGATTCTGAGAGATCAATAGGAGAATATACAACCAATGCATCATGCAAGCTCTTCTTGTCTGTGCAGCACTAAATCAAAAATAATGAATGGCAGGCTTTTCAACCKTGGCACCTCCAGTCTTCCCCAGTGGAACAGCATCCAGTGACTGATATGGATTATGCTGCTTTCTAGCATATTTCCTTCGCTTTCCTAATAGTTTTGGCATTGAATCGTGATACTCTGTTTTTAATATCCATTCCTTCCTCCAGTGTTACCTRCCTCTTCCCCCATCTAATTTCCATCTTGCAGGCACATTGCCCATCTTACATTCCCCTTGCTTGTAGTGTACCCAGGCAATCTATTGCAGACCAGGTTCCTCCAGAGCTTGCCCTGATTTGTTTATTTCTTAATTTCTGAATGAGTTTCCTCCCCTGGGGGCTGCGTTCCAGTCACATGAACAGTCAGATCCATCGGGAGATTTGAACTTCTCTCTGACTGTGAACTGATTCCTACTGGTGCTTGTCAAAATCAAGGCCTCTGTTGACAGAAATATTTAGGACCCAAAGTGCATAAGCAGGTGTGGAGAGGACTTTATGGTGGCACTAGCTTTGGCAGCCTGAGCTCCACAGACCTGTTACCCTGAGGTGAGCGAAGGGCATCTGATGTTTATCAGCTTTTAGTATTTTTGAACTGAAATAGAAATTCACATCAGCTGCACAGAGACAACTGCCCTTCGTCTATCACTCCTTTGTGTCTGTGCAAGGTCATTTATGCCATGAAAAGCAAGTGTCTCATTTTATTGCTTTACATATTTGTAATAAATGTTCTTGGTAGCAGCTAAAGTGACAATGATCTAAGCACTGAAATTTTCCTGGATCAGATCTCTCCGGTTGCTCCAGTGGGAATATTTACATCCTTCTGTGCAGCACAGTTGGCCCCGCTGCAAGTGACGAGAGTGCCTGGTTTTGTTCTTGTGCTCTTGACGTAAATCAGGGGTACGTTCTCCCCGGTCAGTAGACTTATGCCATTGCGACGAGAGCTTTCAAGGATACTGTCAGAACATCAGCTTGCAAAGAAGCTCATGAAGTTRCTTCTAAAGATGGTGTAGCTTAACCTGTTCTACTCTGTGCTGAAAGGTGATCAGTTATGTCAGGGCAGAAGGGCTGGGAACAAACCGCTGAAAGGCTTCTTAAACGGCTGCAAGTGCTTTGTAAGCTTCAGGCTACATCTCATGGAGAACCAGGCTTGTGTAAAAGTCTTGAGAATTATATGGGAAATTTCTATTGCATATCCACAATTAGATCATGACTACCCTGAAGACAACAACAAAATTCTCATAGGCTTCAGGAGAGAGAGAATTGGACAGTATCCTTGGACATATTTGCTCCAAAAAATTTTATTACAGGACAGGGGACAGCAAGAAAGGAAAAACTTAATTCAAAATCATAACAACAGCACACCCCTTGAGTGACTGCTGAAAACACACATCCAAAAATAAACTCCAGCAAGTGATAGAGACAGTAACAGAGAGAATTGCATCTCTGGCTCTGAATGAGGGCTTCTAGAAAGAAATAGGAGAGGCAGAAGATCTGTATTATCTATCAAGTCAATTGATTGCTGTATCCAAAGCTTGACTCAGTAATAAACGAGGATGCCACTCATCTGGGTTTCTACTCTATTTTGGAATATTTTTAGAACTCTTTTTGAAAAACATTCTGATTAATCTCTTGAATTTTCCTTTGCTCCCTGAGACTTAAAGCAACATTGGATTTAATTATACTGTGACTGGAAGGGATGTAACAAAGGCAGATACAAATCYTTGTGACTGCTTAGAGAGGCAATGAGAGTATTTATCCATCTAGGAACCGAAATGACAAGTGCTGTGTTAGTGTCTGAGCTTTTTGCAAGCATAAATGGGATTTAGCCACCTCTATGGGCAAAGCTATTTCCTCTGCTTAGCAAGCAGGTGAACTCAGGTGGAGCGAGAGCCCTGGAAAGATCTGATCACAGAACTATCCTAGTCAGGCTCTATGTGGTTTGCTGAAAGTCACTTGCACGGACTGTGGTGTAGAGATCTCGGATCCCCTGAGTCATAGTCTGGTACTTCAAACTCTCCTGTCCTTCAGAAAATCTAGGAAATCAGGAAATCTAGTGCCAAGATAAGCTTCATGGAGGCCAGCAAGACTTCGAAGCTTTTACTGCATAGGATGCTGAATCCCAGAACTGTCTCTTGTGCCTAGTGAGAAGGATGCTTGAGCACCTGCATCCTTCCCTTTCCCCTGCACCGCACCCACCCATGTGCACCCGTCTGTCTCTCTCTCCTGTGCTGTGTCACCTCCCAACACCCYGCTGCAAGCATCTAGACAGGTAGCTGCTGTCTTACTTTCCCTTTACCACACCTCCTCGAGCACACTGCAGCCTGAGGAAGATAAATGTTTGTTAAGTCGCACCTGCTTGCTTGAATAATTTCCCACTAAAGGGGGCCACTTACCAGTAATTCATTACCAAGCCTTTGTTAGCATAAACAAGCCTGTGAGAAGTAAGTTTTCCCTGTTCCTTACTGTTTATCGGTTGTGGTTTCTATTAATGGTTATCAGTACATCTTCCCCCCCACCCTTTCCCACGTCTCCTCAGCTCTGCAGCATAATCTAGTCACTCTGTGGACATTTGTATCTCTTTTCCTTGCCTATTTTTATGCTGTAGTCTAAAGGAAAACAAAACAAAACAAAAAGAGATTGGAGGAGAGTACATGTGCACGCCACGGCTCTGATCGGAAGGCACCAAACCTTATTGTTCCAAATTTCTCTSTGAGCCCTGAAACGCCACTTCATCCTACCTACCCTGTTAGCACTTAGGGAGAGGTGGAAAAGGAAAGGTCAAGTCCTTAGGCACCATGAATTTACTATGCTGACTTGAATGGAAACATGGTGATTTCTAGAAAACATTTCTTTCAGCTGGAGCACTGGATAAAAGGTTCTCCCTCTATACTACATTTAGTTCTATCACTTTAGGTCAGTTGCCATTAGAAACCTGTGAGATTTTCTGTATCCTTTTTTTGCAGCTGCAGACAACTCAGGAAGAAGATAGCCTGGCTTGTGAATTAAAACTTGGTMAATCTGTGCAAATGAGATAAACTAGAAGTTCCCACTACCCATTTTGAGGTTCTATTACCACAAACTGTGAATAATACATAGGGAAAAAGGCATTTTCTGTTTCATGCTTGAATTTCTCTCAGATCAATTAGTTTCCATCAGGATTTTCTGCAGAAGAATTGAGCTTTGAAATGCTTTGGCTCAAAATTAACCTCAGTTCTGGGGAACTGAGGGCAGGAAGTTAAAAGGAAAACTGTTGATGCCTTCTGCAGTGCAGTTACTCATATAATTAATTTCTTGCATCTTTACAAGCCTCTCATTTTCTGCTATTTCAGTCAATATTATCTCTAGTAATGAATCTCTGCAGCTTGAGCTGAAAAGCCATTGACTTGTAAACTTTTTGGAATGAGTATAGGAAGAGAGAAATAATAATTATTGTCCACTAGGTTCTGTTGTCGCTTCTGGCTGTAGTCTCTTTCAAAGCCGCGTTAGGTATGCCCTTGAGTGACTTTCATCTTTGAGATGTTTGTGGAGGTTATGTCATTCCTTTTGCAAAAAGTTTGCTGGTACATCCCCTGCAGTTGCTAACCGGGACATGAGCAATGTCTAAGCCCTGTGCTGGCTCTCAGTTCTACTGCACTGCAGTCATTGCTGAGCTCTCCTGCAAGGAGACACTCCTGCCTCCAGAGTTTGGGCTGAAATCTCGGAAACAAACGGGTTTATAAAGGCAGTGATGARTGAGCCTGTGACAAGGGCCTGTAGCGTGCGTGAAGAAGCTCCTGTCACGCCACACGCCAGCCAGGATATCAGGGGAATTGACATGAGGTGGCCATGACTTCAAGGGTATCACACCAGCGTAAACAAGAGCAGCGATGATTTTGACCCATGCTCACTCAAAGATAAACCTTCYACAGCTCTTTGTAATGATATATTTTCTATGATGACCTTTCCATAGGAAAACTTCTTCTCTTTTCTTTCTTTTCTTCCCGGCTTTTTAATTTTTTGATTCTAACCTAAAACTATGCTTGCTGTCTAAAGCCCGGGAGTTTCTGCCTCAGAAATGGTTTTCAACATCTTGCTATGTGCCTCTGAAGCCCTGAAAGAGCAAAGCAGTTTCTGCTTTTTGTTTTTGTATGGATTGTACATTTTCCTTTTGCAACATGTTATGCAGAGCACCTTTTAAGATTCTGTTCCCTAGCCACTGCAGTGAGTGATCTTAACAGTGAGAGATATTTTAAATAAGTGTTGCCTTAAACTTTTCATACAGAATGCAGTGGGTGGGGAAAACAATGAACCTGTGTATGTAATGCAGTGATTCACTTTGATTTGCTCATGAACGGTGTCTCAGTGCTTGTAAACCTAAGAAAACCAACATTTTGAAGATAAGTTATGCAATAGGTTAACTTCTCAGCTGGGTAAGCTGGAACCTCACACTAGGGTCAAATAAATAACGTGTTTTTTTTCCAATAGTTGGGAATCTATATCAAGAAGAAGTAATTCACTTTCTGGGGTATGTGATCACACCTGACTAACATGGAGGAAGCACAAAGTGAGCTGAGAGGTACTAATTGCTTAGCTCATATGAGAAAGACTTGTGCTTTTAGCGCTGATTGTCCCAAGTTTCATGTAAAGCAAAGCAAAGAGCTATAGCTCTGCAGCAGATAATATATATTAAGTTGGGGAGGGGCTGACTCCCGCCCAGTCAGGTGCTGGTTTGATGATCTTGCGAACCTATGGGGCAAGAGGTCACTTTGCTGTGTCCATATCACTGAAAGAAAAGGTTTGATTATGATGATCACTTTAAGTCTCAGGATGATAAACGCTGTGTGAGAACTAAGCATTAATATAATTTTTTATTAACTGCAGCCATGGGTGCTTTAATACTATCTCCACAGAACCAGCCTGGTCCTCCATCCCTTCGCCGTGTCCTTTGGGAAGGAAACCTCTACCATCCACAGCGTGCACCTGCGAGAACGGAGGGCTTGTCTTCGCCGTGCGGTCACTGTGCAGGATGATGGAACACAAATACATGATTCTTGCAAAGCCTGAAGTCAGCCTGGCACCCGCAGACTTAAGGCTGGAAATGTACACTTATTAATCACTGTGAAACCAGCATATGTCTTCTATGAAGCAAGAGCTCTTCAGTGACCTTTTAGAGAACAAGCTTGACAGCATTCAAGGTAGTTGTGTCCCAGTCTGTAACAGGAGAGGAAAGGTCTCACAATCAACATGATTCACTCAGCTGCTTTTGCTCTATCCCGACACCAAACTACCTAAAATTCAGAAGAAACTGTTTATTGGGTAATAACAAAAGATTAAGTTTAGTGCCTACAGAACTCTCTGATAATACAGTGTATTTTCTTCTCTTGGAGCTATTCGTGGTAGGGAATCCAGAGGATTACTCATTATGCTGGCAKCTGTCAAAACTCACCAAGAGATACAGGGGCTCTTTTCAGACTTGCCAAGACATTGTCAAGTAGTTTGACTGTGCAAATGAGCCCCCACAACATTGCTGAGTGAGCTCTCRGGCTATAAAGGATTAATTATTCAGGTTGACGTGAGTGGCACTTGTGCTCTTTTGGGAAGAGTATGAGAGTAGGAACACGGGAAGTTGGATTCTGTTCTCCCACAGCTGAATGACCATGGACAATTCACGAGATCCTCAGTTTTCCTCTCTATAGAATGGAGCCGTAAATTTGCCACTGTGTCTGAAGATCCTAGGATGAAATAGGGAGGCACAAATCAATGGTTATAGTGAAGAATGGAAGGATATACAGCAATATAATTGATATTTTCATCTCTCAGGCAAAATGATTTAGTGTTTTGTTTTTTAAAGAGTGTTGAGATTTATAAACTTACAAGGCCAGGTTCTCTTCTGGTGTAAATTGACATTACTATTTCAGTTTACATCAGCTGTGACTCTGAGCGCTGTCTGGATTTCTGTAGTTTATTAATAGGATTTTGTTGACTGTTATCATTTGGATTAAACAAGAATTTCTGTCCTATAGTCTACATATCTTGAAAGTCATTCTTCACCTGAGGCTGTTCTGATAAAACCGATTAGCAATGAGAAGGAAGGGAGGAAGAAGTGTTCACGGTGAAAAGGGCAGTCCGTCRAGCTGAGATTAAGGAGAAATGCTGAGTTAACAGAACGTATCACGAGTTGTTAACCTTTGCACAAAACCTGCACTGCACCATAGCAGGAAATTTGCCTAACTTGAACTTCAGCATCGCTCTGACATTCTTTGGCATATGGGGAAAATACTGCAGCAGCATTGAGGAACAGTCTGATTTTTGCTTTAATTTGAGAGGTTTCTTCTATTTCAAATCACCTTTGTCATAACAAATTTATCCATACAGCAACACCTGGCCTTGATCCTTTGCTAGATGATTAGTTACAGGGCAATTTCTCTGTACAGCAGAAATTGCAGTAGACATTTCCAGTATCGATACGGATGCTGTACCAGAGTTTGAGAAGGATTCCCTAGCATATGTACGGATTTATGTGAAGGTATTAAAAGCCTGTCCTCCCTCAGCCTTCTTATCAGCATCAGTCCAGCAGGTAGTCCTACATCCAGCAGGTCGTCCTGCATCCCTTGTCACTACCCTGAGGCTTGACAGGCCCAACATGGATATGGGAAGGTGTATCTGCAGCCACAAAGGAAAAGTCCAGCTCGARTAAACTTTGAATAAGCCACTTCTTTTGGGGGTTATTCAGGCCCTTCTACCCTCTTAGAAAACAATGCATACATCAGTTGTATCACAGAAATGGCACTGGGAAGCCAGAAGATAGCCTGCTATTTCGAGACAAGCACAATGGAAAGCTTGGATCCTGTTAAAATGAAATGTTTTGGCTTTGAATGTTTTTAAAAGATAGTTTTTTCATTTTCAAAAATAAATAAATAGATTTGGTTCCTTTCCTAACTCTTTCCCTGAAACTGCCCTCTTCATTAAATATATATATATATATAAATATATATATATATATATAGATATGCTTTTGGGAAGGGGTGAGGGGCGAACACTCTTCCTGAATCCGTTGGAAATTAAATAACAGCTTAATAGTAAAAGGTTGATTGATGTATTGTTTGACATCTAGGATGTAGGCAGCTATCTAGATGTGGCATGTCTGGCTAAATCACTTTCTGTCACTTTTCAGAATATACWGTTTCCAAAGGTTACATGCTCAGTAAACTAAAGTATAATTACCCTGCATCACCATCTAGAGAGCATAGTTAGAACTAAGCCTCTATGTTCTTGCCAGCAAATGGTGTAAGATCATAATTTTGATGGGTATCCTTTCTGGTTTTAGTGCTATTTACTGTTTAAAGCAGCTCCTATTTATAATACATGTTCTATTGCCACATCTGCTTTGTCCATATGGAAAAGAACTTTCCATTTTTACTCTCCTTCCATATGGAATAAGAGGTGGGTTGGGCTAACATGGACAGGTTAAAATGGGGATAAATTATAGGAAATTCTGGTAGTGACAACCTCCTTAGAAAAGAAGTATTTTGGCCTGTTCCAGAGCTGGCCTTCTCCCAGAGGGATCTGCGATCTGCATCTCAGAAGTGCTTGAATATTACCAATGACAATGCAGGCTGCTGAGATGCACATTGTAATGCATGTTCTGTCACGCGTTTTTATATGTTGCTGCAAGAATTAACGATGAAATGATGAATGCTAAGCTTGTTCGGTCTCTCCAAGAAAATGCCTCTGTATTTGGCTAGAACTGCTTTTTGTTACTGAGGTAAAGTCCTTTGGGCCAAGATTTCTCTTCGGATCGCCACTACCGCCACTCTTGCAAGAGACCTGGAATCGCTCTGTGAATAACGGAACGTTTTCATGTTTTAATCAGATGCAATTTTGCAAGCCGTTTTTATGATTTAGCAAGTCCATTAAAACTGACATTTGTTCTGCTCTGACACTCGTAAGGAGCTCCACAGAGCATAAACACTGGAAATTACTTGTAGGGGAAGAAGATAYTAAAATTACCTAGCCCTTGCGTGCTTGTCTGAGAAATGCTGTTACCTCGTGCYGTGCCAGTCCAGAGATGAGCCACTTGATATGTCTGGGCTCTTCCATGTGCGCTGACTTGGGGCGGCCAGCTTGAAACTACTGCAGACACAAAACATATATATTTATGTAGATGTGCCTGCCACACACACTACAGAACTAGGCCTTAAAGCAGAAGCAGCAGCTGAGTTTAAACGGATAGGGGACTTGACCCTTCAGAACAAGAGGGTTAGTAAGTGCTGTGCATCTTATTAAATGTGTGTTGCACAGAACAGCGTAATACCAACTGTTTCTTCCCATTATCTCCTGTATTTCTAATGTGAATCCACTGAAGTTCAATATTAGACTTTTGGTTTGAGTATTGTGCAAAACTTGGAAAAACCTGTCCATATTTCTACCAAGTCAGGAGCAACTTAAGGATGAAGTTGTAAGTASTAAACTCTGGTCAGCTGGAGATCAGTCCTATCTTGTTCTCCATCCATCCCACYTTTCCCAGACAAATTCATGTTTTGWGGAGTTCAGCTYCTTTCTGTTCCCAGAGGGATCCTCTCCAGGAGGAGGACCTGCCCCCATTGTGCTTGAATATCAGCTTTGCACTAAAATGTTTGTTCCAGGAGCCTTGTCTCTTTGATACGAAGCTCACACCAACATTGCAGCCTGCAGATTAGCAGCTCTCAGAAGCAGTTTTTTTCCAGGCTTGCTACACTTCTCACTCACCCCATTCAAGCAGTGATCTGAAGCTGCTCTTAAGAGGGAAGAGCTTTGCAACGGTGCCTGGAAATGTATCAGATTGTCTCCATTTTTTCCCATCTGTCATTTCTGCACTGGTTTATTTTATTTTGTGTGTGTATGTCTTTTTTTTTGTTTTATTTTTGTTTTTTTTTTAACCTTTTTGCATATAAATTATGGATGATTTCAAGCCATGCGTTCTCTGAGTGTGGAATACTTTCCAGGAGTTACAGCTGTCACAACAGTCCTTGCCAGAAAAGGGGCAGTATGGGCTTCAGATGATTGTGCTTTTAGTATTTTCTCTGAAGTTCCTTCCAACCTTGTATTTGAGCTTGAACGGACTTTCTTTTTTTCCCTGCTACCACCAACCACATGCTGGGCCTTTGATGCTATTTCAGACTTTTTTTTTTAGAAGTTGAACCAGCAGCTGCTTTTATTTTGCTTAACTGAAAAGCTTCCAATCAAGCAATACCCAATATGAGCAGGAGATACCTCAGGGGAAACCTTCTATGTAGAGTAAATTGGTAACCACTCAGAAAACTACTACACTGGATCTGATTACTTGGTAATTAGCCAGTGCAACCTGCTTTTATCCAGCTGAAGAATCTCTCTCCTGCTGGTCCCAGCTTTGGATAGATATTCTACTTCTACTCAGCCCTGAATCAGGCATCAACTTAATGTTTCACAGTTGGCTAAGAGCGCCAACTGATAGTAACTTTTTTTGCAGGAATGTTCTGTTTAGACCAAAGTTTTTGAGGTGCAAGTTTTCATCCCATCTGTTTCTTCCTATCTTTCCTCTCCCTCTAACAGCTCAAAGGGTTAAGGCATTTTGCTTTAATGCATGGGATTTAGTGTCAGATTCTGCTAAATGTGAAAATGCTGGAACTCACATTTCCTGTGTTAGAGACTGACAACAAGACTGAAGAGCTGATCTTGTTTTCTCCTTAGCTATACCTACTATGCAAACAAGCTCCACATTGCCTGGGAATGAAAGTAATGTTCTTTAGSCAGCTTCATGCTCAGCAGTGTCACATAAGAATTTAGGTTTCGTGGCTGACCCTACATTGCCTTTTTTGCTGACAAGCCAAAGAAGTTACGAATCCACAGCAAATGCAAGCTGCAGTGATATGAAACATCAGGACTTCCGTCCTTGACCCCTGATATTGGGCTGCAGCCTCTGAAAGCCTGACTGCAGTCTGTGCAGGGGCTCAGTGGGTACTAGGACTCTTACTGGTAATGGCCAAGAAAGATCTAGGACATTTCTTGGACAAACAAGCAGATCATACTCACCTGATGAATGTCTGGAAATGAGGCTAGCATTAGGATATGGGCATGATTTCTTTGCCARTTGTGCCTTTTTCAGGAACAGGTCTCTTGCAGGCTCTGTGAAATCTTCACTGGAGACCTTGGTAGCATAATCCAACRTCTTAGGTAACTGAGATCCTGGCACATAAGCAGCTAGGGGGAACTTGACTATCTGGAAGCAGCAACCGYGTACTTTGTGGAGGGGTAAGGTTATAAAAAATGCCTTAACCTATTGTGAGACATTGAAAAGCGAGCATTTGCCTTGATTAGGGACCATAGAGGCTGCAGGCTCTGACAATAAAAAAGCTAGAATCTGATTACATTTGAGATGCACAGTGAGCTCTGAGGTCTCGTACAGCTCTCTTGGCCATGTAACATCCCAGCAGGTCATGTAGTGGAAAAACTACCATGACAACAGAAGTGAGGTRGGCTATAGGACCTGATTTGAGGCTGGATTGAATGTATCCTGAATTTCCAGATAAAATTCTCTATTACTTATTCCACTCTGCRAAAGACTTCTGCATTTCACAGTTCTTTCCAAGACTGTGAGCAGGAGAATTGTTACTCGTTATATTATCCATTGCCAGAAAGGAAATGCTCATTATGTGCTACCTACCTTGAAGGCAGTGGTACCAGAAGCTTCACTGATATTATAACCGCTTGTGCGTCGTACTTCATAGCAGCATACAGCAGGATGTGCCTGTGATACTGCAGCCTTCGTTTGTAGTCCTAGAAGCTTTGGATAAGCATCAAGAGATAGATCCTTGGGCTGTGCAAATTGGCTCCATTTTGCACTATGCTCCACTGAAGTCAGCAGAGGTATACTCTCTTAAAATACTCRAGAAAAATCTCGTTTACATGCTCCCTAGGGGTGTATTAGGTGAGCATCACATAACCTTTAATGCCTTTCTCCTCACTCCACCCTTATAAGACAAGGGAGTACTATTATCTCCAATTTTCTTCATGGGAAGCTAAAGTACAAAGCTGGGTTTGGCAGCTTGGGATGTGCATGCTTTAAGTCTCATCAGACATTGTCCACAGCCTGAGGCACAGAAATCTCTTTGCAAACCTCATCCCGCTATACCAGGCTCTGATCCTCAAAGACATTTAGGTGCCTAATTTCTGCTGAGGTATTAAAAGCTTAATCCTTTTAAAGAGGTGGTTCGAAGTTGCTGGACGAAATATCTCATTGGCTCTGTATCAAACTGGGCAACTGAGCCTGGTAGTCAGGATTGGCAGCCTAAACCCTATTCCTCTCTCTTTCTGGTTACTAAGAGATTTTCCTGAACCAAATGACCTCTCTGCAATCCCAACYCAGCTTCCAAACCTGACGATCTTGGTAACTTCGAATTATTCAAGAAAGAACCTTTCTCTCCCTTTTCTTGGAAACAGAAAGCAAGACCAGCACAGACTGACAGCTAGCATTCCCACTGCAAAGGCTTCCTCCCTCCTGCTCAGATTTGGACTGTCACCACAGCTAAGCAACAGAAACTAGCAGATCGAAAAACAAAAGCTGTGTGACGTGTGATGTCTTGTAATGTTGTTAACAAGCCTCAAATTTACACTGTCAGTGAGAATCCCCAAGGAAAGTGGAAGTAATTCCAACTAGGAGAGGGTCTCCCATCCTGCTTCTCTGGCTTTCACTTCCAATTTTGCCAAAGAAAGTAAACATGGAAAACACAGTGTCTGTGCAAATTGCTCTTACAAAAATATGGGCATATTTTGAGCCTCTTTTGAATTTGTGTTTTAGGCTGTGATTGCAGAACAAAGGCAAACTTTATATTGAGATTGAAGCTGAACGTTATTACTGTTTTCCCACAACAGAAATGATATGGTTATCTTCTCATTTCTAATCAGTTTTGATTTATATTAGTCTGATACTCGAGTGTCCAAATCGCTGGGATTCCCTAAGATGCATCAAGCTCCCAGTGTGACTTACCTATGCTTTGCCCTAGAGCTGCCTCTGTTCCGGCATTGCTGGTCCACACTGGGGTACTGGGGGGATTGTAGTGCCTAGTGTGACCACCCTGTAAGTGGGTCTGTGTGGATGAAGAAGCACATCTCATCCTTTCAGCAAAATGGTCATTTGTGCCCTGCATTATTCTGAGTTTTCTACTCTATTGTGCTATCATCATGGAAGCGTTCATCGGAGGATTTAGAGGTTAAGAAGCTCTTGAACCTTATTGCCATTTCAGGGACACAGTGCCTGTAGAGGCACTCTCTTTGATTTTTGCAGTCTTTTCTGCCATCATTCTTAGAAGCAATCAGAAAGAGAGAGAGAAACTGGAGGATGGATATAGAGGGGCCATCCAGTGTGCAATGCGACAAATGAAACATCATGAAAAATGCCCACCAACTGGCATAATTTATTATCACAGAGCCGTCAATCAGCAGCAGATAAATAAGGGAAAGAGAGAAGAAAAAATATTCAAAAAAAGCACAAGTCATTTTATAAAACCCTTATTGTAAGTAATGTTTGGTAAATTACTTGCTTTTTCTCTGAAGCTTGAAGGAAAAATGTTGGTTCTTTTTCTTACTTTTGAGTCTCAGTTCTAGAGTTTTTTAATGCTTTTATGTAAGGGAGGAAAGAGACCTGGGGGAAAGATCAGTGGATATTTGGGATCCCAAAGCTTGACAATCATCATTACGCCCCACGGTCAAACAAGACTGCCCCTAAGCAAATGGACGCGTAAAGTTCAGTGGCTGGAAGGCAGGATAAATATTCAGGTCCTGCCTTTAATACAAAAGTCTGTGAACAGACGAGACAYTTCCTGTGTGTTCTCTAGGTGTTCATCTCTTCCAAGTATTAGTGTAAATAGAAAAGGAGCTTGGGTCTGGGAGAGAGCTGACCTCATCCRTTGCCCTTCCTTATTCTTGACTGACAGGCACTGAAATTGCTTAGTTTGAACATCAGAACAAAAAGATGCAATAATTTCCTTTGATATCAATCCTCACAGGTGCTGGGGAAATAAAAAGAGGGAAGGCATCAAAACACAAAAAAGATGCACGCTAACTTTGCACACACTTTAGCTTGTCTAAGGTTATTCGGTGTTAGCTCCAGTGCCATCCTGCATGTTGCCATCCTGCATGTTATCTGCATGCAAATTTAACCTACTTTCTGCAACTTTCAAGCTTTGCTACCTTCAGAAGGAAATTGGGTGATGGTTTTTGCATTCACTGCCTCACTTCTGCTGATTTTCCTTTCCTTTCCTCCCAACCTTTTTGGGGGGTTTTGTGCATTTCACTATTTGGCTGACAATTGTTTACTTTAAAAATAAGAAGCAAAACCTACTTTCCAAAGGCTTTCTGTATTTCTTGCAGCAGAACAGTCAGATCCTTGCTGTCTTTTGCAAATTTCACACTTTAGGACAGACAGTTTTCCTATAGCTTTTGTTTTGGATTATGAATGTTTTGTAGAGGAGGAGCTATATCAAATAAACATTATATATTGCTCGTCTGACTCATCATTCTGCTTTATRAATTATACTGTTTGAGGTCATTGCAGTTAAATGTAAATAGCAATAGCCTTGAGGCTGCACARAATTATGCTAGAGAATTTCCTTGGCACTGGGATGGGCAGGAAATGGTGAAGTTGCAGAGGAGTCTTAAATGACTTCTTTAGTTCTGGATGCCTTTGATATGCCTCAGGATCCAGCCCTCTCTGTATATTGGGCACTAATCATGCAGAAGCCAGGTTGTTATAAAAAGCCCAGGCTTGTTATGCTTGTCATTCTGCACTATGCTCGCCCCTRTCTTCCAAGTAGATCAGGGAGGATTAACTCTGCGATCCCTCTGCAGAGTGTAGTACAAAAAGCCAAGCTACCCACCTCTCCCAGTCTTCCCAGGGGCCACTTAGAGAGACACCAGTTTCACTGTTTGCACGATGCATCGTTTAGCCAAAACCACAGACAACGTGTAACTCTTAACCAAAAATCAATGTTTAGTGCATTAGTCACCCATTGGATCACTCTCCAGACTCATCCTCAGCACAGCCTGTCAAGGCAAGGAGAGGAAGGAAGAAGAGGAATCAGAACAGAGGGTGGTTTCATAGCAAAGAAAGGGAGAGAACTTCCGTTTTTCTTTATTTTAATAAGCCATTTCTCAAAATGATTGCAGTATGTTCAAGGTCCCTGGATGGTTACTGAGTATTAATGGGTTTGTCCTTATCTTCAAGGCCCAGTACAATTTATCTCCTCTTTACCCCTGCTCTCTCATCTTTCTTGACCCTACGCAACTAATTTCATTCTTCATGGCTCTTTTCCAATCCTTCATACAAATAAATTTCACAGGGAAGTCCCTTTCTGACCCAGTCTCAGCTACCTTCTTGCTGTCTCCTTCTGGATGGCTCTTTCTTACAATGATTTTTTTTCCAGGGGGTGATGAGTCTTCTCAAAGATCTGGAGAGCTGAATGAAAAAAAAATGTGGCAAAGGAAAAGGAGCACTGGACAAAATTATGACACTAAATCAACAAGTATTYAACATGGCTACTCAGTTATGGAATTGCTGTTTCTCTCTGTCTCTTCATCTAGTTGGTGCCTGTTTCACAGCTGTGCTAAAGCCTCTATTTACATGAGCCACCCTTGCATGTGGAATTCATTCTCATCATCTGTTACATCAGGTGCCTCTCATAGGCTGCCAATTGACTTTGGTTTATACAAATTGTGGAGTACAGCACGTATTCTCTAATAACAGTGTTGCCTGTAAGGCTCTAGGCACCCTGGGAAYAGGCAAGATGCATATTTTCTGCTGTTGTGTGTCAAAGCATCATTGGTAATGGTAAGGTCAGTTTTTCACCTTATTGCATTTATTGGTTGGGTTCAGAGCTGGGGATCTGAAGCTTTTTCTCATGAATTTCTGGAAAATGCAGTTGAGCAAAATGTGTTTGGGAGAGAATAGGGACAGAGGTGATTCCTATTTCTTCTCCTTATTGTAAAACTAGGAAGGAATGAAGAAAACCTTGAAACAAAATGTTGTGATTGCTTTTTTTTCAAAGCTCTTTAAAGCTTTAGCCCTGTTTAGGGGATCATGAGGTCAGAACTGTTTTTCTATTTAATTCTCTCAAATTTATTCTTGGTCCTGACTTTCTAGCACACTGTGAAAAGTCTCTGATGATTCTGATACAGGTCTGTTACCTAACTGCTTTTCCATAATCTTTCACCTGATAATYGAGATACTGTTACAGCTGCTGAAACCTGACAATTCTCCTACACTGAAATCTACCTGTGTTTATTATTGCTTGTGATATGGGAACAGCTTAAGGCTCAGAATTAAACGGTCTTCCTTAATGACTGCTGCTGCTGCAAACACACAATGAAAGATGCTCAGAAAACTCAGGCAAGAGAAAGAAGAAGTAGGTTGAGGAAAAAGAACATTAGGGCCTTAACCAAGGCCACTCCATAACTCCTAAGCAGAGACTAGGATAGAATGCTTCTTTCTGTTGCAAAAGTAAGTGCCAGTGTTTCAGACTTAGCACTAGACAATAAATGTGGTGGTGGGTATTTTTGGATTTTTTTGTTTGTTTGTTTTGTTTCGCTTTTGTAAGTCTCCTTGTGTTTGAATTTGTTTTGGGCTTTGCGTGACTTGGTAAGGAGAGAGTGCCTTCTCAGGTTGCTGTGTAGTTAATGGGTCTCTCAAGGATGTAGGACTTTGCAGTTCACTAGCAGGGCTATTAAACATCAATAATCAAACAAAAGATTCCTGAACTGATCATTCAGCAAATTTCTCTGGTATCAGCTAAGGTTCTGGGAAAAGCTTCTCCTTGGGTCCATGACAGTAGTAATGGGTCCTCAATAAACAAAACTATTGGTGGGCATGCCCCAGAGAAGGTTGGGAAGTGCATTATAATGAGCACTTCTGCAAGAGTAATCATAATGCTTAGTGTTTATTGCCAGAGTTTCACAATACAGAGCCGGAAGCATAATTTAGGGGACAAGGCACTGTATCTAAATGGTTTAAGCACAGCTCTCCATTCAGTGCATCACCAATGTGTAGATTCAAGACAGCTCTCTGTGCCTTCACCAAAATAGTCTAGATTATTCTGTAGTCCCTGCAGCAGGTAGTTTTGCCTATTGCCTGGCTTTTCACTCAGGATCTCACYGGACCTACAGATTGCTCTTTGGAGCGATATAGTTCAGTATGTTGACTAGGTGCAGGGTCTTGTAGGGAGTTGAAATTTCCCAAAGACAGGCCTGCCTCCATTTCCCTTAAACAAAAAGGAGCTTATGATGTCCTACTTGAACGATATAAGAATATGTTTATTACCTCCCACCACGCATTTCTGCTTCTGTGTGCCTGGGAGATTGCCTTTTCCCTGAAGGTAGACAGGCCCTGCCTGTAGGAAGCAGCCAAGCTCCCCACAGAACCAATGAAGTAAGATTATGAGCCTCCCCTGCAAAGAAAGGGAGATGTAAATCTCCATCCAGATCCTAATAGAGACAAACTTGCTTTCCCTTAGCCTCAGCACAGCAGCTGACAGGCACTGTGGGCGTCTGCAGTGGTGCGAGGAAGAGGAGAGATGGGCACTCTGGGAGCTCCTCTGGTGATACAGTTATTATATGCTCAGTTACCGATCACACATCTCTCTGAATCCCATGGCTTATCAGTAATTTCCAATTGCTCTTACAGTCTAACAGCCAGCGTCTCTTTATTCGTATCCCTGTGTCTCTTCTGCCTGGGAAGCTGTTTTTAATCACTTGCTGGTTTCTTTGGAAGACAGGAAGGTTAGACCTCRTGGTGGCCTGGGGCATGCTTTGCCTCCCTGCTGAGCTGCCCTGCAGAAAACTCTGGGGACAAACTATGAATGCTCTAGGGAAGCATCTTCGCTCGGGGCTAACAAGAATCAGTATCTCTGTGTCAGGTGCACACACCTGAAAAGCAACCTTCATCTTACTTTAAAACTACAGCGACACAGAAAGGGTGCTGCCAGGACCACTGAAGTTAGAGGGCTACCAGTGTCGGTCAAGGACAATAGGCTGGGCAGAGAAGGAGCAAACCCTTCTCCAGATGTCTGCAAGGCCAGATGCCAAATCAACGCAACTTGACAGATCACCAGTAAATGAACACAAATTGCACTGGATTCATCTAAAACAGGCTAACTTAGGCTAAATCTTCAGTCTAATATGTGACACCAYGTGATTTGATGCAGACAAAACCATTGATTTGGGGAGGAGGGGAGAAAAAAAGAGTAGAGTTAGGGGGCTCCTGAAATGCTGTAAAATTCCCTAGAGAAGGAAGAGTTTGTTTACAAGGATGTTTTTAGCCCTCCTGTTGAATGTAACAGCAGAGGGAGAACTCCCTAGGATTAGAGACTTGTCCAGAGCCACCCTGAGAGGCCATCTCTTTTTAAATGCTTCCCCCAACCCATCCAATGAAGGGCTACAGGTGCTTCAGGAAGGTTCAGGATAACATGCAACCTCTAACCAGTAGACCTCTGCCCTTCCACAAAGTGGAGTGTCACAAGAAACAGCTACCAAATGCTGCTGTCTTCGTTACTTCACTCTAAACATGACCACCAGACTGTGTGTTGCTCAAGGAAATGTAGAAGTGTTGGGAAAGAAAGAGGTAGTTAAGGCTCCCTCCATGAAGAAGTGRCTGTGTGAGTAGAGGAGGGAGAGGAAAGCAAGCAAACAAGCCCTAACCCAGGCTGGAAGGAATGGATCTGTCATTATACTGGAATCTGTCCAAAGACCCATTACGTGTTTAGGTAAAATGAACATGACAGTTACTGGTTTCTATAAAGAACTGATCTGGTTGGATTTAAAAGGAAAAACAATATATAATGTGAAGCTAATATATTTTCAGCCTGTGAAGGAGGCACCCAACCTATGTAGGCCTGAAGGACAAATGTGTAAAAACATCACAGCTGTCTACAGTGTTGTACATGCTGCTCACGCTCTGACGGACACAATTATTTAGTGTTGTTTTCTGCCAGTACCTAGAGGCTCCCACTGTAATCCAGGTGCTTTTGCCATGAAAAATATGTTGGCTGCCCTGTAACTGGGGCTGATGGTAGCTGAGGGAGCCCATGGGGAACTGAGCCCCTGCGCAGTTTCACAGCTGAGCTTGCACTGGCAGGCTCTGTCCAATAAAACRGGCAGCAAAGGAGGCTCGAGGCTGCTCCCAGCTCATCACACGGTTCCTAAGAGCTCTGAGTTAGCTAGCGGGACAGATCTGGGTGCTGATTGCTGAGATCCTGAACTACAGCTCAGTACAGAGGCCACGAGAAAGGGCAATGGATGCCCCTCTCTATATGGTGTCAATGATYTGTGCAGACCACCCAACCCGCGTTAAGGAAGTCAAATGCAAAACTGCTGAAAAACTTGCCTTTGTATGYAACTCTGACAGATTTCCCAAAGAGAATTTTTAATTTGTATCCTCTCTTCTACAGTGCCCTCCATAATTTTGTCCCCCCCCCCTTAAAATGTCAAGCTTTTCTCTACCACATAACACAGCTTTAACAGCAAATGGCTGGAGGGGAGGCCTCATGTTACCAAGACCTTAACAAATTATACTACAGAGCATTAACTGGTATGCCATGAAGTATTATCATAATTAATTACAACTAAACTGCAGTTGTCAAACAAATGAACAAAGTACATTTCATGATGCATTATCCCTGCTTTTTTTAATTGTTTGTCCTCTTACTTTTTAAGCTAAAAATAATCACTTGCAGTTGGTCTTTTTCTAGTCATTAAAGTTCCACCACAGCCATGGAGTTCTAGAGTGGYTCATGAGTGCATCTGTTTAAAATAAATGTATTAGTAAATAGGAAAGGATTACTAAAAATACCCACATGATAGTAACATTCAGGTCAGGATCATTTTCTTTGGTCTCTATGTAATAACATAGAACAAAAATGTGTTAAAATTTTGGCAGGGCAGAATTGCACTATTGCATTACCACTTTCCTTAGAGATTAAAAGTGGCRGAAGTGTGTGGATGGCATCTAAGGAAGAAAAGCAGTGATAAACTAAGGCCCCTTAGCTGATATGAGATTGTCTTCCCTATGCAGGACAGAGGATTTTGCAGAGAATGGTGGTATGACCTTCCTAAGGTCTTGTGAGTGTGACTATCAGCTGCTGAATATTGGCAAAGCCTTGCTGAAGACACTGGACCTCAGATGATTTACTCCAGTTACAAAGCTTGTACTTCAATTGCAAAGAGCAGAGGGAAAGGTTATACCTTGTTTTAGTCAATTTAGTGGAAATTGTCAGGCAACTGGGTTACTTTTTGTGAGTGTGATTGAGTTAAAAATGGTCTCATTAGCTTCTGAAGCAAAAATCAAATGGCTAAGCATTTACCTGATGGAGCAGGAGGTAGTTGTGCCCAGACATCTGCAAATTATACACATGAAACTGGGTCTTAGGAGTGTGTGCRTGCCCATGTACAGGGTTAGTGTGCATGCACAAACTTTTTAGATGTGCCTTCACAAATAGGTATCTGTGTGTAATTTAAGAGCATACAGCTATATGCACCATTGTGTGAAAAGAAAAGAAAATTTGGCCCTCAGCAGAATGAAAAAAAATGTGGCAAATGATCATAAAAGCCACTGAAGCCACAGAGCGACACTTGTTTTGTCTAGCTGAAAACTTGACTGTGACTTTTGCGGCTGGAGAAGTTGCTCCTGAAACCAGTCTTGCCTAGTGCTTCAACTGCTCTCGTAGTAACACAGTGTGCCAAGAAAAAGGATTAAGAGGTTGGTGCCATTCTGATTTCCAGGATATTAAAAACCCCTGGCTGAAGGAAGTGTCTGTCTGACCTCAGACACTGGCATCTCCCCTCAGACAAGTCCAGAGGTTAGCTGGGGATCTGTGATGATWCCTCACCCTCTTGAGGAAGGAGCAAGGAGTCTTGGCTTCATCTCTGGTACTTAATGTCACTAGGTGGGCACTGTAATTTTCTGCAAGGCTCCTGTCAGTTGTTTTGTTTCCTTGCCAAGATGCATATTACTTCTGGGAGCCCTGAGGGGTCCATTTACCAGAGATAATTAATTAAATTAACAGCCTTTTGTAGGCATGCTGGAGATTCATGTAACAAGTGTGCTTTGAAACAAGGTGCTCTTTCAATAGCCGTTGGTAAACAACGTGCTGGTTAAGACTCTTGGCCATGTCTTTTGCTGATATTAATCAGACAATAGTCAAGTAATGCYAGTTTACCCTGTGCAAGGACACAGCTCTCATTTAATCTTTCCTCTTCTGTTTCATATTTGCTTTCTCTGTTAAGTACAGAAAGTCCTGTTTTTTCATGCATAGCAAAGACCAAAGTCTTTAACCACTCCCTGTCAGCATGATTGCATGTTGATTGTTCATCATATTTCAYGTAATAGAATTAGGTCTCATTAGGATAATCTGTCCCCCCATGAGCCTGACTTGTTAAGTCTCCTACTGTCACCCCATGTTGCCTCTTGTTCTAATTAAGGAAATCTACCATATATGTCCATTCTCTCCTCCTCGCAAGACAAGGAGGTGAAAAGCAGGATGGAAAAAATGGCAGTGAATATCACTTACTAGTTTAAATATGAAACCAGCACCAACTATCCAACACTCTTGTTTCTGCAACAATGGTCCTGTTGGGCTGTAATTATCCATGGCCTTCCACACCACTTGGGTCRTAGATCATAGCTCTGGAGTAAGGCAACCTAGTCAGTAGAAAGGTCAATCAGCTAGTAGAAGCCATTTCCTTTTCTGTTCAGCTGGAGGTAAAAAGAGTGAGGCAGTCTGCATTTCAATGAACTTAATGCCAAGAGCTGCTYCAGCAATTGCTGCTGTGCTACAGAAAGCTGGCTTTTACATTCTTGGACTCGTTCGGAAACGCAGAGATGTGCCACTTGGTTTTGCACGTAAGGACTTTGCCTTAAGTTTTCTCGTAAGTCACTTCCAGTTTTGGCAAATCTTCATGTGGGAGTCTTCTGGAGCTACTTGTGTACTGCATTAGGGCAGGTATTATATGCTTTCATTCCTCTAAAGTACCTAAGTAGAAAGGAGGTAATACTACCTTTTTCTTTTTACCATAATTACCAATGAAGAAATATTCTTATCTCATGGCATGGACTTGATTCTCTCATTCTTGTACCACTTCTGTTTCAGGCTCCCTGCACTCAGGCTCACATTCTTAACAAGATTACAGTATTATTCAGATAACAGTAGCAGCTACCAGTAAGACTGCGCTGTTTTTTTCCCAATGAACTGCGCTGTTTTTTTCCCAGATGGTTAAACTGCAAAGGGTCCTAGGTAGGTCCAAGTCAGCTGGGGAAAACTTTTGGCAATTCTTAATATGCAATATTTGCTCATGCTGTGGAAAAGTTCAAATGTGTGTTAGAATTGATGGACTCCAAACTTCAGGAGAGCTAAGACCAGAGYAAGAACTTCGCAGTCTAACAAATGGCCAATTTGCACCTCTGTTGGAAGGTATTAGGACCTTGCTATTGACTTTGGTTGCTATTTTTAGAGAGATGACATCCCCAAGCATATCAAAACTTTGCTTGCTGGCTTTATGAAATGAGTCAGAAAGGCTCACCAGTGCTTTCTCAAGATCTCTTATGTAAGTTCCCGCTTCATTTGTTTCCTTAATCAGCTTCTTATTTTTCTCCTGTTTGACACCTTGTCCACTGGCATCTCAGCATCAGCTACCGATATTCCATTCTTTTGGTAYTGGTGGATTGCAGCAGCCCCAAGAAGTCTTTAAGATGAACAGGGCCTGATCCCACAGGGTTTTGCAGGAAYGCCTAATAAAAGATGGCCCTGAGCACTTCACTAGAAAACCAGACAAAACTGAGGGAAAGATCTTCATCCTCTCTACCCGATCAATGAAAATTTAATCCCAATATCTGGGAGAATGGAGAGTGACAGTGGTAATTTGTGGCAGACTGAGGATTGAATCTTGAACTCTGGATACCTAAATTAGTATCTTTAATATCAACCCATCCACTTGCTTCCACTCTCATCAGATGCTGTCTTTTTGGATAGATGTTCAGATGGCATCTCAGTATCCTGCCTGATATAGACTAAGAATTTACATTTTACAGGACTCTGCCAGTCTGTCAAGCCCCATAATATACTCAAATCTTGCTACTRTATGCATCCTCTGATAAGTAACAGACGGAACTACTATGTCTGCTTTCTCATGCCAGCATGGTGCTTGATGATTATAGTAAAACCTCCATGATCTTCTCTGCACATCTCATATCAAAGGTCTAAAAATGCAGGACACACTGCTGACTCAAAAGGAGAGATACTGGAAAACCTAATGATGTGGGATCAATTTCTTTAKCATTAGTGCTGTTTTTATTATCGTCTCACAGCTGGGTGACTCTGCTTTTGTGATATAAATAATCTGCCATAATAAAAATGAAAGCAAGCCTGCTATGCTGGGAAAAGACTTAGGATGCAAGCCACATCAAGGTCTGGTGGAGACTGGCACTCAGGCAAATATAAGAGCTTTGTGTTTGATGGACAGGATGGAGAACCAGGACTCCTAAGGCGTTGTGGTTTGTTGCTGYTGTTCTTTTTCCTCCCTTCCCTCTCCCCAGCTCTGGTAGAGTGAACCATGCAGGCAGTGCCATAGACTGAGAATTCTGGACTCATACGCTCTCCCAAACTTTCTGCATGAGCTTGCCTGAATAATTTACATATGATCTCCCTGTAAAAGAAATAATTGTAGAATTGTAAAAGTGCTATGAATTTATCGGGGCCAGCAAATGCTTTTCAAATGAAACATTAGCATCAGAACATTGTTTCTAGGTCTCCTCCAGATGCTCTGTCCCGACTACTTTTAAAATCCAGATGGTAGGTTAAAGTTGTTCAAGGAGACTGGACATAAGAGATCTATTTTAATGCTAAGGTGGACCTCAGCAGGGTGGCAGGCCTGTGGAAAAGCCAAGACTATCAAATGTCCCTAAACTTCAGTGGACAAAGTAACCTCCTGGGCTGTGGATGGTCACATCTGCAGCTAAACACGTTGTCAGTGTGGAGCTTAGCTGTTTGGAGAAGCTGTGTAGGCTCCTGTGCTCTCCTTCTCCTGCAATACCACAATACGACCTGTCCTGGTTACATGCCTTTCCTTGGGACCTGACTGGCCAAACCAGTCTCCCACAATAAAAAGTAGGGAAAAGCCTTGAAAGTGGKGATTTACTTGAAGCTAGTAGCTGAAGTACAAACACATCAAAGCATAGCTGAAACAGCTCTTTCCTACTTTGAGAAGCAGGAGCCACAAGCTAGGATTATTTAGGGTGGCTATCGTGTTCTCAGCATCTCTGCAAACTCACCAGGCTCAGATGTGACACAGCTGGGAAACTGAATCCCTTTGGCTTTGGACTTGCAGCCTGAAAGTTGCACAGCAGTTAGAGCTTCCTCTTTGCAGAGAGCAGTCTCTCCCCTTTGATRCAAAGGCAGATTCATCTGTTAAAACTGACTATCAAAACACGGGCCTGGAATCAGTTGAAGATAGGTTTGTCTTCACTGTACAACTACCTCCTCCACTTCCCTTGCCATGCTGCTGAAAGGCTTGATGAAAGGGTGCAGAACGCAGCTGGGCTCTGGGTGCTGCAGGATTCATTTATTTTCATGAAGGAGTCAAATTTCCATTGTTACATTTTCATCTACAAACATCAATATTCCGGGGCTATGGCAAAGCCCAGAGTCAGGGAGGCAGGCTCCCTCAGTCTCAGAGGCCCTTCTCATAGTTAAAAGTTCACAGCAGAAAATTTGATGCTTAATAAATTGGAGCCTTCTCTGCTTTAAATCACTTTTACAGCAATTGCTGAAGAAAATATAATTATTACAAACTGATCATTTGTTACTGTGAAATCTCATTAAAGTGACTCCATGCTGGAAGTTTTGGTGGGGGATGGGAAGGGAAGGGAAAGGAGGCAAAGACTTCTCAGAGGGGTGAGAGAGAAGGTGCTTAATTACAGATTGATTATTTCCTGCGATTGAATGAGGAACATAATCAGCTCATCCTTTCTAGTGGGGCAGCTGGGAGCTAGAGGGACTTAGTCTKGCTTGACCTGCTAATGTGGCATGTTAATGGCCTGGGAGGTTCAGGGAAAAGCTGGTGATGCTGGAGAATGTGCAGAAAAAYATACAGATGAGGACATGGATCAGGGCTGCTTTCCTCTCATGGGAGTTCATGTCTGGGCCAGCACTTTAATGCATTGGAGCCTCACTGCCACCTCTTTATTTCACACTGAATCAATCCCACAGCTCTTTTACACTGCTACCAGTGTCTTTACTTTGCAGCTGAGCTGGGGCGATGCTTGGATGGACCTATCCAGGTGGGATCAGATACTGCCTGCAGTGTAGCTGCCATAGCCCAGAGCTCAGTCCAGGCTTGCGTGAGARGTTGGGAAAATATTTGACTCATTTGCCTGTGCCAAGCTCCTTGCTGCCACAGAGGTTCTTGTTTGTCTGCCCTGTAATCCCAGCTGCATTGACAGCCATAGCTGCATGTTTACATTAAATATACATGGCTGCAATACTTTGAACTGGGGGGGCTCATTTTATGTGAGGGCTCTTAATGTAACTGCCACATAAATTAAGACCTTGCTATTTTATTTTATTTTTTTGCAACCACAATGTGCAAAAATCACAAGGGGAAATCATTGCTGCTAAGAGGAATGTATGTTCCCCCCCATTATTTCAAAGTAAAAGTGTTATGTGTTTTGACATTAAAATGGAGCAATTGTTTTTGTGAAAAGATTTTTCTTAGTTTTAGACCTTTTTAGTGATTTCTTAGCTCAGATCTTTAAGGAAAAAATTGCTGAAATATGACAAATTGATAGACCATAACGATTTAATTGTGTGGTGTGTTTCTGAGAACAAAAAGAAGAGCAAGAATTTGCTGGGTTTTTAAGAAAATGTATCCTGGACATGTGTGGGGGTTTTTTAATCCGTGTTAAGAACAATACCTAGCACTTCTCAAGCATGTTTTCCTCCACAAAGAGCCCAAACTTTTTGCGCTCCCAGGTGAAGGTGGCTGTTTAGATACAAGAATTCTTATTTAATGGCAAAAGCAAACATTAGGGGAATACAATTCTTGGTCCAATTACTAACACATACTTAGGATTTTGGGCAAGAAAGCCCCCATAAAAAAAATTAACAGCAGCTCAAGCACGCAGCCAGCCTCAAAGGAACAATTATCTTTCATTCGTGGGTTAACACATCTTGCTAAACGATAAACAGCAACAAAAATTTGAATAAAAATCAGATTATTTGTAGTGACAAAAATAAAGATTTAGCAGTTTTGATTTTTTGCGGATACTCTTGTTGACTGAAAGTATTCCCTAAACTCACCTTGATTTTTTGCAAATATTTCCTACTGTGATGAAACTATGCCTTTTCTATTTCTGACTACATTTCACAGAAAGCTGAAATTCAGCCCAGCTCTAGGATGGTGGTACTTGTCCCATTTTACATTTGAAGTAACTCAAGTACAGCGAAGTGATTTGCCTAAGCTTACACAATAAGGAGGATGTGAAATGAAAASGAAAATGCAGAACCCTGGATTCTGGTCCAGATTGAAAAGAACTGGGTATTTCAAGGCGTTGCATTAGCTTTGAGACCAGCAGCTGCTGCTGGAAGCCATTTGAGAAAGCCTTTGGCCTGCTTGAAATGTTCTGGCCACTTAAACGGAGGCGGAGCTGTGAGGTTTGGATAGGATGGTGTTCTGTAGCAGCGGGCTATTTCGAAGCAGAGATGTGCTATTTACTGTTRTTATTCAGGAAGGGGAACAGGCCTTTCAAACATATGGAGGTATATCTTTAAGTCAATGTACCTTGAGACTGTAAGCTTATACTGACAGCACTGTTACAGGCTTTCTGTAAATCATGATTTCTATGACTCATAGCATTCAGAGCTGGAGAAACCTTCCACTGACTGAAACTGGGTCACTTGTGTGCTTGGTGTGTCCATCAGAATTAGCAGTGGGACAGCACTAACCTGGACACACAACTGCRGATGTAGCTATGGCCTTTCAGGAACATCGCTGTTTCTGGAGGCAGGAGAAAGCTGCTTCCCAAAGCAGTTAGGGCTGTAGTCAGCCAGTTCTTTCTCTGCACTGCTAAATCTTCAAAATTGCTTCTTGCCAAAGTTAACAGCTCTTGGTCTTGTCCTGACCTCGCACCAAACTGGTGGCTTGCAGCATGCTGCCTGATTTCAAGCAGGGCTCAGCACCAGGCAATCCATATGAGAGGTCTGAATTTCTTCAGAGTAGCAGATCGTTATTTGGGTTAAGCATCTCCCCAAAATTAATACTATTTTAGCGATCAGGCCAGGCCACAGAACCCAGCTAGGTACTCAGTGGCACTTCAGGAGCCTGGTACCAATAACATACAGAAAAGGTTACTGTCTTCATGTTGCCGAATGACATTCTCATGGGCTTCCATTTTAATCTCAACATTGTAATTAGGAAAAGACCAAACCAAGAAAGAACAAACATTTTTTTTTTTCCTGAAAGGTGAAGTCTAGAGAGCACCAGTCTTCCTAACAGTCCACATACAACTGGACACAGTTACCTGCTCACCTGGATGGCAGAGTCTGTAGAGATCTAGGAACTGGAGAAAGAAGAAAATGGCATACATGCACGAAAATCCCCCCAGCCCCACCCTGGGAGTTAACATACGCTTAATGTTTCATGTACCAGCAGTGACATCAGAGCACAGCACTGCAGCAGGGGAATGCATGTCAAGCAGTTGTGTATTTGTGTGCTCTGCTGCACATACTGCTCTGTCTGTTGTCTGATGTTCAAGTTTCTTCTCAGCTGTGACACTCCTATCTGATCATTAATAATACAATAATGAAATAGCGACTGGAAAGACACTTGGATAATCATCTCAGCAAAGGCTCATTAGTACTGCAGAACAATCACTGTCATGTAATAACAGATCCCAGGAAATTTCAATTAAAGCTGGAACTCTGTTGCAATTTCATTTTGTAGCCAGCCAGCCAGCGGATGGTGTAATTGCAATCAGCCAACGCAATGCAAGCTCCTCTAACTCGAACCTTCCCGTGGGGCCAGTGGTGGGCTGGGAGTTTGGATTCCCCCCACCCCACCCCCTGCCTTTTGTGTTACCTCCTACCTTTGCAGGGCAAGTGGAAGAGGAGGGTGTTCCCTTCAATAGTATATTCTCTTCTTCTGCAGTCCGATTTGACTAAATTGAGATAGATCTGCTTCAGGAAAGCTCTCCTAATACTCTGCTCTGCATAGGAGCTCTGGGTGAAGGAATAACAGGGCATCAGTCAGGATGCAGGGCTAGAGTCAGGGAGCAGACACAGGTGGGAAGGCTTCTACTGAGAGGCAGGGTTGCTACATGCTGAAGTCCAGAACTTGGCCCAATAGGGGTTCTTAGCCTTTTGTGCTTGGAGAAGGAGTRGGGTTTACACTCTGTCCCTTGACTCTCTCCTTGCTCCATCGCACTGGACCACAGATGCAGAGGCTGTGCTGCTTCAGGGAAGAGCTAGCCTCATTTGCTTGTCCTCCCACCTTTCCGACTGCACTGCCTGCACTAGGGTGGGATGTCAGCCTGCCTGTCTCTTCTAGATTTCCATCCTTTGAGCAAGATAACTGTGTGCCCTCACTGAAGTAGAGCTCCTAAATCCTTTTGTTCATTCGGACATGTGGTGTTTCRCACAGATATTACCTGACAAAACTCTAATGTGATTAATTGTATCTTGCCACCTACCTAAAATTTCCTTTGCACTTTTAAATGGATGTTGTAATCCCCTCGGTTTCCTGGCTCAACCTCTTCTCGTGTCCCTTTGTGTGCTGTTTTAAATGCTTGCTGYGTCCATCCCTGGGAGACGGATGAATGACATGAGCTAGGTGTGTGTGTGTATAAGTGTGTAGATGGATCTCCATGCCTCAYGGGTGCTATTTGTCCCTTGTTTTCATGGAGCACACTGGCAGCGCTGTGTGCTGGGAGCCCCAAGGGGCCAAGCTGCCAGAAGGACAAATGTCCCTCAGTGCTCTGGAAGAAAAGGCCATGAGGGAACTATTGGCTGCCCAGTCTGGGGACTAAGATCGTGCTTCACAGTTGAATCAACAGCTGGAGGAGATGCATAGCAAACTCTGCATCTGTGGGAGGGGGAAAGGAGAGGGAAATCCCAGAACTCAAATATCTAGGTTTATTTGCAGAATTGATCATTTCATGCAAATGAAATGTGCYTTCTTAGTAGAGGTCATCTTAGCAGTCACCTGTGTAAACAGTCACTGTGAATAGTTGGAATAGAAAATAGCTTTTATCTTAATGGTTTATCAAATTTTTTTATGCTTTTTCCTGTAGGCAGAGAGATTTCTTAGATTTCTTGAAAGAGTAAACAACAAGTCAATGCACATGCAGCAGGCAGAAATATTTAACTTGGCTCTTCCACAGTTTGGCTTTTATCTGGAGATGCAAAACYAAGTCTCTAGGCATTGTTGTTTCCTGGCTCTGGATTTCCCTAAACTGTAATGTAATTGTTTGTATCTTATGCCCTTTCTTTCAGTGTTTGCTAGTAGCCCTATTTAGGCTAAACAAGTTGGTAGATGGCCCCACAGCCTGAGCCAGCCCAATYGTTTTCCTGTTATTATAGAACTGGTGGAGGGGTTGGGTGAAGTACCTGGAGAGAAAGCATTTGCTCAAGGTTTTCCCGCACATTTGTGTTAGAGCTGGAACTGGATCCTGGATCTCAGAGGGCTAACAGCAAGGAATTGCAGCCACAGGGAGGAATCAAAATTAGTGTTTGCAAGGGCTAGAGGAATGTTTCCAAAARTTGAGGAGCACAGTTACTGAGATCTTGCTTTTGTGCTCAAGAGGAGCATGCATCTCTGTCCTCCTTCCTGAAGCTTAGTGCTCGCCAAGGTCCCGCCGGGGAAAATTCTTTCCAACCACAACCGTCTCCATTTGCTGCACCCTCATAACCTGCGGGGAAATTCCATTCCAACTTTGGATCTCTGCATGATTCACTTTCTGAGGCACTGCACTCTTCCCAGCTAAGTTTCCACCCATATCTCTTAGGACCTGCAGCTTTGCACCTTTRTTCTCCCCAAGTGTTGGTCTCAACAGGCTGCAGACCTTCTGCGGRGTGCAGAACCCACTGATGGTTTGTCTCCATCAGTTCTACTGAGATGTTGAAAGACTTTTGGCTCCCTGCTACCCAGTGCTGTCTGAAAAGCTGTAGAGGTGAGGTAACAAGAGGAAGCAAGAATGTTCAGTAACTGAGACAGAAAAATAGGAAGGTAAAAGACAGCACATTTTGCCTGTAGGAGAGGAAAGGGCATTCCCAAAAGCATGCTGGCAAAAGAAAAGCAGTTTATGCTATAGCGGGTTGATGGAGGCAGTGAAAGGATGGTAGGGGCACATCAGGTGAGTGAAACTGCATGGGATTGAGGAGGCACAGGGTTGGGCTGAGTCTGAACTCTTGCTATCCAGAGCTTCAGCAGCACATGCAGCTTGTTCCTGCAACAGTGCCTTCAGGACAGGGTGCCATTTGCTCTCCCCATACATACCCCTCATGATCAGGAGCATAACCCTGCCCTGCATGCAGTCTCYGTACCCCAGCTCACCTTGGCATAGCAGGTGATGCAGGACTGCTTTCCCCACTTATTTCATGCTGTATCTTTCCTCTTCCTGTGCCAGGTGAAACCTTGTACATTTTACCTGCCTGCTGAATTGTATCTGCCTCTGACAGGTTTCTCCTCTTACATTTTGGCAGTGCTTGTAGGGCTTGTCACGTCAATAAAGTATTTTCCTCATTTGAATTTATATGAGCATTTATGCAGGCTTACCCGTGTGTGAGAGAGTGTATTTCTTTATAAAGAGGGATGTGCGTGTTTTATTATTAGCCAGGAGTTGTGAACACATTGGCGTACCTGTATCTCCATACTAATTTTGTTCTATTGATCCATTGATTTGTACAGCACCCAGCACACTGACGTGAACAAATGTTTCTTGTTCTGATTTTCAGATGTGACAGCAGCTCCTGCTCAGCTACACAGGTTGCTTAGCACCTCTGCAAAACAAGAAATATGGTCCAATGACCATAATAGCAAAAAAAAAATAAAAATATGGAGCTGCAGAGCATGGTCACAGCCAGATTCTCTTGGCAGCTCACCTGTGAGTGCAGACCAGGAGTGCTGCTGGAGCATCGAGGACTCTGAATGTCCAGACTCYCCTAAAGGTTTGGTTATTGAGCAAGGAAGCGGTGGCTGGTTAAGGAGCACTGAGATCAGCGGAGAGTGAATGAGTGATACTGGTGACCTCTGGATCAACCTCCAGCTTTGGTGAAAGGGAGCTGTACAGGAATTTGGCATGTTCACTGCTAGAGACACACTGCAGGTACAACTTGTCCAGGACAGACATTCAGCTTGAATTTAGCTTACTGCCACCCTGTTGTGGCCCATAGACCGCAGGCTGTTCTCTTCCCCCAGTCTCTTGAATGCTGAAGGTTTTGCACTGGTGTGATTTGGTTGTGGCTTCCTCCACATCTATCTCAAGCTGTKGTCTCACTTTCCAGTATTTGCCTTATACTCAGTTGTTTTTCTAATTAGTTGCAGGTTCTCTCTCTCTGATCTTGCTCTGGTCTGCTGAGATCATCAGTAAGCTTAATGGAGAAAATCTGCTCTTTTGGCTTTGCAATTTTCCTKCCTTTCTTTGAAGCATTATGTTATCTTTTCAGGGGTGGAGGTTGGGGAGAAATTACCTAAAGGAGAGGAGGCAAATAATGGTAATAATGGTTATTTTCCTTATTTTACCMCTTCCTTCCTCTTCTCTAGATCTTGGGAATAAGGATAAGAATGTGTTTCTTGATCAGTCCTTCCATCTCCCTTTTACTCTGGCTGCATGTCCATCTGTTTTTTCCTTTTCTTTTTTTTTCCTTTCTTTTTTTTTTTTTTTGCATTTTTTCCCCCCCAGGGTTTTATATTTTGGATTTCTGGCTCAATAAAAGAAGAACAAAGTTTGTGGAAAATCAGATTGTAGCTTACAAGTTTAGTGGGCCCCTTAGGTCCAAGGAAAAAGCTTTTTTGGCATCTGGAAGCTGATTTGGGACAGCGAATGAGGTTAAAATACAAGAACTTGGAGGTCTAATCCTGCAAAAAGCATCAGGGCAGCATTATGGTGGGGAATATGCTGCTTTGTCAGGATAATTGGCTGGCAGGGCTCCAAGGGGCAGAGTACCTTCTAGCACCACTCTGGGGACATCAGTCCCATTTTGCTGCAGATCAGCATTCCCTGCCAGTCATCTCCAAGCTCGCTGCAGCTTTGGTTAGGAGCTCTGCCAGCCCCCCAGCACCGGGTGGGACAGCTGTGTACACTGTATGTTTTTCAGGGAAAATGACAAAAGATGTTCCACTTTACACAGCAGCAAATCTTAAGAGCACCTCCATCTAGGACAAGCAAGAGAAACTGTGTCCATGCTCTCCAAACAGCCAGCTGCTGACCTTTGCTCTCAGCCCCATCACAGACTAGTAGCTTATCCAGTATTTTGGATACTCAACATTAAACTAGAAAATATATATCCYGTGTGAAAATAGGTCAAATACAGATTTGCTTCTAGAATGCATGGATGCATTGAGTTAACTGAATTTATAACAGGGGTAGATCTGGCCCAACCATATGTCCCAGAGCTAGCTTACTTTCCTCCCACCTTTTGAGATTGCTAATGAAGCTCACTCCCCCGCAGAGAAAGCAATATGTTAAAAATAGGATTGTTGCATCCCAAGAGAATGGGTGTTAGTGGCAGAACAGAAGGAGAGAGAACGATAATGGAAATCAATGTGCGTCAGGACCTGATCCATGCTATCAAAATCAATAGGAGTTTTTCAGGGCCATGAAATTTGAAGTCTAGAACATGTTCAGTCAAGTTCTCAAAGTATCTGCGTTCACGAGTTTTTTCTTGTGTTGCGTTTTCTCTAAATCTTCTTTGACATTCTGATTTATTTCTATTAACAAGTGCAGAGGCTGGAAGAGCTATGGAAACTCCCTCCTCTCAGTTATTGGAGTATTCTGGAGAGCCTGAACCCCATAAGCCTGCTAGGGGAAGGAGGAGAGCGTGATCTGCCTGTAGCCTTTGCTGTGAGCTGGGGAGAAGAGCAGAGGTGGAATGAAGGATAAAGAAGCTGACAGCTTTGCAAACAAGCACCATGCTTGTTAGCTCCTAGATCATCCTGTCCTAATTATAATAATTAGTGATTTGATGAGGATCTGTCGACACAATGTCCCTCAAGGGAGAAAAGAGAGGAGGTTTGCCCAAACCATGAGGCTATTAAGTGGTCTGCTACAAACAGTTTTCTAGATGAAGCAGAGCAGGACAAAAGTGACGGCATGGCTGATAGCCTGATATGGCTGGACATTAGTCCCTGCTTACAACTGGAAAAAGCACATCACTTTACCAGCTTACAATCCAACTCTGCATCAAAATCTCAATGATGATGGGAGCGAAGGAGATGCCGGTATACYCACCCAGAGCTATTGCCACTGAAATTATTGCTGATGTGCAATATGGGTGTTTAGAATTCAGAATGTAACAGGAATTTTCTTATGGCTATGATATATACTCTGTGAATCTYGGCTCCTGACGTAATTCAATTAAAAAGGAACCAAGTGGGAGGTGGGAGAAAAAAAGACAAATCCTTAAATTCCATATAAAACTAGATAAAAGGGAATGACTTCAAGGATTTTACCGAGCCTTATTTGGGATCACTTTTTTCCTTTTTTTAAAGGAAAAGAAAAGGAATTTAGTGCACAAACTCTTCTATCTTTCTCAAAGGGTCAGAAATTCCAGCTCAGGGCCAGCTCAGAGCCAGATTCAAAGAGTCCCTGATACAGAGGAATTAATCTGAATAGGAGAGGTAGGGAGGAAGGACAGCTATACAACATCCCCAGCATCCTCTAATCACATTTTCCTCTGCTTGCCAGATGTCAAACAGAAAGGAACGTTTGAAATAATACATCCATTAAGAAACCTTCAGTGCCTGTCAGATTTTTGCTCTGAGAGGATTGCGCTTTGTTACACAGCGGTAAAGTTTTAGATTCAAAAAATTCCTTTGGAGCAGGCAAAATAAAAGGATGTAGGAAGAAAACATGCCTCTTTCACGCCCAGGAATGGGTCTAGGCAAGCAATTAAAATTATGCCCTGTGCTAGCCTTCAGCAAAGGACACAGGCATGAACAGGTTGGTCTCCACCTCTTTCAAATAACTRTTCCTACCTAGTTTGGGGGTATTCAATGAGAAAGAGGAGGAAAATCTGCGTTTGTAAGAAAAGAACATGACAGTGTCAAGGATGTGTAAAGATGCAGGATTTTGGGGTGCTGGGGAATAGCCATGCCCCCCAGGATTGGCAGCTATCTCTATAGTGGCACCAGTTTGGCCAGGAGAATAAGGTGTATGGCAGCAGCTGTGAGGAAGGAATGCCCTGGGGATGACTCAGGGAATTACATCCTCATTTTATTGAGCCCTAATATATTCTTACTAGGGTTTCTGGTCCAGAGAGGAGCTCTGCCCATCCCTAGCCATGCTCTGGCGAGCAAGCAGGATTTTCCTCCTGTGCCTGGGCACGCGCGGCGCGGGTGACTGACCGGCAGTACCTCTGTTGAAGACAACAGTGAGACAAAGAGCTGCTTTTTGGGCAGAGAGCTGGAGAGTCTGATGGCTATAGCCAATGTGTTTCCTACCATGCAGCTTGCTCTAGTGCCGTTCTGTGATCCTTCCCTCACTGATTCTTCCTTCAGCYGCCGATCCTTGGTGATTAGACTGATTCTTGTTTGTGGTTTCAGACATTGAGTGTTTATCCTCAAGGCTTGCCCACCTGCACCCCCGTCCTGTACAACTCCATCTCTCTGATGGTAGATAAGAAGAGCTGTCCACATCACAGGTTAAACAGGTTCTCCCCCAGGCTTTTGAGATCCTCCAGTGAAAGGCTGTAGAAGTGCTCTGCACTGTTATTGTTGCAAGCATAATCGGGCAAATCAAAACCCTGAGCATGTACTGAAAAGATGAAAAGCTCTGAGAATGAAAAGCATTATAGAAATAGGCTATGCATTTTTACTATAGATCAATAAAGGCACCTTTTCTGTCTGAATAACTCTGCTTCCCTGGGAGTTCTTTCCTCAGGGTTGTACCTTAGCCACTTTGGACAGAGCCGAATGCCACCTTTCCCTTCTTGCTTTTATTATTTCAGTCAGAATCTGTCAACAGAGGAGTTTTAACAGCCTACACAGGCAGGAGTTTTATTTAACTTAATGCCTTTTCCTCATCATCACCATTTTTCATTTGATCTTTCRAAGTCGTAATTATCTAATATTAATGTTCTCATCATTGCAATGCTCACAGGAAGACAGTAGGTTTTTGTCCACAGAGACAAGGATCTTGGAAATTAGTATAATACTTGTTCAGGATTAATTTCGGCCTTATAGTTGCCCACAGCCAGAGGGATCCATCTGTTTAAAAATATCAGAAACTAATTATCCAAGGCTCCATTTATTCAGCTGTAGGATTGAGTGAAGTTGTCCTTCATGCGTCATACCCACCTACATATCGTTTTGTTTTTTTAATGTCTTAAAAACATTGGGAAGTTCTATACCCATTTGAGAAGGGAAATAAGATAGTCTCAATGTCTGGGAACTGAGACACAGATGCTAGAAATGGCATCCCACTTTCCCACCATGAGGTATTTTGGGAAGATGGGCACCCTGTCTAGCTCCCACCCATCTTCAGAGCTCTTGGAGGAGATGGCAGCCAGGTCTAGAGCTGGGGAATAACAGTAATGAAAAAGGGCTGGTTTTTCTACAGGCTGTGAAACTCTGAATCTATTGGATGAAATTGTCTTCCTGATCTAACTAGTTCATAACTACAGAGCCTATCGTAGGTCTCTGTTCTAAATGCCCCAACAGCTGTGGAGGAAGCTGCACRCTGTATCTGATATTATGAACTGACATAAGGAAATGAGCTGAAATAAAGAGAAGGAGCAGAATATGAAAATACTTTCTTTATACCTTATTTTTTTCTTGATGAAAGCTACAGATCCTTCATTCAAAAATAGAAAAAGTTGACTTCTGGCTAACTTCAACWCCAAATAAATATTTTATATCTCCCTAAGTTTCTAGCATTCTTCCATATGGTGTTCAGCCCACACACTTTCTATCCTAACTGGGTGTGATGCATTGCTAGTAGATGTGAAACACGACAGCGGCAGGTATGCGATACAGGTCCACGAAGACCTGGTTTCATTGGTTTCCTGCAGAATACGATGCTGCCGTTGCTGGGAAATAGCTAGCTTGGCTACAGTGAAGTGTGAGACCCATCTCCCGTTTGATAGGAATATAAACCTGCATTAACAGAGACATGACAAATCTTTTGGGGGGTTTGGTTCATCAAAGGCCAGATACCTGCATTTTTACAGGGATATCCAATGAAATTTTATAGAAGTAACAAAGATGTCATCTCTCTTATATGAAATAGTGAATTATTTACTGGAAACTGACTTGAAAGCTGGGTCTATTTAAAAACCTCATGACATACTTAGCTCACTGGTGCTAAGCGTTTTCAGATTTTTTCATTTGAAAAGTGTGGTGCTTAAAAAGAGAGAGAGAGAAAAATGTGCGTGYCAAAGGTTAGCATAGGGCCTAGTACAAACTGCAACCTTGGACTGATGAATTTTAAAGGAGTGCAGGAACCTTGGCAGCTAGATGACATGAGGTTTTTGTGCTAGAGTGTTCAAGAGTTAATTTTAACCTCCGTATCTAGAAAGGAATGAGAGCTTTGCTGTGGCTTGCTTTGTTTTGCTTCTCCTATGAGATATGTTACTTTTTTAAGTGGCCTTATTGAAATTGTTTCTCAAGTGAGTGTTGCACCCACACGAGATTAGAAGGGTTCATAACCATTTTTTTAGAATGTGCAAAGATGTGGTGGTTCTAAAGAAATTTTCACTGTCAAACATTATCTCAGTGTGCTGTGCAGGTAAATTTTCACTACAGTTTGATTCTCCAGAAATGCAAGAAACATTTGGCTCTTATTTTCCCTGGATTTTTTTCTCTCTTTTCATCTCTTTCTTTTTCTCTCTCTCTTTTTCTGTGTTGATGGAAAAAGTATTCTACTCCAGGAAAATATTTTTGAAATATATTAACTTCCATGTTCCTTCTTGCACATAATCTCTCTCCTTGTCTTCCAGGTCATGCRATAGTTTGTAATCAGCAAGGTCGATGGAGTTAAGTAGGATTAAACCAAGGGGAGTGAAATCGGAAGTTTTGTGTGCAAAGGTGGTGTCCGCAGATACTAAGATGCTCTATTTTAGGACTTAGTGGTGCAAGTGCTTGGAAACATGCCTCAATAGCTGTCCCATGAACTTCAGTGGTACTTTTCATCATGCTGCCTTRCTCATTTGCCAGTACAGACAGAGCTGTGATTTTTTTTGTGGGTTGCTGGAAGGCTCAGCACTCAGAATTTATTTGCTCCTGACAACTCTTACTGCATTCTCTTCCGAATGCTCCTATCAGGATCCTGTGCTGATCATGTGATGCAGCCAAATATCCATCTTCTTGCCGTAGTGCAGGACAGCAGGGTCAATAATTAAAGCTCTTTATCCTTTTCCCTGACATGGCCCAATAGTGGAAGTAATTGGAGACTCCCACAGGCCACATGGAAGTTTGAAGTGACTGCTGGTTCTGTTAATTTACTTTGTGTGTCATCCAGACAGGTGCAGAATGAGCCTAATTAAGCTGTGCTGGAGGCTCAGAGATGGGAAGGAAGGAAGTGATTTCTATCTCTTTACCAAGAGGAAATTCCCTATCAATAGCCTCTGATACGGTTGGAGGTGAGTGGGAAAAGAGAAATGAGATATGCTGGACAATTGGAAGTTGCTTGCTAAGGACATCAGGGAAAGAATTTATAACATAAAAGCCAATCTCTTGTGCCTGAAATTCCCACCCGTCACAGGTGACAGGGCTGCTTTTGAGGCTGCAGCCAGCATTACTGCAGACAGGTGGAAAGGCAGCAGACAGCTCCAGTGACAGCGGTGGACTGAAATGAGCAATAAGAAAATGAAGAGGTCACTGCTACTGCTTCTTTGGTGTCGGACCAGGTTTCAGATGCAGTTAGTTGGCTGTCTGACAGGGGGAGTGAAGATGCTAATGCCCATCTTCAGCTACTTTTGATGCCTCAGGTGAAGTGATAGGACTTCTTGTCATACACAGTTTATTGTTTTCCAGATTCTGACAGCATTCAGCAAGCCCAATTAGCTTTGCAGATTCCCCTTTTCTCTCTTCCCAGTGCAGGAAGGAATGGAAGGACCATCTGAAATATTAAAAAACAACAATAACAACAAAAAATCTGTTTTCCAGAACATTGCAGCAGTGTGATGTTACAAGGCTTGAGAGAGAAGGAGAGCAAAACTTAGCGGACAGCCTAGGAGTTCAGACTTTCCCTCTACTTGGACCACTGACAAATCAAGATTTGTSTGGTTCTTGATGTCTATGCATCTCTAACCCAGCACTGTAAATGCCCTAGCCTGACATTTTGGGACATTTTGTACCTTAGTATATAATCTTCAGTATAACATGACTATAGAAAATGATGTTCCTTCACCTGAAATAATCTTTTTAAAGGTGTTTTTCTATCACCATTTTCTTCTTCCCCATCTCCAGTCTGCAGTTCTTTTCTATTTTCAGGGCTCTTGTGAAAGTAAAACAAAATATCTTGCTCAGATTCCACCTTGAAAGTAGTCAGACTGTGCACGTTGTGTGTGTTGCTCCCCTGCCTTGAGCTTCACCACTCTGGTTAGAAACATTTTTATCAGCCTGAATATATTCATGGAAAGTTTATACCTACTTACGATCGCTTACATGTAACCATGCATTTTTGACTGAWTTTTTTGCCTGTTTTAGTGTCTTGCTTTTTGATCATAGTTTCAACTTGGTTTTCTTAGGATGCATCCTGCTTGCTTGTTGGGTCCTTGTAGGCTGAATGCTGTGCTTTTTTATTTATTTATTTWTTTCCTTTTTCCCTTAGATTGAATGAACAATGAAGCAACAAGGGAAAAGGGAATGGGGAAAAATGATGCTCCTAGGTGAGGAATCTTATTGTGGGGGCAAGTGCTCTGCTGTCCTMCTATGGACCACCAAGTGGGCCAGGCAACAACAGTTTGGTGTTGTGAGACAATTCAAAGAGCCCAAGTTGCAAGGAGAAGCAAGAATGGGACTCTGCATGGAGACAGAGGGACCAACAGAGTGAGCTGGTGTGAGACCTGACCTCACCTCTTCTTGTGTCTTATACTTCTCCTGGTATAAAGGAACAAAGGTGAAGTTAAGCCAAGCAAGATATGAGAGGCTTTAAGGCTACTCTAAAGGCTGATACCAGCTCTATTTCAACAGAGGAATTGCTGAATGAAGCTGTTCAGAGGAATAACCCTGCTGTCTGAATCAAAAATTCCCTTCAGGCCAAGGTAGGGTGTCTGTTTAAAACCCCAGCCATTTACATTCACTTATGAGCTTAAGGATGTAGACAGCCAGTTCTAAGTACATTATTGATTAACTGATCTTAAAGAGGGCTCAGCATGTTCCAGAGGTCTGGAGAAGATACCCCATCCCTCCAAAGAGCCATTACAGAGACAGTAAAACACTGATTTTGCAGCACAGGAGAGGTGCTYCCAGGGTGTTGCTCCCCCCAGGGCAGTGATGGGAACAAAGTCCCCCTGGGATATAGGAGAGCCCATGGATTCCTACAGGATCCTGCAGGAGACTCCACTTTGTCCACAAAAGCACAGTTGACTCTGCCCACCAGCCCTGGCAGGCATGCCGCTGATTGACCTGAGCTTTTCAGAGCCACACATTGCAGTGCCAAGAGGTGGTGCTTTTGGACCACGCAAAAAGGAGTGACACCATTAACTAAYGAGACTGTCCCAGCTCCCTGAGCCACTCTGCAGTGTGGATATGCAGGAACAGCGCTGTTCCCCCAGCACACACATGGCCCCAGCTCCCATGAGAGCAGCTGTTCCTGTCTCTTGTTGGTTCAGAGCTGTAGACCTCTCTGAAGTATGCAGTCATGCATCCTGCCTCCCTGATCACTCARCTGGTCTCCTGGAGAAATTGCAGCTATTTCCTAGCCTGTGCTGGGCTTTACTTGACATAGCAAYGAGACCAAGGGAAAGGGAGGGTATACACCTTACTACTGCTCCACTGACTGCACACTCCCATCAGGGATTAGAAAACATGCCTGAGCTCCCTCATCTAACAGCAGTCACGTTGTACAGTCCCAGTCTGGAAAACTGGGTACAGGGTGGGAAAGTAGGACATTCAGACCATCCCGTTTTTATATTTTCCAGACGTCTGCCAGTGACTACCTCTAAAGAGTAGGAGTGGGCTAGGTTAATATTTTGTTTTTCCTAGAAGAGCTGCTCTTATRTTGAAGTCCAGCTGATATCCTGCATCAGTTTCACAATGAGCTAACAGGAAACTTTCTTTTTCTTTTTCTTTTCTTTTTTTTTTTTTTTTTCTTCAGTCAACTGTACAACTGTACAAGCTGGAAAAGATTAAATCCAATCCTGTGAAACTTTGCATACTTTTGAGGGGAAGAAATGCCTGAATCAAAAGAGAAAAATCAGAAACAAGATCTCTTTGGCCTCAGGAGAACAGTTCTAGAGAAACATCTGAGATGAGAGAATCAAAATGAAAATATTCAATCTGAGTGTTTCCCACCTGGAAGGGCTACTTCACTTCTGTGCGTTTCCTGATGGAAATTGCCTAGACAACTCTAGAAATAATCCCCTAAAGGAGCAGATTTGCCAAAGCTTTTCTGATAGGTGAAGAGATGAGAAATGAGTCTGCAACCTCTCAACTGAAACATGATGCATTCCCTTGTTTAGCTACTGTGTTATGTGCTGATGACTTTAGGGTAACTGGTCACCTGTGACCTCTGGCCACTGTTGGCGGGGGTGTGGAAATACAGCATCTAAGGTGCTGCTAAATGCTGTTATTTCCTTCTCTTTAGTTGTATGGAGATTCCTGTGAATTGCAAGAATGAGGTGGGGGGTGAGGGGGGGGGTTATATTGCACTAAAACAATGTTCAGTGTCTGGTCCCAGGATGTCTTGCCAGCACAGATGCTCCTTTGTTGTTCTCCCTCTACTGAATAACTCCCAGAAATAAATTGGGAATGGGGCAATTCACAGCATTTAGAATGTATTTTGTGAGGAGATGAGCAGCTCTCCAGTGTCCTGTGGGTGTAATTCACACTTTTGGGGCTGTTACTTTACGTAGTGCTTCACACCAGCCACCACTAAATTGCCTTTTTCTCAGTAGCATTTCTGCACTGAGCCTGGCATGCAGCCTTGAGTGGCTGCTGTCAATCACCGGCGCTCCTCACCGTGTTTCCGAATCCCCGCTCGCAGGCGTGCATGCGCACACAAGCCTCTCGGGATGCTTTACCTGCTGACTGGCAGACTTTTGCTTTTCTTTTGCAACATTTAGCTCTAATATTTCATTTTATCGCTCTCCAACTACTACTGTGAACCGAGAACTATAATTGTCATATGAAGGCAAGGGGAATGGAGGCAGAGAGGGAGGAAAYGGCTTACCCACACAGGAGAGCAGGGGCAAAGGTGTCAAAACAAATCCTGGTCAGCTGGTGTGCCCCATACCCCAAGCTTGGCAAGTGGGCTTAATTCAAAAGTGCTGTCTTACACTTATGAGACACTGAAGCATACAGAGCAGCATTTCACAGACACTTGTTTTGACTCACATCCGCCCCAGTACTGTTGGTCAACCTCCCTTGTGTTTTGATATGACCCCAGAAGAAATTCTGCAGTTACAGTCTATTTTGAGCACACATTTTGAAGAACCAGCTTCAGTTCTTCTTCGTCCTTGTGTAAATGCACAAGAATCTGGTAAAATGAGGGGAGAATGGAGCCCTAAACCGAGCTGTGGAAGAGGGTGGGTAATTCAGCTTTGGTARAGATGCTACAACGGACTGTGCAAATGTTTAAGCATGTCTTCACGGAGATCTGCTGTCCCGGTAAGTCTCTGCTTGAGCCATCCTTCTCTCTTTGCTAGAAATGATTTCTGAGTTTAATGGGCTAAAGCAATAGGTTGTCTATGTAATAGAGAGCAGAAGTACAGCACCAAACACACTTGCGCTTACACCCTCAGCCCTACGTTTTGATGTAGATGTGCAGGGTAAAGGTAAAAGAGGTTTTCCCTCCCCGGTTCTTGGTACTGTTAAGCCTCTTAGGAATGACTTTGTTTGTTGGCAATGTCACACCTTCCAGACAGTGTTCAGAGATGCTAGATGAACTCTGGGTGGCCACAGATGGGATCAGAGACAAGAAATGTCATCAGGCACAGACCTCTTCCCTCTGCCCCTTGGGTGCTAAATTAAAACTCCTGTTGTTCAAAACACAGCAGTAACAGCAGGCTAGTTCTGGTCTCTGCGTCTGGGCAGTGTATTCAGCAGCACTGAGGGGAGCAGGGTTTGCTGAGCTAATTTAGATTTGCCCTTTTCGTGTTGCATTTAGCTCAGCGAGGTTTTACATTTTGTCACTTCTAGAGTGGCTTGTCTCAGAGACCTTTGTCAAAACCTCCCTCCATAGACTCTAGGTGACTGTACATCCACATGTCATGGATGATGGCAGCTAATTGCTTGGAGGACTAGAGGAAGAAGCTTAGAAATGGCTTAAAAATAATAAAAAAAAAGAATAAAAAAAAAAAAAAGAAAGGAAGAGTGAAATTTCCCAATCACAGTTTTTTAATATCAGGAACGGAACCAAATGAATTTCTCTCCAGCATACAGAAGGGCACCAAAGCAGTTTGGCCAAACAAACTATCCTGCAGGAGCAACGATCTAGTTTCTGTAGTGGTTGTATGCTTTGAATGAGTGGTAAGAGGCTGCAGACAGCCTCGGTTACCAGATTTTTCTAACCTGCAGGAGACATCCAGCACGAGTAAGGTAATTGTTCATCCCAGGCTTGGAACAGGCAGCTTTGATTTTGTCAATTTGAACTGCTGTAATATATCCAAATTTGGAATGGGAAGGAGGAAGGAAGATATGTTTCAAAGCCTTTCACACAAAAAAAAAAAAAAAAAAAAAAAAAAAAAGAAAGAGTTTGGATTTGGACAAAATGGATTGTTTCCTGTAGCCAGCTCTAAGGAAGAACACTTTTTTCTGGACATGAATTTTCATAGGTCTCAGCCCATGTTTTTCTGTTTAAGCTAAAAGAGGACCTAAAAGATAGGTATACCTAGTCCGTGAACCCACCTAGCTCAGATATGGCAAGGTGTTTATAAGGAGTATATTGAGAAAAGGCTGCTCATAGCAGCAGCAGATACAGAAACATTATCTGCTTTTTAAGTAGAGTTGATCAGTTGCCAAAATCAAAATGGCATGTTTCAGTGCTGGTATTTTATTTATATTTTATGTTATCAGGTGAAAATTTAGAATTTAAATCACCTCACAAAGAAACATCACGATCTGTTTTTCTAAATATGCCAAACTAAGACATCTCATCATTGTCAATATTCTTTTATTCCCCCCCCCCACCAGCATTAGTACAATTTCAGCACATATTTTGATTTTGAAAGAATGACATTTTCAGATGAGAAAACAGTTCCATTCAACATCCTCACATTCATTTTACTCAGAATGAATTTCTGGTGACAATGTCATCCACTTTGCTTTCTGTGAATACTTCATGATTGTAACTTTCTGAAGCGTGTTTATTGGCAACATGATATWCAAAAATAATTTCCACTGATAAATCTTGGCCTAAAGCTTGCCAGTTATGAATGCCTGTGAAGTGTATCTGGAGCAGCTTTGATTCCTGTCTGTGGTTTCATGAAATGTTTTAAATCCCTGATCGGATAAGCATAAATCATAGCATCAGATTTCCTCTATAAATGTTTATGATTATGAAACTGAGAATTTGTTTCCCAGTGAAAACACAATGTTCAAGACCCCTAAATTTATTTACTAATTTTCTTACAGAAAGCAAACATGAAGGACTTCTGGGCACTTCTTATCTTTACAGCTCTTATCCATTCTCTTTCATTGCCTATGTTTGTTTATTGCTTTTACCTTTGTGCTTAATTTAAATTGARATCACAAGTGCTTTTTAGTAGCACTTATCTTACCACATGTATACACAATTCCTAGCATAATGTGAGCCTAATCTGGATGGCATTTGTTGGCCTGCAAATAAATAACAGTGACAATGATGAAATAACATTGCATCACTATTGGAGTTGATATGTTGGTGACTTCTCACCAGATATCTCAAGCATATGGTAGACAAGAGGCATCACATGCATTTCTCAACTGGGTCCTCTCTTTGCCACTGATCTTAAAGAAGGTGCCCCCTAAAGGTTTGCTTTAAAATGTGGTCTGTAGTTTATCAAAATTATTAATTTTTTTCCCCAGAAAAATACATAAAATTCTATCATTTCTCTCTGAGTCTGAAATTTCTTTCAAGAATGAAATTAGGGATACTTTTTCTTCATCGCTGTCACCAAACTCTTATCAAACTGATGGCTACTTTGTTCCAGGACATGCAGCAGCCTAAGCCAGGACTACAATTTCAGAGAACAGATAACGTATGATTCCCAATAAGGCCAGTAATGAATTATATGAGGATAATCCTGTCCATCCCCAAGCAGCTATGAACACAAACAAGTTCCTCTGAAGCAAAAGGGAATCTTTGCGCTAGTTTCCATGAGCTTTCTATCAAGTCCTTTGCACGTGATTTATATTCTAGGATGTAAGAGCCTATATCCCTTCTACATTTTCAATTCTAAGGATTTAAAGGGAGGTACTTATGCTGTCTCTATCAATGCTCTCTCTTTTGGGGCAATCCTTAACTTCTCTGCCTCAGTAATAATCTCATACCCATGAGTTCCACTACCTAATTGCACTGCATGTAAAAACAGTATTTCCTTTTATTACTTTTAAATGAATAGCCTTTTAATTTAATTGGATTTTTGTAGTATGAAAAGTAAGACTGGAAGTCTCCAGCTGATCTCTGTGCTATTTATTACCTTGCATGTCTCTATCATGTCACCTTCTATTCATCTCCTTCCTAAACTAATCTAGTCTTAATATTTTTAATCTCTTCTAATACAGAAGCCTTTGCAAGCTTCACATAATTTTTCACATGGGTCTCAGGCCTTTAGATCTGCAGTAGAGCCCTAATGTCCTAAGCAAAACTGTTAACGTTGAAAATCGTGGCAAGCATCTAATGAAAATTGCACAGTGATGCGATGAGTTATTCCAGYTTCCTGGATCATTATGATGACATAGATTCAAGAACGGCCTTTGTGCTAGTCCTAGAATCCAATACACTACATCTTATTAATAAGCMTCTCCTCAATTGAAATCAATGATGYGTGACATCATTACCTGACATAAATGAAGATTTCAGAGTGACCTATGGCCACAGATTGGCTAACAATGAGCTATCAAACTTAGAGGTGCTCATATATTGGAAATAACGGCCTATATGCGGTTTTGCCCCATAGTCTTTAGATGATGTAGCCTGCCCGTGTTTTCAAAATATAATACAGCTACAAGTGGTTTTCTGTTATCTTTGATTTTATAGCTGTGTTGCTCTTATTTGCAAAGTAATAAATCTGATTGCCCTTCCCCCTTCCCTTACGCTTCCCTTCTCTGTCACAAATCCTTAATGATATTGCCAAATGCAGAGATTTATGTAACCATCTAAATGAATTGGGGACTGGGTTTTCTAGGTAGGAGTGTTCTTGCTACACTGCCTCAAAAGAGCCTTCAAAGTCCTCCTTGTCCTCTGAGCTGAACGGCCCTGAACTTCATACTGTTCCCAGCAGTGCTAGTTTAGAGGCCTTTCTAGTTYGGACCAAAATGCACCACCTTCAGTGTATGTTTCCAGCTACACGAGCCTGCTTTATGAAGTTATTTCAAATGCAACCATTCCCATTAAAGTCAGTGGAGGTATCTGAGATCTCTAATGGGATAATTAGTATTCAAGCCTGGCTGTTTTCCTAGAGAAATAGCCTTAGARGGTCAAGCCATTGGTCTGCCAGAGCAGTACCTACCTCCCACAGTAAATGGCTCCAGATGCTAGARAGGAAGTCACAAGCAGATCATTTGAAGACCTGTTTTCGCACAGGAGACACTTCTTCCTAACACACTCCAATTAGAGGTTGGCATGACCGCTGAAGAATAAGAGTTTATATCCTTCTAAGGAATAAGAATAAAAGCTGATTACTGAGGTTTAAAGACCCTTTGTGTTTAAGTCATGTTTGTGGAGGCTTAGTGCTAATTGCATAGCACTTAATTGTCTCATATTTTTAATTGCAATCCATTTTTTCCACAGATCAATAAAGTAATTCAGATAAAAGATTGGGAATCAGAACATGAGCTTCAGATAATTAATCATTATGCCATTGATCTCTGTGGCATCACTCTGGGCTTTAGCAAATGAAGCCTTGTCCATATAACCAAGAAAGAAAAAAGAAAAGGGAATAAATGAGAGCTGTGAATTGCACAATGGATTTCAGTAATGGTTCGTGTGTTTTTGTGCAGCCTGTGTGATCCAAAAAGGAACTGTTGCATTGTAGGAGCAATCAGCCCTCAACATCCCCTCCCCACCCCTAATACAACAGCAAAACAGACTTCAGGACTATTCACAGCTCTTGTAATCACCAAACCATGGGAATAACTACAAATGTACATGTGTAAAAATGCGTATGCGTGTGTCTCTATTGATATACAACGTACATATCATTATTACATCCCAATAGAACGCCAGGAGACTACCCTCATTGCTTTGGTCACTGATTATATATAAGTTGATTGCATCAATCATCTCCCTGTATATCCAGMCGAGGCCAGCATGAGGCTATTTACAAGGCGATGATAAGAAGAATAGCAAAAAATAGTTAACTGAGAAAGCCTGCRATTACTTTGCTTAGCAATACATAAAGCCGTACTTCGGTTATGTGCCAAGTCCACCGGCAATTCCATGGCTCTGGCCTGTGCATGTATTCATTCCCTCTTTAGGAGCCCTGCATTCATTCACGCATACCAACCTATGTTGACTCACAGGCCTGTATCGCTTGCGTACACACCTAGGAGCAGTTCCAGCTTTCCAGGAAGGCCCCTGAAATCCCTGTCACTTCATGTGATGCACCAACAGGAAGCGATGGCAGAGCTTTGTGACTTCAATCCYGTCACGTGCATCCTCCTTACTGTCTGCTAATGTGCTAGCACACACACATATGCAGCCTTTTATAGACTAGATATGTTAATACACACAATGAAGAAGTCTGATTTTACATTCACCCTTGTCTTGGGCTCAGCCTGGGATYGGTTCTTGGTACTGCCACAGATCGTCTCTGCAGCCTTGGTCATGTCATCTAATGTCTTCAGGGCTTAGCTCCCTGAGCGGATACATGACTTCTTGCTTCCCTTAGGCTGACATAAACTCCTTAAGGGAAGGGGTCTCTTCCYTATCCATTTGTAATGTGCTTCAGTACAAAGAGGCTATGGTTTTAGCCAGAATTTTTAGGCATTAAGACATGCACAAACYCATATGTTTCCCCCAAGTCTTCGTCTGTCTGCTGGGGTCTCACAGCTGCTCAGCCAGAGCACAGTCAACTGTCCCCGTTGCACAGCTAGACACTGAAATTCTCTCAGTCCCCTTTGGCTGCAGCTTCCCCATCAAAACCACTTTGAAAGAATTATTATGTTGTGATTTTAAAAGGAAATTGAAAATCCCCTCTTTACTGCCTTCTAAGTGAACCTTATAATTTTTTTCCTGTCTGTTAGTGACAATATTCAATTCTCTCCCTGTCAAAATGATCTGGTGAAGTGCAGGAGAGCAGTCAGTGGCAGGAAGGATTTATCACCCTGTCTCTTACGAGGGACCAGACACCTGCCTGCAATATTCTGTATTGCAGGGCTGAGTACAACCCATTTGCAAGACTCAAGAGCAGCTTGAGATGTCTTACTGCTGCCTTCCCACTTGCTCTGTAATAGCCTTTACTTGGAACTCGCCGTGGCTCGGTCCCATTTGTTCTGCACAGCCTGCTGACGTTCAGCCCTCAGAGCACTGCTGCCCTGCAACACTGCCTCAGCACGACCTCTATTCCTCCTGCTGCGCCAGGCACTGAGTTCAWGCTGAATGAGTTTTTCCAACTTTCCAAGGGTACAGTTCATCCTCTTCTCTTAAAACCAGATAAAAAATCATTATTTCACATCCAAGATGCTCCATTTGCTTTCTTCTTTCTCCTAAAAAGGACTTCATTAAGCTGCAAATTAGATTTGGAGGTCTCAGTTCATTGTAGTATACATCTCTGTGCTTGTTGAATCACAGAATAGTTAGGAAAAACATTAAATAGTTTTCTCCCTTCACCATGGAACAAGTTCCTTTTTCATACCTGTATGTACATCTCTCTGAGATAGTCTGATTACTCTTGTGAATAGAATGAGCATTAGAAGAAAACACTACCTGGATASGATAGGTGTTAATTTTCAGCTAACACTGATACAAATAAAGGACACAGGGTTGGACACAATCATCTTGCTCATCAGATACAGTCCCTTGCAACTACRTAGCTGTGTAACAGGCGTGTCCATAAGCATCTTGACAATCTCACTTCTATACACAGCAARTATTGGAAATACTCCCTGAGGATACTCACATCCTAGGATAGTACAGTCTAAACTTTCATAACAAAAGACGAAAAGCTCCCAAGCTATAGCAACCTAAGGGAAGAGAACAAAATAGATCAAGGACATCAAAAATGTCCTAAGTTACTGAAATAGCAGGGAATTTGTTAAACAATAAATGATCTTATGAATCTTGCACAGAGAATGAATATTGAAAGTTTCCTGCCTTCCTCTGATGCCWTTTTTACTAGTTACTCGTAAGAACGTTCTGTGGGACTGGCTGGAAAGCAGGTCTCACAGCATTTAGAAAACTACAGTTATTAGGCACGTGGAAGTGAGTCCAGCAACCTGCAGCCCTGGCTGCCTTGACCTTGAATTTCCATCCTGTTTCTTCCTTGTTCCTCTTCTGAGACACGAACACCATCAAATGTCGTGGAAGAGAACGGGTARTTTGTCCCTTGGTCTCCAGCCTGATGTGCAGGATGACGCACAAGCTGGGAAAACTTCAGAGCTGTGCGCGCTGCGCCGAACGCAGTCAGCATGGCGCTCGCTGCGGGGCTTGGCATCATCACGGGAAAGCACAGTGGGAACAGTGGCAGCCGTCTGTATCTCTCAAGTCTCAAGGTCAACAGCATGATTAAAATATTAAGAAAGCAAGTGTCATCGAAGTGAAATACTGTGACCCTGCCAGCATAAATCCCCGTGCAGCTCCTAGTGTTATCTGACAGGTTCCCCCAGAGATCACRGTCCCCATCTCTGCAGGGGAAGTCACTCAACAGGGTAGCAAATGGATCTAGTCAGGCTCATTTGCTGCTTCCTCTTGCTCATTATGGCCTGCTGTAGGTCACTTGGGGAGAGGTGTCTCCTGCTGCTAGAACCAGTGTTGTCCATTTCCCCCGCTCACGTCAAMGGTGCGCAGGTCCGATTTGCACTACAGGCTGGGAGGAGGCTCAGATTCAGAGCCAGACAGCCCATCCACCCTGCTCACCATCCCTTCATGCCATGAGCTGTCTGTTCCTGCATCACTTTGAAGTAATGACCAACCTAGAGGTGTCTGTAAGAATTTCCATCTATCTCCCTAAGAGGCTATCTGCCAGGACAAAACTCTCCTTTCACCAAAGAACATGGGCTGAAGATGGGGACACTTTTTAGATCATAAAGAATGGCTCCAACAGCCAGATCACCTTCTTCTCCTACTCATTTTTTTTTACTGACACATGTGTCAAATCAGCATTTCCTTGAGTGTTTGCATGCCCTAACTTTTTGTCATAAGGAGCATGTCCTTGTATTAAAACAGCCTTGATCTCCAGAGGAGTCCCCAAAGCACGCACTCAGCTCTGATGAGGCAAAAATTTAAAAAGATGTCCAGATGTGAACATGGAGAGTTGGGCCTATTTATACCTCAGTTTCATTGGGGCTGCTGTTATTATTGCAATAAGATTACATTCGTAAATTAGACACATAGACCACTTTTTAGAGTGGTTTTGTCTAGGAGCTTCAGGCACAGCTCAGTCTCTCCAGTGCTGGAAGAGGYACAAGCATCCAGCAGCAAGATGGTTTTTTCCTCGGACAGTTTAAAACTAAACATGTCRAGAGATAAAGAGTGAACACAGAGCCAGAAGTGAGGCAACAAGCAAGGATGGTTTACCATGATGGGCAACAGATCCAACACTCGAGTAAAGCTGTTTGTTGACTGTATTTTGTTTGTTTGTTTTTTGCAATTGTGTTTTCAGGAGACCTGTAAAGGGGAATGAGGCTTTGGATTTGCACATGTTTGCAGGTTGCTTTTCCCAAACACGAGAAAGCCCTCAGTGCCAAACAAATGATACAGTAAAAATCTTAGGGCTTGGCAGCCCTATGTTTTTGAAAGACGTATCAATAACTCGGCAGCCAAGAGACAGAGAAAGGACAGAAAATTATTAAACTAAAATAGCTGCCTGGGTCAGCCTGGCTGGGGGGCTAACTTCACAGCAGCACTCCCATTTTAATTAAAACTGCAATTGAAAGCAGTTTCTGGAGGATGGAAGGATCCTGCAGCAATTATCACTGCCTTTTTGGTATCAGCAAATTCAGTGCTTATCAACACTTGCCAGTGCCTCACCATCACCAGGACAAAAATTTGCAAGCAACATCTTTGTTCCCAAAGCTGGCAGCAGGGATGCAGCCAGTTGGCAGGGCTGAGCTACGGTGGGGCCAGCCATAGGAGTGGTAGCTCAAACAGGAGCAGGTGTTCAGATGAGCAGGAGGAGGTGGAGGCAATGCCAGCACAGCTGAATTCCCCTTCATGGGGCTGCTGCTGATTTGATATAAGCAGGAGGCAAATCAGGCCTTGAGTTTATCTCAGCACTGTGTAGAGTGCACCGCTTCGGTTGGGCTGAAGAAGAACGAAAGGGAGCTAGGGGGAGGTTAAGGAAATGGCTGTGCCAAGAGTGGGACTGCAGGTTTTGCTCGTTTGTAGAGATGTTACTTTTAGTAGCCGCTTGGAGAAAGAGTGGTGTGCCTCTAAGCCTGGTTTTGACTTACTGCCTGCTAGGCATTGACACTGCTCTATTTAGCTGAACTCTTCTGCTGATCTTTCTTTCATGGAGTATTTTTTTCTCTCTGTCTTCCTTTCTCTTTCCTTCTCTGCTTAGACAGCAGTGGCAGGCACTGAAAGGAAAGACAGGTTTAAGTGCCTGAAGCTCTGTGAAGTCTTCAAACTTCTTAACGTTGTCAAGACCAGGGAAGCAAGAGCTGACAGGGTCTGTCACAGTGACTAACACTCGTTGTGACAAGAGGTGCCTCCAGTCGTCKTCTTTGGGAGAGCAGAGGGAGGCTTGACGCAGCAGCTGACGCGGCTGCACCCATCAGCACCTCTTCTTAGAAGCCACGGTAGGTTGTGGATGGGGACAGTGGGTGCTGAGGGAGGCACAAGCCAGCAGTGAAACCTCTGGGGACTGTTTTTCCTGTTCATCCTGAGCAGCAGGACAAGGAGCTGTGAGCCTGCAGACTATACGCTGGCCTGTAAGTCAAGTGATGTGAGTTCCTCCTCTTGCACCTTTGAATCAGCTCTGACCTGTATGTTTAATAGCAGCCCTACATTTTGAGGGACTTGATGACACTCGTCAGAGGAGGCTTCCAGGAAGAATGGTCTCTCCTGGAAAATCTGCCCTTCTCTCTTGATTCCTCTGCTCCAAAAYCCAAATATTAGGATGCTTACTGTCTGTGTGTGTAGAAAAATACCCAGTGCCAGCCTGAGAGCAGAGTGTGCAGGTGCTACTCCTGGCAGTAACGCAGAGCATGAGAGGACTTGTTAAGGACCTAGGACCTCTCTGTTTTAAGCTCAAGATTACGGGGCTTTTTACAATGGTAACTTTGCTCTCACAGAAATGATAGCCTGTCCTGCATAGGAAGTAACTTTTTCATGATATGCATGGCCTCTTCAGGTCTGTGAATCTACTCTTCTTAAAGCCACTCTAATATTTCTCTTTTAAGATCTCAAAATGTGTACATTTGAGTTAAAGCTTATTTTACAAAGGTGCAGAGAGGCCTTGGCCACACAGCTACCCTCACTAAGGCACCACCAGACTGTAGTGGGCTCAAGGTAACTTGACAGGAAAATCACTTGGTTAAACAACATCCTCTATTTCAAATGGAGGGCCCAGGAAGTACGGAAATACATTTCGTCACAGAAGACAAAGTCTCTGAGATGCTTCTTTGGTCCTTGTGCAAAGTTTGGGGAAAGAAAAGACATACAGAGCGTTGAGTCTTAAAGAAGTGAGGGAAATCATACTGGGATAGGACGAAGGGCTCTGCAGTCTCGCTGCAGTCCCACCTTGCAGTATAGCAGGAGTTAAGCCAGGAGTTTCTGCAGACAYGTAAGGACCCAAGAAGGAATCTGACTGCTACAATTTTTACTGTTGCAATAGCAAAGCTGTACTGTGGCCCTGGAGRTGGGCATGAGCTGGTGTTTCAGTGCAGCCTATTTGTAGATAAATAAATTTCCAGGGGTATTTCTCCTGTGCCTTTCCCAGCTCCTAGCCCTGATCCCAGTTTAATGAGCTGCGTGTCAGCAGAGTGGCTATCTCTTTCTGTTTGAAAATGTCTAATTGGTTGTGGATAATCCTATATGAACTCTTATAGCTGGATCAAAAGGCCCTTGTGCACCTCACCCACGTCCCATTTCCATGGAAGGTTTTGTTATCATGTTTATAAGCAGCCACCASTGGCAGGGAATTTGCATATAAATAACCTGCCAGCCAGAAAGGCAGCAAGAAGCACCTGGTAACTATTTCATATATTGCTCCAGAAAGACACAAGATAGAAGCAGGCCATTGCTATGGGGGGTTATGTAGCACTGCAGATTCACACYAACAACCACCCCGACCTGTTCATGAAAACAGGAATATTTCTGGATAGATACAGAGTTTAAAGGCTGTTGCCTCCCAGTGAGAGGGAGGGAGCAAAGGCACAGTCCATTCCCCTCTCCAACGCAGAGAGCTGTCGGATCSTCCTTCCGTGCCCCTGCTGTGAGCGCCAACGGAGCAGGCTAGTGATGAAGGGGGCTTATGACTTTACGTGGCACTGGCAGACAGCTGATCTGCAGAAGAGCTGTGCCTCCTTTGAGGAGTGCTCCCTCCGACATGGAGAGGGCCTTGAGACTGCTGGTGGGGGGCTGAAGCCACACTGCTGTGACAGCAGGACCCTGAGGGTGCAGGCTGCGAGCTCTCATGCAGAAGGTGCTAATGAATCTGTTAGTGCCATGCACCAATAGCTGCTTTTGGGCCCTACACTTCCAGCAAGTGCATGCAGGAGCAGCTGGGGCTCAGGGCTCAAGCTTGTCAGCAAAAGCCCCTGCAAAGAGCAGGGAGGCTCAAAGAGCAGGACCTTGCAGCTCAGTTTTCGAAGCAAGCCTAGAACTGCTTAATGCAGTCAGCTGCAGATGACCAGCAGCCAGGGGCCTTGGTCTCTTGGGGGGGGACTGGGGAGTGGATGATTTGAAGCCATTTCACACTCCGTTTACTGTGCGATTGCATCTGCCTTTCCTCCTAAAAGCTCAAGTACCTTTCAGACTCCAGAGCACCCCCCTTGCAGAGTGCATCCCTAGCTTATCCTGACTTACCCCTTGCAGGTCATGTAGGGCTGGTTATGCAGCACGTTACGTCTGTGCAGCCAGAGGGGATAAAGCTACACTGGCCAGAAATGGCCATGCAGCAGGATGCAAGCAAATAGTGCCAGATACCAGTGGAGTCCGGGACTGTGCTGGGATACTCGATAAGGACATGGCCAGCTAAAAAAGGAGGAGCCACCTGAGGAGGACTGAGAAGTCCCAGGACTCTTTGATGTGGGAGAGAGTGTTATAGCAAGGAATGAGACAAGAAGTATCCAGACCACAGTGTAGATATTAAAAAGAATGACCAGGTTAGGAAGGGGAGGAGAAATACGTGGGGTGGCATAGGAGAAGGAGAGAGCAAGAAATCAGAGTGGTTCCGGAGAGGGATGAATATAAGATGGGAGAAGCAAGAGGCATTACAGTTACCAGCTCAAAGAGGGTGTCAGTGCTGGAACAGGCTAGTGAGGAATCAAAGAAGAGATAAAACACATTTGCAAGGCGTATGAGACTTTCTTCTTTGCCCAAATCCCCCTCCTCTTCCTTGTAAGTAAGGATAATGAAGCAGGAACAATTAATATAATGTCAGCCAGGGGCTGGAGTGCAAGTCCCGGCAAGAATAAATAAAACCTAGGCTAATCTGGCTAAATGTTCAAACACATTCCTACCCAGATTTAACGTGTGCACATGCACATAAAAATCTATGAAAAAAAAMCAAAGGCATTAAGGGAAAATTTGATGAATCGGATGAAGTAAATAGCTAATCGCCTGCAGACACTGCTGAATAGCAGCAAGGAGAGGGTGCTGAAGCACAGCAGGAGCAGGGAGCTAAGCACCATGCCTTGTGTAAAGCAAAGCTCTGGGTGCATCAGGCAGGATGTAGGGTAAAAAAAMCCGTCAGGAAATATCCTCATCTGAGATCTTCCTAAAGTAATGTGGAACCTTTGGGTGAGATTCTCTGTTAACTTGGACATCTCTGGAGGTCTGACCAGGTGAAGGGATTTTGCCAAATTCATGCATGAGACAGTCGCATATCCTGGAGAAATATCCAGGCTTTCCCAGCCGACCAGTGGCCCATACAGCCCTCCGGAGTGGGGCAGCTTTCATCTGGGCAGAGTTCGGCGATGACTGTCGGAGCTTTTCTGCATGTGGTCTTGAGTCCGTTCCTTCCCACCAGAGAGAAGCAGTGAAAGTCAAAGAGGATGTGAGGAATGTTAGGTAACCTTCAAGATTTGTTCCTGAACATTTCTCACTGTTAYCCAGTTGGGACTTATTCCAAGTGGATGTTTGTATAATTCCTGAGGRGCATTTGCAGCTCTAGATCAGCATTTTAATCTTCATTCAATTTCTATTTTCTTGTACAGCCCTTGGGGACCATCTCGGAGCTTTTGAAATAAATGGTATTGGGAGATAAAA